>NC_133617.1:548851356-549196356 GCF_048593235.1 Sminthopsis crassicaudata | reverse complement strand
TCTTGAGTTCTGTATTTGAAGATCAAACATTTTGTGTAGATCTGTTTTTTTCATCAAGAATAGTTGGAATTCATTTATTTTGTTAAATGTCCATCTTCTTCCCTGGAAAATGATGCTCATTTTTGCTGGGTAAGTTATTCTTGGCTGCATACCAAGTTCCTTACCCTTTTAAAATATATTCCAGGCCCTTCGTTTCTTTAAGGTGGATCCTGCTAGATCCTGGGTTATCCTTATTGTGGCTCCTCCATATCGGAATTACTTTTTTCTAGCAGCTACCAATATTTTTTCCTACTTCTCATGGTTCTTGAACTTGGCCACTATATTTCTTGGTGTTTTGATTTTAGGGTCCCTTTCAGAAGGTGATCGATGAATTTTTCAATGTCTATTTTACCCCCTCTTTCTAAAACATCTGGGCAGTTTTCTTTTCCTGGAAAGAAGTGTGTAGGCTCTTTTTTTCCTCACATTTTTTCAGGGAGTCCAATTATTCTCAAATTGTCTCTCCTGGATCTGTTTTCCAGGTCTGTTGCCTTTCCAATAAGGTACTTGACATTCTTTCCAATTGTTTCATTTTTCTGGTTTTGCTTAACTACTTCTTGGTTTCTCCTTGAGTCATTCATTTCTACTTGTTCCATTCTAATTTTCTTTTTTCTTTTTTTAAATAAATTTTATTTTATTTTAAAATTAATTTTATAATTATAAAATTTTTGACAGTACATATACATGAGTAATTTTTTTATAACATTATCCCTTGTGTTCATTTTTCCAAATTTTCCCCTCCCTCCCTCTACTGCCTTCCCTAGATAACAGGTGATCCCATACATATTAAATGTGTTGCAGTATAACCTAGATACAATATATGTGTGTAAATCCAATTTTCTTGTTGCACGTTAAGAATTGGATTCCCAAGTTATAACTAACCTGGGTAGAAAGACCAGTGATCCTTCTCTGGGTGCAGCTGTTTCTGTCCATCATTGATCAACTGGAAGTGAGGTGGATCTTCTTTATGTTGAAGATATCCACTTTCATCAGAATATATCTTCATACAGTATTGTTGTTGAAATGTATAGTGATCTTCTAGTTCTGCTCATTTCACTCAGCATCAATTCATGTAAGTCTCTCCAACCTCTCGGTATTCATGCTGCTGGTCATTTCTTATAGAGCAATAATATTCCATAACATTCATATACCATAATTTACCCAACCATTCTCCAATTGATGGACATTCATTCATTTTCCAGTTTCTAGTCACTACAAAAAGAGCTGCCAGAAACATTTTGGCACATACAGGTCCTTTTCTCATCTTTAGTATTTCTTTGGGATATAAACCCAGTAGTAGCACTGCTGGATCAAAGGGTATGCACAGTTTCATAACTTTTTGGGCATAATTCCAGATTGCTGTCTAGAATGGTTGAATTTTTTCACAACTCCACCAACAATGCATCAGTGTCCCAGTTTTTGAAACAGTTGAGCAGTTTTTAACCCTTCATGGGTTGAGGGATAAGGAGGAGAGGGAGAGGCAGTGACACAATCAGCATCACCTATGAAGCAGTCTATGACAAGATTACAAAAGACATTAGTTAAAGCAAAAAAAAAAAAGGACAGGATATATCTTATTTAATACATGCATATCCTGTGTTTGAACAATTTGATTTTTCAGTCAACAAAGGCAAAGATACACTCCTTTTGATATGGAAAAAAATTGAAGATTTGAAAAGGGTTGCACTCTTTATTGGGCTACATTATCTTATGTTAAGATATTACTAGAGAATTTGGCTTATGAAATCTTAACCCCTAGTGATTGGAAATCCATAGCAAGGACATGTTTAGAACCTAGACAAAACTTGTTGTGGCTTTTGGAGTATAGTGAACTATGCAGGATACAAGCCTAACAAAATAGGCAAACTGAAGCTAATATACAAATCACCTTTGACCAACTAGAAGGTGAAGGTCAGTATTCAGCCACTTTAGCACAGATTAATTACCCTATTGCAGCATATGAGCAAATTGCTGCTGCTGCAATCAAAGCATGTGGCTTTCTCCCAGGAAAAGATGGAGGTGAATCCTTCACAAATATAGAGCAAAGTCCCAGTGAACCCTTTGCTGATATTGTGAGACGTTTGCAGACAGCTGTCACAAGAACTATTGGAGAAAATGCAGCTACAAGAATTATGATAAGATAACTGGCTAAGGAAAATGCTAATGAGGTTTGCCAAAGAATTATATGGGGACTACACAAAGATGGTCTTTTAGAGGAGTTCATAAGATACTGTGCCACAGTGGGCACAAATGCTTATTATACCCAGGGTATGATGATGAATATGGGAAGACATGGTCCCTCTTGGCATAGAGATAGAGTGAGAAAACAGGATGAGAGAATAAAACCCAAAGCCCTGTGTCCAAAATGCAATCGAGGTTTCCACTGGGCCTCAGAATTTAGATTGAACCAGAGAAATGAGAAGTGGGGCTCAGCTCCAAAACCTTAAATAAAAAACAGGTGGGGTAAGATGGCATCCGAGTTTATACACAGAGAATCTTTAGAAACTCAATACTCTGATATGATCAATCAGCCAAAAAGCAGTTGGATAGGAAAAAAGGATTACATTATCAATCATCCAAAAAGCAATCAGATGAGAGAAAGGGATTACAATTGGGGAGAATATTACTTTTTAACCCAACAGAAGTGCAGTGTCTAGTTCAAGCAGTTCCAATATAATTGCCAGATGATGTGGAAAGAAAGTGGTGAATAGAAGGGATTAGATAAGTTAACTGCTTGGGACAGAGGGCTTGCTTCTATCTCTACAGATGGAGAAAGAATCAGATGAGTGCCAATGAGTCATATTTGCCTTGTCCATCAGAGAGAGACAGAAAAAGAGTAAAACCTCAAAACAAAGGAGAAGACTTAAAAAACAGCTGACACTGAAAGAGCATGCATGATAATGAGACTGTTACGGAACTTCAAAACTCATGGGAATTACTGGATTCCTTGAGATGAAAAATTGTTGATAAGATTGTTGCAGAACTTCAAAACTTACAGGAATCATTGGATTCCCCAAGATGAAAAATTGTTGATGAGACTATTGCAGGACTTCAAAACATGCAGGAATTATTGATTCCTGGCACACAGTAATGGACAATAGATTGGTTTTGGACTATTTCTAGGACTTATAGACATGTATAATTCCTCATGTTGATTCAGGTTATTTGTTACATCACTACTAGCCTGTGTTATATTGCTATGTGCTTATATAATTATGTATAATATCTCCATTATTGATGGATTTATGAATACCTGTTCCAAGTGAAACCCTTCAGAAATCTGCTAATTAGGTTTGATTTCCCATTTTCTTTTGGTGTTTTCATCTCCCTTTCTGAGACATCAGGGAGGGCATAATCACCTCCTTTTTTGGTGTTTTCACCACTTTTTTGAGGAATCAGGGAAGTTGTGAGCACCTCCTTTTTGGAGTTCTTATCTTCTTGAGAAGTCAGGGAGAGTGTGACCACCCTATGTTCTAAAACAAAAGAAAGCAGGAGATATTATGGACCATAACTCTGAAGCAAGGATTCTTAACATGTGTTAAGTCAGTTGAACTGATAAATACAATGGTTATCTAGTTTAGCATGGTAATTAATATTTCTCCAGTTCAGTACATGTACTTAGTGCTTAAGATAGTTCTATAAAGATTCATACCTATGATAAGGGAACATATAAGCTCGGACAAAGTCAGCCAGATTCAGAGGCAGAGAAGACAAGAGAACTGGAAGGAGCTTAAGTGGACTGGAGGCTGAAGCACAAGCCCTTGGATTTAGACTCATTCATCCTATCTCATACCACCTTGGTGGCAGGCTCTCCTTCCTCATTTTCCCCCCCTGAAATCAAGATTCCAGAAGGCCTTTAAGAAAACTATCAGAGTCCCAAGTGAAGAAGATAGGACTTTGAAAGAGATAATAAAGGATTTGAACTTTAACTAACCTAACTGTTCTTGTGGTGATTACTGAACTGAAACAAGCTGCTCCCAGAGATCTTAAGAAAACCAAAACTCAAAGAACATTACATTAGATCTTGCAAAGCCTTGTGTTCCAGTTTCCCCCTTTCTCTCATGCCTTTCCCTTAGATGCCAAGTAGTACAATATATGTTAAATACAGTAGAAATATATGTTAAATTGAATATATGCATATATATTTATACAATTATTGTGCTGTACAAGAATAATAAAATTAAACCAGGAAAGAAAATGATGAAGAAAATAAAATACAAGCAAACAACAACAAAAACAAAGAATGCTGTGTTGTTAATTGCATTCATTTCCTACATCACTTCTCTGGGTGTAAATGACTTTTTTGATCACAAGACCATTGGAACTGGTCTGAATTATCTCATTGGGGAAGAAGCCACACACATCAGAATTGATGATCTATAATATTGCTATTTCCATGTACAATCATTTACTAGTTCTGCTCATTTCATTCAGCATCAATTCATATAAGT
The DNA here is from genome assembly GCF_048593235.1 of Sminthopsis crassicaudata. Lineage (NCBI taxonomy): Eukaryota > Metazoa > Chordata > Mammalia > Dasyuromorphia > Dasyuridae > Sminthopsis > Sminthopsis crassicaudata. The sequence continues at coordinate 549,191,869 of NC_133617.1, read as the reverse complement.
CTCTTCTCTTTGAAATCATCCTGCTAATTATTTCTTATAGAAACAATTCCACATTCCACAGGATTTATATACCATAACTTATTCAACCATTCCCCAACTGATGGGCATCCATTTGGTTTCCAGTTTCTTGCCATACAAGAAGGGCTGCCACAAACATTTTTGCACATGGGAGTCTTTTTCCCTCCTTTAAGATCTCTTTGGGATATAAGCCCAGTAGAAACACTGCTGTGTCAAAGGGTATCACAGTTTGATAACTTTTGGGGCATAATTCCATATTGCTCTCCAGAACGGTTGGATCCATTCACAATTTCATCAACAATGTATTAGTGTGCCTGTTTTTCTGCATCCCCTTCAACATTCATTATCTTTTTCCTGTTATCTTAGCCAATCTGAGACTGTGTACTTCAGTATAGTGTTAATTTTCATTTCTCTTTTCAATAGTGATTTGGAGCACCTTTTCATATGACTACACATAGTTTCAATTTATTCATCTGAATTTTTTTCATATCCTTTGACAATTGATCAATTGGAGAATGGTTTCCATTTTTATAAATTTGAGTCAATTTTCTATATATTTTAGAAATGAGGCTTTTATCAGAACCCTTTAATGTAAAATTTTCCCCACCATATTGCTTCTCTTCTAATCTTGTTTGCATTGGTTTTGTTTGTACAAATACTTTTTAACTTAATATAATCAAAATTATCTGTTTTGTATACAATAACAAACTCCAGCTGTTCTCTGATCACAGATTCCTTCCTTCTTCACAGATCTGAGAGGTATACTTCCTTAGTTCTTCTAATTTGCTTATATTATCATTCTTTATGTTTAAATCATGAACCCATTTTGACCTGATATTGCTATAGGGTGTTAGATGTGGATCAATACCTAATTTCTTCCATACTAATTTCCAATTTTCCCAGCAGTTTTTGTCAAATAATGAGTTCTTATCCCCAAACCTGGCGTCTTTGGGTTTGCCTAATAGATTACTATAGTCATTGACTATTTTGTCCTGTGAACTTAATCTCTTCCACTGATTGACTACTCTATCTCTTAGCCAGTAACAAATGTTTTTGATGACTGCTGTTTTATAATATAGTTTTATATGAATACGGTAGGTACAGCTAGATCTGGTCTGGAACAAATAGGCCATCTTCATTAGCATTTTTTTCATTAATTCCCTTGCAATTCTTGACTTTTGTCTTCAAGATGAACTTTTTATTATTTTTTCTAGATCTGTAAGATAATTTCTGGGTTGATCGGTATGGCACTAAATTAGTAGGTTAATTTGGGTGTTATTATCATTTTTATTATATAAGCTTGGCCTACTCATGAGAACTTGATATTTTTCCAAGTGATTGTATCTGACTTTATTTGCCATTCAAAGAAATTTATAACAATAAAAGTAACTCCAGAATAATTCAAAATATAAACATGAATCAAGAGAAAATTTGACACAATTAGTTAATATATGTAAAATTTCAGGATGCAGTTAAAGCAATCCTATCAAAAACATGTCTTCAAGAAGGAATAACAGATGCATTAATTAAACCTTTAACTAAAAATATTTAGACATTTACAGAATTTCAAAAATTAAAATTAAGTAGCAAACTATGCATGCACATTGAAAATCAAAATGAAGATTAATAAAATTGGAAGAAAATAACTTTTAATTAAAATTAAGATGTGTTTTCAAATTAGCTAAACTTATTAAAAAGAGAAAAGAAAGCCAAGTGGTTCATATAAAAATGAAGAAAGGATAATTCAAGACTAATAAGAAAAAATTATTATATATTATTGTCCAATTGAAGACCAATTATTAACTAATTAAATCAAATAAATTTGTATACATATGAGAAACAGACAGACAGAAACAGAAACCTTATCAGCCACAGAGAAAAAGAGAGAGAGAAAGAGATAGAGAGACAGAGAGAAAGGGAGAAAGGGAGAGAGAGAGAACAAGGGGTGTATGGAATTCTTAGTAGTTAAAGGAGGGAAGTAGACCAGAAAAAGATATATTTCCAAGTAAATCTTTTCAAACATATAAAATAATTATTAATTTTAATATCAAATAAGCTATTTATAAAATATAAAAAATACAACTCTGAAAAATTATTTTATTATATAAATATGGTATAGATACTTAAACTGTGGTAGATAAAACCAGATAAATAAAACTTCTCTTATTATTCTATAATTTAGAACAATATCCTGTAATGTTCTAGGTGTTTTTTTCTGGAGGTTTTGGAGCAGCCTTCATTTCAGTAGAGTAATCAGTAGAATAATCAGATGTTAAAATCCAAATCCTTTATTATCTTTTTTACAATCTAATTTCCTTGCCCCTGGCTGAGGCTGCTTTGTGGAGAGTCTTTCAGATCAGTCTTAGTCTCAGTGCAAGAAGTTTAGGAGGCCAGCCACCATGGTGGGTAAGATATGAAGTGAATGAATCTGGCTGAGTTTGTCGCAACTTTATATGCTCTATTTTGAGTATAAACCAATCATTATATATCACTAGGAAACCATTATTTGTTGTAAGATTAAATCAATCATATTGAACTAGATAACTATTAATCACTATGCTAAACGAGATAAACATTTTGTCTCATCAATTCCACTGAATAAGCACCCTGTAATTATCCTTGTTTTAAGTACAGAGTTCTGGCCCATAACAATATCCCCTATGCATATTTACATTAGCACAGAGGATAAAGTCTTATGCCAAATAAACTATAAATTATTATCAAGTTTAATTTCTTCTATCAAGAATGAATGGAATATTATTAATCAATATTAGGAAAATATAAACACAATTGATCATATCAACCTCAAGAATAATAAAAATCATATTTTAAATAGTCAGAACATGCAATAACATCTTCTGCCAACAAGGCTAGAAAATCTAGTAATACATAGGTTTTTTACTTAATATGTAAATAAGAACTACATAAAAACAAAATCTAGCATTACATGGATAAATGAGAAGTTTTTCCAATAAGATCAGTTCTAATTATTGTAAACAGACAAAGGTAATTTGAGTAAGTAATATAGATAAAAAAGATGAGGTGGGAAGAAAATAAATCCTTCCTTGAAAAAATAAATATTCTTCAGAAATTTTATGTATAGTTTATAATTTATTTAAAACTCAATCAAATTAAACAGGAGAAAAGTCTCATAGCAAATTTATCTTAAAAATGTGGGGGAAATAGAGATTAACAAATTTGGAATACAAAATACTGGTGGAAGAAACTATGGCAGAAGTAAGTAAAGGCAACAATGTTGATCATGAATCCATACAAAATTAATCAATTTCCTTTGAAAATAGATCAGAGGCAATTTGAGGATTAGATAGATGCTATTCAGAACATTCAAATCTAAAATCCTTAATTTATTATTAAAAGGGAAGAATGCCAAAAATACTGCCAAGAATTTCTGAATATTAGCAACAAAGTTTCAGAATAAAAGTTGTTTCCAAAACAAAAAGAAAAAAAAAGGTCTTGAAAATTAAAAAGGAAAGTAAGTTGCCTTTAAGAAAAATAGCAACATTAATTAATAAACTAAACAATTGATATTTGGGTAGGAATAGAACAATCAGAGGAAAGGACCACAAAATTTTAGAGACAATGGAAGATTATAATTTTTCTTCAAGTTTGTCAGGCTGCAGAAAAGGAATGAATTTCTAGATCTCAGAACATGCACAGGTTCTTCCTGTTGGAATACACAGAAAATTCATCTAGTCTGGTTGCAATTCAACATATGTGAACGTCTGGGAAATCTGGTTTCTGGCCATAAATAAGACAGGATTTGGTATTGTGTGAATAAAAATATATTATAATTGGCTGATGAACTTGAAGATTTGATGACTTTAGATTGCAGAACTGGAAATGAATTCACACACAAAAGAGATACTGCTACTTTTGAGTTTCTTATGTTCAAACTCTTCTCATTTTAGGCAGCTGATAGGATTGAACAAATTATAGCTCTTTGAATTCCAAATGGTTAGAACAAATATCAGAGGTCTCTTGGGTAATTAGTGGATAACAGAGAACCCTAGAAGCATATATATATATATATATATATATATATATATATATATATATATATATATATATATATATATATATATATATATATGTATGTATCTTCGTTTTACTTTGATATATTCCTAGTATGAATATTGATAAATAAAAGATTATGAAACACAAAGTTTCTCTTCTATCAAAGTTTCACAGTCAAGAATAGTTGGAGCAATTCACAACATCATCAACAATACATTACAGTACCTATCTTCTCTAAGTCCCTCCAGCACTGGCATTTTTCAACTTAAAAACAAAAAAAAAATACTTCCCCTTTTTATATCCCTGGCTGCTTATTATAAAACACAAGTATCTACTGCAGACAAATAGATATACAGAGCAAGAAACAGAGACATATGATGAACAGAAAAAAAGTTAATCAGGAGATCTGAGTTCTCATTCTCTTATTATTAGTATGATGTTAAACAGTTCATATCATCATGGCAGTTTATTCTTATATAAATTGGTAAAAATAATTCTTGAAATCTACCTCATAGTATTTCTGTGTGATTTTTATGAAAATGGGTTTATAAACTTCAAAAAATATATAAATATTAATATTTTGTTAATAACTACTCTGTAATATTAGCATTATGAAGTAGATTATGTTAAAGGTTCTTTACCGTTTAACTATATATTATTATTTTTTTGTTCATCAAAACATTTTTCAAGTAATTATCATATGTATAGGTTAATAGTATATAATTGCAAATAATTCCCTGTCCATAGCAAATTAATTAAATAACCATATCAAATTTATTGAGTGTTTATTGTTTTTACTGCAGCAATGAATATGAAAAGATACTGTCTGCCTTGATTTTATTGATTTTGGTTTTACATATTGGTATGTAATAAAATAACTATAACCAAATGATAACATCCATTTTAAAAGAATTATGTGAATTCATTAACATTTTTAAATGGAAAATATATACTTTTTATTTTTTTTAATTTTTTTAATTTTTTTATTTTTTTCTGAGGCTAGGGTTAAGTGACTTGCCCAGAGTCACACAGCTAGGACAAGTTAAGTGTCTGAGACCACATTTGAACTCCGGTCCTCCTGAATTCAGGGCTGCTGCTCTATCCACTGCGCCACCTAGCTGCCCTAAATATATATTTTTTCAAAGTTCTAAAAATTATTCAAACATAAAAAGCCTTTGCAAAAATCATTTATCTTTAGGTTAACTTACCTGAAAGTGTAAGATATCCTATCCAGTCATTTCTATAATAACAATAATAATTATAAATATAGAGGTAAAAACAAAGATTTTGATCTTGAAATCCTTTAAAAAAATCAAATTAATTTTTTTTTTTAAACTTTTGTAAATGAAGTAACTAAATGAATGTGAAGGAATTTCTCCCATTAAGATGATGACTTTTGTTTTCTACTGAAAAAGAATTCATTAAAATTCATGCAATTTTACACTTGTTGGATAAAAGTCATCTGATCTATTTCAATGGTATAAAGAGAAAACCAAGAATTCTCATAAATTATGCCTATAGAGTGGAAGGGCTGGTAGGTTCTAATATCTGGGAAAGGCTTCACTACAGGTGTGATAATATACTAGGCTTTCTTCTTGGCCATTTGTAAGTATGGAGAAGTTTATCATAAGTAAGTGAATCTATTGATTTTTCCACATCCAACAATCTTTGAAATAATGAAAAAATATATAAAAATATGAAATGGTACTTACTACTGTTTTAAAACAATATAAGCTGATTTCCATAATGAACACACTAAGAGTAGTTGTTATTTGTGCCAGTGGACATTTGTGTCTTAGGCAATATTAGCTTACACTGATTAAAAAATCTTACCTAGAGGGAGATCATATGATTATCAGGAAAGCAGAGCAATTGTTTTTGATAATCTCTTCCTTCCCACACACAATAATGAAAATAATTATGCATCTTGTCTGGAGTAATTAAAGTTGAATCCTCAAGATAAAAAGGCAGAAATTCTATTTGACAGTGATTCTCAAACTTTTTGTCCTCAAGATCTCATATTAGAAATTAAAATATAAGTTTTATAATGATAATAGTTATTATCTTTTGTATCCTCTAAAAGGGACTTTCCTGGATTAAATTTTGAGAACTACTGCCATAGAATATTTTAAAATAATTCATGACAAAACATAAGAAAAGGAGAGCAAGAAGAGAGTGTTTAAAAAGTTTATTTGGGTAATTAGAAGTGAACATTTACAAATATAAAGGAAAATCTAAAAGACCAAGAAGAAAAGTAAGGTCATAAACCTAACTCATGAGTAGATAAACTAAGAGAAATATGCATAAAGGCAAAAATTGAGTACAACCACATTCAATATAATTTTAAGGGAAAATATAATAATATGAAGAATAATTAATGAAGATTTTCTCATAAATAAGAAAAATCTTTCATATTCCAGGTCATGATGGAGGAAGAAACTGTACAGTAGCTCAACAGACAAATAAATATTTTAGAAACAATATATTAGGAATGAAATTAAGTAAAAGAAATCTCAAAGTAATATTTATGAAACACGAAAAAGACAAATGATACAAAGGTACAGAACGTAAAAGACAAAATAAAGATTCTCCCAAAGGAAGTAAATGATTTAGAAGACAGAATGACAACTTTGTTACACAAGAATATAAATTGAAGAAAATTTGTCTGAAGGAAAATACAAAGCAACAAATTAGAAGATTATATGATTGTGATATAAAACAAAGCAAATGCCTTTGAAGACAAAATAACTTAAAGATCATAAATATTCTACAAGAATACAACAATTAAAAAACACTTCAATATCATGTGCAAGTAATAATATATATGAGTACTGCTCAGAACTTTTCAATACAGAACAATAAGTCAATCTAATCTACACATCATTGTCAGAGAAAACAAAAAAATGGAAAAATTTAGAGGTATTATAAAAAACAAATATGAATTAAAAACCCAAATCTTTCTAGATCTGAGAGCATCACTATATATACCACTCTATATGATAATTCCTTGAACAGTTGGCTCATGTTTATAAGCTATTGTGTGTAAGATGAAGATGAGAAGAAAAAGGACAAACAAAGAAGGATCACCAAGGAAGTCAACTTAGATAAGAGCTACAAATTAGGTAAGCACTTAAAATTACTAGCAAGAAAGGAAATATAAGTTTTCCTCTGTGAATTAAATTCTATAATATCCATTAAATCCCCTAATATTCAAATTTCCTGGAAAGAATAACTTTTGTTAAGCTCTGTAATAGAAAAAAGGGAGGTAAGGGACAAAATAAGCTAGAGATACACCGTTACCAAAGTCATAAAAGAAAAGAGAAAAGAAAGTGATTTTTTTAGTTCCTTCACACAAGAATTAGAGTTGTAGAAGAATGGAATAAAAGTATTGAGAGTGCGGTATTATGTGAGAGGAAACTTGGGAAGGTTTATTCCTAAATGAGTAAGGAAGACACATCACAAGGGAGCATTTTAGAAGACAGGAGAGCTATGTTTCTACTAAGAAATAGAGTCATTATAATAAGAGTCATATAATGGGAATTTGCATATTAAGAAACTCTATTCTACCAGAAAGATTCTATCATTTAGAGTTGTGTCAAATCCTGAGAAAGAAAACTATCAGTACCTATATCCAACTGGACCCAAAAGAAATATGAGTGATATAGAACACCAAATGGTGGATGATAATAGTAAGTGTAAGGCTTAAGACTAGACCTCACAAATCTAGGCTTAAGTGATTTAATATTTCTAAGAATTAAACAGAACACAAAAAAGGAGGAGATAAGATTTTACAAATGCAATTAGCAGAGAAATGGGATATACATTTCAAATTGATTATTTCAGAAGATCTATCTTAATAATAGTAAGAGGACATAAAAATAAATAAGGAACGTTCTTATGAATTGGAAAGTACATAACTATAACATACTAGACTATGAAGGAAATTAAAAGAACACAAGCTTGATATAGAACAAGCATATATGAGCACAGAAAAGTTCTAGGAATAGATTCATCAAAAGAGTTTGTGCAAAATTATTTAAGAACTGAATTTAAAATGGAAAGCCATAATAATCAATACACAAAAATTAATGGAGAGTAATATACAATCTCCAACAATATTAAGAGAGATAAATAGTAAAACTATATCATGAATAAACTAAGTATAGGCAAATATCCAATATAAATAAAAAAGGACAGTCTATGTAATAAATATCATAGTTATTATACATATTTAAAAGGTCATTGAACTAAAAAGTTACTTCTATCTAATCTATTTAAATATATCTAAAATTATTAAAATTACCAATTTGCATTTCTATACAGATTATTTTGTGCATTGACTAAATCATTGTCCCAGAACACTATATAACATTTTTTATATTTTTATTTACAAAGCATATGCATGGGTAATTTTCCAACATTTATCTTTGCAAAACCTTCTATTCCAAATTTTTCCCTTTTTCCCCCAATTCCTCCCTTAGATGGCAGATTGTCCAATACATGTTAAATATGTTAAAATATATATTAAATCCAATATATGTATACAAATTCTGCACAAAAAAATCAGATCAAGAAGGGGAAAAAAAACCCTGAGAAAAAACAAAAGTGCAAGCAAACAACGAGAGACTGAAAATACTATGTTGTAATCTTCACAGTTTCCATAATCCTCTCTCTTGAGTGTAGATGGCTCTCTTCTTCATTGAACAATTGGAATTGATTTCCAATTTCTTGCCACTACATAGAGAGTTGCCACAAACATTTTTGCACATGTGGGTCCCTTTTCCTCCTTTAACAACTCTTTGGGATATAAGCCCAGTAGAAACACTGTTGCATCAAAGGATATGCACAGTTTGATAACATTTTTGGCATAATTCCATATTGCTCTCCAGAATGGTTGGATTCCTTCACAATTCCACCAACAATGCATCAGTGTCCCAGTTTTCCCACATCCCCTCCAACATTCATCATTATCTTTTCCTCTCATCTTTGCCAATCTAAGAGGTGTCTAGTGGTACCTCAGAGTTGTCTTAATTTGCATTTCTCTGATCAATAGTGATTTGGAGCACATTTTCATGTGGCTACACGTAGTTTCAATTTCTTCATCTGAAAATTGTCTGTTCATAACCTTTGATTATTTATTAATTGAAGAATGCCTTGTTTTTTTTTTATAAATTTGAATTAATTCTCTATATATTTTAGAAATGAAGCTTTTATCAGAACCTCTGAATGTAAAGATGCTTTCCTAATTTCTTTGTTCCCTTCTAATTTTGTTTGTACAAAATATTTTAAACTTAATATAACTAAAATTATTTATTTTGTGATCAATAATGATCTGTAGTTCTTTTTTGGTCACAAATCCCTTCCTCTGCCACAGGTCTGAGAGTAAACTACCATATGTTTTATTTTTTTTTATAATATCATTCTTTATATGTACATCATGAACCCATTTCAACCTTATCTTGGTATATGGTGTTATGTGTGAGTCAATGGCTAGTTTCTGCCATACTCATTTTCATTTGTTCTGGTAATTTTTGTCAAATAGTGAGTTCTTATTGCAAAAGCTGAGGTCTTCAGGTTTGTCAAAAACTAGATTATTATAGTCATTGACTATTTTGTCCTGTGAACTTAATCTCTTCCCACTGATTGAGTACTGTATTTCTTAGCAAGTAACAAATGATTTGATGACCACTGCTTTAAAAGATAGTTTTAGATCTGATGCAGCTAGGCCACCTTCATTTGCTTTTTTCTTCATTAAATACTTTGAAATTCTTGACCTTTTGTTCTTCCAGGTGAATGTTGTGTTTATTTTTTCTAGGCCAGTAAAATAATTTTTTGGGAGTTTGATTGGTATAACACTAAATAAATAGATTTGTTTAGGTATTTGTCATCTTTATTATATTTGCTCAACCTATCCAAAAGTACTGCTATTTTTCTAATTGTTTAGAGATGATTAGTTGTGTGGAAAGTGTTTTGTAGTTTTCCTCATATACTTCCTGAATTTCTCTTAGCAGATTAAATTCCTAAATATTTTTATCTTATCAACAATTATTTTAAATGGAAGTTCTATTTGTATCACTTGCTATTGGATTTTATTAGTGATGTTTAAGAATGCTGAAGATTTATGTGGATTTATTTTGTATCCTGCATCTTTGCTAAAATTGTGGATTATTTCTAATAGCATTTTAGTTGATTCTCTGTGATTTTCTAAGTATATCATCATATCATTTGCAAAGAGTGATAATTTGGTTTCCTCATTACCTACTGTAATTACTTTAATCTCTTTTTCTTCTCATTGCCAAAGCTAGCATTTCTAATACAATATTGAATAGTAATGATAATAGTGGGCAAACTATCATTCATCCCTGATCTTACTGGGAATTGTTTCAGATTATCCCCATTACATATGGTGCTTGCTGGTGGTTTTAAATAGATGCTATTGACTATTTTAAGGAAAAGCCCATTTATTCCTATATTTTATTGTGTTTTTAATAGGAATGAGTGTTGGATTTTATAAAAGGCTTTTTCTGCATCAATTTAGATAATCATATGGTTTTTGTTAATTTGGTTATTGATAAAATCAATTATGATAATAGTTTTCCTAATGTTTAACTAACCCTGAATTCCTGATATAAATCCTTCTTGGTCATGGAGTATTATCCTGGAAATGGTTTTCTGAAATGTCTTTGCTAATATTTTATTTAAATTTTTTGCATCAATATTCATTAGGGAGATTGATCTATAATTTTATTTCTCTGTTTGTCCTACCTGATTTAAATATCAGTAATATATCTGTGTCATAGAAGAAATTTGGAAGGAGTTATTCATTCCCTATTTTTTCAAATAGTTTATATAGTATTGGAGTTAATTGTTCTTTAAATTTTTAGTAGAATTCACATGTAAATCTATCTAGTCCTGGAGATTTTTTTCTTTATTCTTTCTTTTTTTTTTTTATTTAATAGTTTTTATTTACCAGATATTTGCATGGGCGATTTTACAACATTGACAATTGCCAAACCATTTTGTTCCAATTTTTCCCCTCCTTCCCCCCTCCCCAGATGTCAGGTTGATCAATACATGTTAAATATGTTAGAGTATAAATTAAATACAATATATGTATACATGACCAAACAGTTGTTTTGCTGAACAAAAAGAATTGGACTTTGAAATAGTGTACATTTAGCCTGTGAAGGAAATCCAAAATTCAGGCAGACAAAATTAGAGGGATTGGAAATTTTATGTAGTGGTTCATAGTCATCTCCCAGAGTTCTTTTGCTGAGTGTAGCTGGTTCACTTCATTACTGCTCTATTGGAACTGATTTGGTTCATCTCATTGTCGGAGAGGGCCACGTCCATCAGAATTGATCATTATACAGTATTGTTGTTGAAGTATATAATGATCTCCTGATCCTGCTCATTTCAATCAGCATCAGTTCATGTAAGTCTCTCCAGGTCTTTCTGAAATCATCCTGCTGGTCATTTCTTATAGAACAATAATATTCCATAATATTCAAATACCACAATTTATTCAGCCATTCTCCAATTCATGGGCATCCATGTAGTTTCCAGTTTCTGGACACCACAAAGAGGGCGGCCACAAACATTCTTGCACATACAGTCCCTTTCCCTTCTTTAAGATCTCTTTGGATACAAACCCAGTAGCAATGCTGCTGGATCAAAGGGTATGCACATTTTGATAACTTTTTGAGCATAGTTTCAAATTGTTCTCCAGAAAGGCTGGATGTATTTGCAGTTCCACCAACAATGTATCAGTGTCCCTGTTTTCCCCCATCCCCTCCAACATTCTGCATTGCCTTTCCCTGTCATTCTAGCCAATATGACAGGTGTGTAATGGTATCTCAGAGTTATCTTAATTTGCATTTTTCTGATTATTAATGATTTGGAGCATCTTTTCATATGACTAGAAATAGTTTCAATTTCTTTGTCCAAGAATTGTCATATCCTTTGACCACTTATGAATTGGAGATTAGCTTGATTTCTTATATATTATAGTCAATTCGCTATGTAATTTGGAAATGAGGCTTTTATCTGAATCTTTGACTATAAAAATGTTTTCCCATTTTATTGTTTCCCTTCTAATCTTATCTGCATTGATTTTGTTTGTACAAAAACTTTTCAATTTGATATAATCAAAGCTTTCTATTTTGTGATCAATAACGATCTCTAGTCCTTTTGGTCATGAATTCATTCCTCTTCCACAGGTCTGAGAGGTAAACTATCCTATGTTTCTCTAATTTATTTATAATGTAATTCTTTATTCGTAGTTCATGAACCCATTTTGACCTGACTTGGTATACGGTTTTAAGTGTGGATCAATGCCTAGTTACTGCCATATTAATTTCCAATTTTCCCAGCAATTTTTGTCAAACATTGAGTTCTTATCCCAAAGGCTGGGGTCTTTGTGTTTGTCAAACACTAGGTTGTTAGAGTTATTAATTATTTTGTCCTTTTGACCTAACCTACTCCGCTGATCAACTAGTCTATTTCTTAGCCAATACCAAATGGTTTTGGTGACCACTGCTTTATAATATAATTTGAGATCTGGTACAACTAGGCTGCCTTGATTTGATTTTTTTTCCATTAATAACCTTGAAATTCTTGACCTTTTATTTTTTCATATGAACTTTGTTATTTTTATGGGTCATTAAAATAGTTTTTGGGGAGTCTGATTGGTATAGCACTAAATAAATAGATTAATTTAGGTAGTATTGTCATCTTTATCATATTTGCTAACCTTATCCAAGAGCATTTAATATTTTTCCAATTGTTTAGATTGGACTTAATTTGTGGTGAAAGTGTTTTGTAGTTTTGCTCATATATTCTCTGATTTTCCCTTGGCAGATAGATTCCTAAATATTTTATACTATCAGTAGTTACTTTAAATGGAATTTCTCTCTGTAACACTTTTGTTAGTGACATATAAGAATGCTGATGATTTATGTGGATTTATTTTGTATCCTGCAACTTTGCTAAAGGTGTGGATTATTTCTAATAGCTTTTTAGTTGAATCTTTGGGGTTCTTTATGTATACCATCATATCATCCACAAAGAGTGATAATTTGGTTTCCTCATTACCTACTCTAATTCCTTTAATCCCTTTCTCCACTCTTATTGCCAAAGTTAGCGTTTCTTTTTTTTTTATTATATATATATATATATATATATATATATATATATATATTTATAATATTATCCCTTGTATTCATTTTTCCAAATTACCCCCCCTCCCTGTATTCCCTCCCCCCGATGACAGGCAATCCCATACATTTTACATGTGTTACAATATAGTCTAGGTACAATACATGTGTGTGAATATCATTTTCTTGTTGCACAATAAACATTAGAATCCGAAGGTACATGCAACCTGGGCAGACAGATATTACTGCTAACAATTAACATTCACTTCCCAGTGTTTCTTCTCTGGGTGTAGCTACCTCTGTCCATCATTGATCAACTGGAAGTGAGTTGGATCTTCTTTATGTTGAAGATTTCCACTTCCATCAGAATACATCCTCATACAGTATTGTTGTTGAAGTGTACAGTGATCTTCTGGTTCTGCTCATTTCACTCAGCATCAGTTGATTTAAGTCTCTCCAGGCCTCTCTGTATTCCTCCTGCTGGTCATTTCTTACAGAGCAATAATATTCCATAACCTTCATATACCACAATTTACCCAACCACTCTCCAACTGATGGACATCCATGCATCTTCCAGTTTCTAGCTACAACAAAAAGAGCTGCCACAAACATTTTGGCACATATATGTCTCTTTCCGCTCTTTAGTATTTCTTTGGGATATAATCCCAGTAGTAGCGCTGCTGGGTCAAAGGGTATGCACAGTTTGACAACTTTTTGGGCATAATTCCAGATTGCTCTCCAGAATGGCTGGATTCTTTCACAACTCCACCAGCAATGTATTAGTGTCCCAGTTTCCCCACATCCCCTCCAACATTCATCATTATTTGTTCCTGTCATCTTAGCCAATCTGACAGGTGTGTAGTGGTATCTCAGAGTGGTCTTAATTTGCATTTCTCTGATCAGTAGTGATTTGGAACACTCTTTCATGTGAGTGGATATAATTTCAATTTCTTCCTCTGAGAATTGTCTGTTCATATCCTTTGACCATTTATCAATTGGAGAATGGTTTGGTTTCTTATAAATTAGGGTCAGTTCTCTATATATTTTGGAAATGAGACCTTTGTCAGAACCTTTGTTTTTAAAAATATTTTCCCAATTTGTTACTTCCCTTCTAATCTTGTTTGCATTAGTATTGTTTGTACAGAAACTTTTTAGTTTGATGTAATCAAAATCTTCTATTTTGTGATCAATAATAATCTCTAGTTCTCCTCTGGTCATAAATTCCTTCCTCCTCCACAAGTCTGAGAGGTAGACTATCCTCTGTTCCTCTAATCTATTTATGGTCTCATTCTTTATGCCTAAATCATGGACCCATTTTGATCTTATCTTGGTATATGGTGTTAAGTGTGGATCCATATCTAATTTCTGCCATAATAATTTCCAGTTTTCACAACAGTTTTTTCCGAATAATGAATTTTTATCCCTAATCTTGGTATCTTTGGGTTTGTCAAAGATTAGGTTGCTATAGTTGTACCCTTTTTTGTCCTTTGTATCTAATCTGTTCCACTGATCTACCGGTCTATTTCTTAGCCAATACCAAATGGTTTTGGTGACTGCTGCTATATAATATAGCTTTAGATCAGGTACACTTAGACCACCTTCCTCTGAGGTTTTTTTCATTAGTTCCCTTGCAATTCTCGACCTTTTATTCTTCCATATGAATTTTGTTGTTATTTTTTCTAGGTCATTAAAATGGTTTCTTGGGAGTCTAATTGGTATAGCACTAAATAAATAGATTAGTTTGGGGAGTATTGTCATCTTTATTATATTCGCTCGGCCTATCCATGAGCACTGGATGTCTTTCCAATTATTTAAATCTGATTTTATTTTTGTGGCAAGTGTTTTGTAATTTTTCTCATATAATTCCTGACTGTTCTTTGGTAGATAGATTCCCAAATACTTTATACTCTCAACATTTGTTTGGAATGGAATTTCTCTTTGTATCTCTTGCTGTTGCATTTTGTTAGTGATATATAAAAATGCCGAGGATTTATGTGGATTTATTTTGTATCCTGCCACTTTGCTGAAATTTTGAATTATTTCTAGTAGCTTTTTAGTAGAGTCTTTGGGGTTCTCTAAGTATACCATCATGTCATCTGCAAAAAGTGATAGTTTAATTTCATCATTTCCTACTCTAATTCCTTGAATCTCTTTCTCGGCTCTTATTGCCGAGGCTAGCGTTTCTAGTACTATATTGAATAGTAATGGTGATAGTGGGCAACCTTGTTTCACTCCTGATCTTACTGGGAAAGGTTGCAGTTTATTTCTATTGCATATTATGCTTACTGAAGGTCTTAAATATATGCTCCTGATTATTCTAAGGAATAGTCCATTTATTCCTATACTCTCAAGAGTTTTTAGTAGGAATGGATGTTGGATTTTGTCAAATGCTTTTTCTGCATCTATTGAGATGATCATATGGTTCTTATTAATTTGATTATTAATATGGTCAATTATATTAATAGTTTTCCTAATATTATACCAGGCCTGCATTCCTGGTATAAATCCTACTTGATCATAGTGTATTATCTTGGAGATGATTTTCTGAAGTCTTTTTGCTAATATCTTATTTAAGATTTTAGCATCAATATTCATTAAGGAGATTGGTCTATAATTTTCTTTCTCAGTTTTCGATCTACCAGCTTTAGGTATCAGTACCATGTCTGTGTCATAAAAGGAGTTTGGTGGGACTCCTTCATCCCCTATTTTTTCAAATAATTTATATAACATTGGGGCTAATTGTTCTTTAAATGTTTGGTAGAATTCACATGTGAATCCATCTGGCCCTGGGGATTTTTTCCTGGGGAGTTGATTAATGGCTTGTTCTATTTCTTTTTCTGAAATGGGACTATTTAAGCAATTTATCTCCTCCTCTGTTAATCTAGGGAGCCTATATTTTTGGAGGAAGTCATCCATTTCACTTAAGTTATCAAATTTATTAGCATAAAGTTGGGCAAAGTAACTCCTTATTTAAGAGGAGTGGAAATTTCCTCTTCATTGGTGGAAAGATCCCCCTTTTCATTTGTAAGACTATAATTTGATTTTCCTCTTTCTTTTTTTTTGATCAAATTTACCAAAGGTTTATCTATTTTATTGGCTTTTTCATAAAAACAACTCTTGGTTTTATTTATTAATTCAATAGTTTTTTTACTTTCAATATTATTGATTTCTCCTTTTAATTTTTGTATTTCAAGTTTAATTTTTGGTTGGGGGTTTATAATTTGGTCTTTTTCTAGCCTTTTAAATTGTAAGCCCAATTCGTTAATCTTCTCTTTCTCTATTTTCTTCAAATAAGCCTCTAAAGATATAAAATTTCCCCTTATTACTGCTTTAGCTGCATCCCAAAGATTTTGGTATGATGTCTCATCATTGTCATTATCTTGGGTGAAATTGTTAATTGTTTCTATAATTTGCTCTTTCACCCAGTCATTCTTTAAGATGAGATTATTCAGTTTCCAATTACTTTTTGGTCTATTTACCCCTAACTTTTTACTGAATGTATCTTTTATTGCATTGTGATCTGAGAAGAAGGCATTTATTATTTCTGCCTTCCTACATTTAATTTTGAGATCTTTATGTCCTAATATATGGTCTATTTTTGTATAGGATCCATGAACTGCTGAGAAGAAAGTATATTCCTTTCTATTGCCATTCAGTTTTCTCCAAAGGTCTATCATACCTAGTTTTTCTAATGTTCTATTTACTTTTTAAATTTCTTTCTTGTTTGTTTTGTGGTTTGATTTGTCTAAGTCTGAGAGTGCAAGGTTGAGATCTCCCACTATTATAGTTTTACTGTCTATTTCTTCTTGCAATTCTCTTAACTTTTCCTTTAGAAAGTTAGATGCTATACCACTTGGTGCATATATGTTTAGTATTGATATGGCTTCATTATTTATGCTACCTTTCAGCAGGATATAGTTTCCTTCCTTATCTTTTTTAACGAGATCTACTTCTGCTTTTGCTTGATCTGAGATATGGATAGCTACCCCTGCTTTTTTGGCTTTACCTGAAGCATAATAGGCTCTGTTCCAACCTTTTACCTTTACTCTGTATGTATCTCCCTGCTTTATGTGTGTTTCCTGTAGACAACATATTGTAGGGTTCTGCTTTTTGATCCAATCTGTTATCCGTCTCCGTTTGATGGGATCGTTCATCCCATTTACATTTACAGTTAAAATTACTAATTCTGTATTTCCTGCCATCGTATTATCCCCAGATTATGCTTTTTTCCCTTGACCCCCCCTGATCCCCCTCCCCGATATTTAATTTACAGACCCCCCTTGTGACGCGCAACCCTCCCTTTTTTTTTTTAGTGTCCCTCCCCCCTCCCTCCAAGTCTCCTCACTTATTCTCCTTTTCCTTTTCCCTTTTCCTCTCCCCCCTTTTAATGAGGTGAGAGAAAATTCTCTGAAAAACAAATATGTTAATTATTTACTCTTTGAGCCTCTCCTGATGAGAGTAAGATTCACACAATGATTCTCCCCCTCACTAAGTTCCCTCAGATATGGTTTATTTTCTATGCCTCTTCCTGGGATGTAGTTTCCCTCTTTTTATCATTCCTTCCCCTTTTTCTGAACCGACCTCCTTCCCTTTACTACACCCCCTTTTTTTCTTTTATATCAGTAAAATCAAATTATCCTTGAGTACTTTTTATATACCCACAACAGAGTTACAGTTCTCAAGGGTTCTGTGTACCTTTTTCTGTTTTTCTTCAGTCTTGTGGATGTAGATCAAATTTTTTGTTTAAATCTGGTTTTTTTCTTAGAAACATATAGAATTCCTCTGTTTCATTGAATGACCATCTTCTTCCATGGAAAAAGATGCTAAACTTAGCTGGGTAGTTCATTCTTGGTTGCAGTCCTTGATCTTTTGCCTTACGGAATATCAGGTTCCAGGCCCTTCTATCTTTTAATGTGGAGGCAGCCAGATCTTGGGTGACCCTTATTGTGGCACCTTGGTATTTAAATTTTTTTTTTCTAGCTGCTTGCAGGATTTTCTCCTTTGTGTGGTAATTCTGCAGCTTAGCCACTATATTCCGTGGTGTTCTTTTTTTAGGGTTTATTTCAGAAGGAGTTCGATGAATTCTTTCCACATCTACTTTCCCTTCTGTTTCTATTATCTCTGGACAGTTCTCTTTGATAATTTCCTGTAAAATAGAATCTAGGCTCTTTTTTTGGTCATAGTTTTCTGGAAGTCCAATAATCTGCAGATTATCTCTCCTAGATCTATTTTCCAGGTCTATAGATTTTCCCAGTAAGTATTTGACGTTGTTCTCTAGCTTCTCATTTTTTTTTTGTTTTGTTTGACTGATTCTTGGGTTCTCTGTGAATCATTCATTTCTATTTGTTCCATCCTGACTTTTAAGGAGTTATTTTCTTCTTTCACAGTTTTTAGTTCTTTTTGTAAATGCCCAATTTCATTTTTAAATGAATTATTTTGCTCTATTGAATTTTTTCCATTTCCCTAATTTTTTTTGAGAATTATTTTCTTTTTCCAATTCAGAAATTCTATTTTCTTGAGACTTTTTTATCTTTTCCAATTCAGAAATCCTACTTTCCTGTGTTTTTTTTAACCTTTTCTAATTCATAAATTTTGTTTCCCTGCATCTCCTGTGAATTCTTTATTTTTTCCAACTCCAATTTCTGGACGTTGTTATTCTCTATCATAGCTTCCCTTTCCTTTCCCCATTTTTCTTCAAACTCCCTCAATTTTTTAAGAGTTTCTTCTAGGAGAGAGTTATGTGATGGGGGGCAAGGATCGTTCCCCTTTAGGTTGTTATCTGCTGTCTCTCTGCTGTTAACTTCCTCGGGGTTGGATACCCGCTCTTTCTCTGTATAGAAGGAATCTATAGTTTTTCTGGCCTTTTTGCTCATATTTAAAAAATCTTTTGGGGTCTGTCCCTGGGGTAGGAAATTATTTATTTACTTCTTTACCAGCTTCCTCCCAGACTGAATGGATGCAGCGGCTCCTGCACCTGAGCTAAGATAGAGTTCTGGGAGAGAGTTCCCCACCCCCTCCCTGAAAGTGCCTCAGAGGTGATTAGCACTGCTGTGCTCGAGGGCATAGAATAGTAAAGACAGCACAAAGCCCAGCCTATGTGTCCGGGTGGGGCGTGGATGTCTGCAGCAGGTGACGTGAAAAGCCCCTGTGCTCAAACTGGAAGTCTCTGCCAGAAACCGAGGTCCCTACTTCAAAGGTTCCGCTTCTCTGGGAATTCCTGGAGCTGAGTTCCACTCCCTCCAGCTAAGCTAGGCAGTGTGTGTTGCCTTGGGCCTTATCCACCCACTTGTCAATCTCTTAACTATTCTCAGGTGGTAGCTGAGGCCACACCCCCTGGTGCCGAGATCTGCTGAGTCACCTCCAGGGTCCGGGGAAAATCTAATCTGAGTTTTAAAATATTTTGGCTTTCTCTTCTGAACTGCTAAATAATTAGCAGAGAAGAGCTAATAGCCTGTGCCAGATTCCTTTACCTCAGTGGCTTCTCTGATCCCAGAGCCCTTCCCAGCGCAATGAGCGCAGTATGTGAGCACCCAGCCGTCTGTGCTGGCCTCTCTTCTTCCTCCCCTGGAAACTGACCTTTCCTGTTGAAACTCCAGATTCTCTTCAGCTGGTAAGTAGTGCTTCCAGTCCTTGTGGTATCTATCAGTCCTGGGCTTATTTTGAGACTTAATTTATCTAATTGGTTGTAAGGGAGTGAGGACATTCACAGAGTTGTGTGTTTCTTCTCCGCCATCTTGGCTCCGCCTCCTCCCTTGAAATTCTTGACCTTTTGTTCTTTCGTATGGATTTTTTTTTTAGGTCATTAAAATAGTTTCTTGGGAGTCTGATTGGTATAGCACTAAATAGATTAGTTTAGGGAGTATTGTCATCTTTATTATATTCGCTCAGCCTATCCAAGAGCACTTAATAACATTCTGGTTTTTTTTAATTTTAAGGGTCCATTAGAAAGACCAGGCAAGCCCAATTGAGATGTAAGTAAGTCAATGGCCTCTGAGGCCCAGGATGTGATTGGAGTTGAGTACTTAAGAACTTCCTTTGTGGGGGGACCTCCAGCCATGGTGGGAATCCTATAATCTCACTCTGAAATCTCCTCAAGTTTGGGATGTAATGTTCATCATTGCCTAACTTGTGTCTGTGACCTCATAGACCCCATATAAGCTCAAGGCAGGAAGAACTCCACCTATTTATCATCTAGAGCTTGGTCTGGAGGAACAGTATCAAGAGAGGTGCAGGAGGTCATAGAATGGATGTAAATCATGTAAATAAAGTCTAAGCTTGTTCCCCAAAACTCTTGGGTACTCTGTTGTGTTTAAAACTGCATCCCTATGGGATAGTAGCTGGATTCTGGGAACCTCAAAACAGAGGTAAGATTGATATTATATTTACCAGATTCTCTCTGATTAGGCCTAGGCAAGAGGATAGATTAGCATTAGTTAGATGTGAGAATGGGCCTAATATTTAAGGAATTATTTATTTCTCTTTCACCAGTTCTATTTTTATGGGAGTTGCTTTCTTTTTCCATTTCATAAAATGTATCTTTTAATGAGTTATATGCTTTTTCCATTTCACTAAGTCTATTTTGTAGTGAATTTTGTTCAGATAGTTTCTGTGTTGTTTTTCCAAACCCTCTTGCATATTTTTCACTCCATCCTTCCCTATTTTTCTTCTAGTTCCTTTTAAGTTCCTTTTTAATTTATTCTGGGAGAGCCTTGTGTGATGGGGACCAGGTAATATATTGCCTTTTGTGACTTCATCTGGAGATAATTTGCTTTTAGTCTCCTCAGGGTTTGCAATCTATTCTTCTCTTTCTCCATAAAAACTGTCACTCATTACAATACTCTTTACATTTTTTTAAAAGTTAATATCTATCTGCCTTTATGGTGGGGGAGGTTTGCGAAGGTCTGGTCTAGCTCCTCTTGTCAGGATAAGCAAAAGTCCTTGCCCCACATTGGGCGCCAATTGTAACGAGCTGTCGTCTCTAGAAGCTGCCGGATTACTCTCTGGTAAGAGATCTGCTGTGTCTACTCAAATCTCTCAGACAGAAGTTGCTGTTAACTCTTGTCCAAAGAAGTGACTTCCCTTCCTGCAGAGAGCCCCGTCAAGCCTGATGCAATTCAGAGTCTTCTCCTCTTCCTGGAGTGCTGTCCTCTTTATCCTCCCAGAGAATGGGCGTGGGATAATGCAAGGGCTTCTGGGAAGAACCACTTCAGCCAATGGGCTTGCTCCTTCTATCAAGTCAACCTGAGTTCTCACCTTGTAATTGTCCAGAAAATCTGAATTCTCACCTTGTCACTGTCCAGACAACCTCAGTTCTCACTTAGTGATCCTAACATCTCCCCCTTTCTTTTGATTTAGAACATAGGACAGTCATGACCTTGAAACATAAATCCATCAATATGGGAAGTATTACAGATAATTACATAAATTACATAAGCATATAGTAACATAGTAACATAACGCATGCTAGAAGTATATAACATAATCAAATAATCATAAATTGAAAATTTATAAATGTCCATAAGTCCATTGTCCATTATTCTCATCTTGTGTGAGGAAGTCCAATGATTCCTGCTGGTTTTTAAAGTTCTTTAACAGTCTTCTTATTATCCATGCTCTTTCAGTGTCAGATGTTTCTTAGATCTTCTCCTTTATTTTGAGGTCTTTCTCTTTTTCTGTCTCTCTCTGGTGGACAAGGCGAATATGACTCGTTGGCTCCCATCTGATTCCTTCTCCTGCTGAAGAAATACAAGCAAACCCTCTCTCCCAGGCAGCCAACCTATCTAATTACCTTCTATTTACCACTTTCTAAATCTCTTCTCATCATCTGGCAATTACATTGGAATTGTTTGCACTGGACACAGCCCTGTTGGTTTAAAAGGCCTGTATTCTCCTTCAAATACCCATCTCAAAGGCCTAGCACTAACCTCTGCTGCTATTGATCCTCCCACCCCAGACATATAGGTGTCTGCTTTAATCTTTGGCCAGTGACCGGGCCAATTGGCACCTCTAATAACTGTACGATCTGCACCCGTGTCTACCAATCCTTCAAATGGTATTCCGTTTATATAAATAGTAAGCATAGGTCGGTCAGCTGTCACAGCTGCTGTCCAATATATTCCTGGATTTTGTTCATTGGAGTCAAAATCTAGGCGACTATCACTAGGTTGCTTATTAGGGGTCCGTAACAATAAGCCTGATGCTACTACTTCTCCTGGTTGATAAATCACACGTTGTCTGCCTGTGTTAGTGACTGGGATATTAGATACACGTTCTCCAGTCTCCCACATCAGTGTATGGATGGACACTGTTTTGTAGGCACTCTCAGAAGGTGAAATGGTCAAGCCTACTGTGCCTGGAGGCAAAGGATCCATAGGCTCAACAGGAACAGATTTGGCTGGGGTGGTGGTTCCGTAGCAGGTAAGGGTTGATCTCGATCACCTTCTTCACTGTCTGGGAGGCGATGTAAGCTCCAGCTGTGGCCCGGGAGTCCACGGCAACAATGACGCCATGCCGAAACTTGAAGGCCAGAGTGGTGGTTCCGTAGCAGGTAAGGGTTGATCTCTGTCTGAGAGATTTGAGTAGACACAGCAGATCTCTTACCAGAGAGTAATCCGGCAGCTTCTAGAGACGACAGCTCGTTACAATTGGCGCCCAATGTGGGGCAAGGACTTTTGCTTATCCTGACAAGAGGAGCTAGACCAGACCTTCGCAATTTGGCGCCCGAACAGGGACAGACACGGTCCTGATTCCAGTGGAAAAGCTTCCGATCTAGATCTCAGTCTCTCTGACCCAGAACCGTGAGTAACGAGGAAGCTTTGTTAAAGATTAAGTGAGCGTGCTAATAGATAAATAAGGAACTTAACTTGTTAAGGGCTAAACCAGCAATCTCTTATAGCTGAAATGGGGCACATGTTAGCTAAATTCAATCCCTGGACCTCAGCCGACTCAACCCCAGCCCCAGAAGCAACCTCAGCTCCACCCTCATTCAGGAGTGGTACTATAGAGAGTATAATCAAGATAATTGAGGAGCAGAGTTTACTTGTAACCTGGGTACAGATTGCTAAACTCTTGGCTGCATTAAGATGCACATCCCCTTGGTTCTTAGAGGAAGAAAAGATAGATGTAGATAAATGGAAGCTAGTGGGATATGAAATGAAAGAATTTCAAGCAAAAAATGGGCCTCGTTCAATTTCTGCAGAAGTATTTTTTATCTACAACATAGTTCAATTAGCCTTAAACTATCAAGCAAGTTGTAGGAGAAGGCCCGGCTAGCTCAGTCGGTAGAGCATGGGACTCTTAATCCCAGGGTCGTGGGTTCGAGCCCCACGTTGGGCGCCAAATTGCGAAGGTCTGGTCTAGCTCCTCTTGTCAGGATAAGCAAAAGTCCTTGCCCCACATTGGGCGCCAATTGTAACGAGCTGTCGTCTCTAGAAGCTGCCGGATTACTCTCTGGTAAGAGATCTGCTGTGTCTACTCAAATCTCTCAGACAGAAGTTGCTGTTAACTCTTGTCCAAAGAAGTGACTTCCCTTCCTGCAGAGAGCCCCGTCAAGCCTGATGCAATTCAGAGTCTTCTCCTCTTCCTGGAGTGCTGTCCTCTTTATCCTCTCAGAGAATGGGCGTGGGATAATGCAAGGGCTTCTGGGAAGAACCACTTCAGCCAATGGGCTTGCTCCTTCTATCAAGTCAACCTGAGTTCTCACCTTGTAATTGTCCAGAAAATCTGAATTCTCACCTTGTCACTGTCCAGACAACCTCAGTTCTCACTTAGTAATCCTAACAGAGGTTTTTCAAACAGCATCAGGTTGTGGCTGGGTCAATGATGATTCTTTCCCAGTGCTGGCTGGGCATGGCCAGCTCCAGTGAGATACTGGCATTTTGGGGTTCACTGTTGATCTTTTGTGTTTGTGTTGGATGTTTTATAACTTTTCAGCTGATCAACTGGGTTTCAACCAGGGTAGAGTGACAACACTGCTATGTAGATTCCTCCTTTTGGATTCTTTGCCCTGTGGAGTCAGCAAAGCTAGTGGAGTTAACAATACTCTGGGACTCTGCACTATTTGTTTGTGTTAGGCTGTCTCCCTCCCCTTTCCAATTGAAACAGATTTCTGCCAATCTTTGAAATTAACTTCTGCTGATAATTTGTTGCACTCCCAATATCTGTGAGTTCTGCCGGTCCAGAGCTAGTTCAGAGGCTTGATTTCATAATTATTTCGAGGGTTGTAGAGAAGGTCAGAGAGAAATGTGCTTAGTCCTTGCCATCTTGGCTCCGCTCCTAGCTCTGTTTTTTGTTGTTTTTTTTTTTTTTTCATCAGAAATAAATGGAATTCACCTGTTTAATTTAATATCCATCTTCTTCCTTGGAAGAAAATTCTCAGTTTAGCAGGGTAGTTTATTCTTGGCTGCATCCCAAGTTCCTTTCCTTTCAGAATATCAGATTCCAGCTCCTTCAATCCTTTAAGGTGAAAGTTGCTAAGTCCTAGATAATCCTTATGGTGGCTCCTCAGTATTTGAATTATTTCTTTTTGTTTTTTTTTTACTGGCTGCTTGTAATATATTTTCTTTGGTTCAATAGTTCTGAAATTTAGCCATGATATTTTTTGGGTTTTTAGTTTTAGGTTCTTTTTCATGAGGTGTTTGGTGAATTCCTTCAATGGCTATTTTACCTTTTGATTCTATGACATCAGGGCAGTCTCTTTGATGATTTCCTGGAAAAGAGTTTCTAGATTCTTTTCTTCATCATGGTTTTCAGGAAGTCCAACAATCCTTAGATTGACTCTCCTGGATCTATTTTCCAGGTCAGTTGTTTTCCCAAGTAGGTATTTTACATGTTTTGATTTTTTTTTTTTCATTTTTTGGGTTTTGCTTGACTGATCCTTATTGTCTCATTGAGTCATTCATTTCCATTTTTTCATTCTGATTTTAGTTTTCTTCATTTACTTTTTTAAACTTCTTTTTGTATTTGTCCAATTGAATCTTTAAATGAGTTGTTTTATTATCATATTCTTATGGAGTTATTTTCTTTTTCCATTTCAAAAATTCTGTTTCATGAAATTTTCTTTTTCCATTTTGTCAAATCTATTTTTAAGGAGTTATATGCTTTTTTTTCATTTTGCTATTTTGTAGTGAATTTTCTTCAGATAATTTCTGTGTTGCTTTTTTCCAAACCCTCTTGTAAAGTTATCATTTCCTTTCCCCATTTTTCTTCCAGTTCTCTTTTAAGATCTTTTACAATTTCTTTCTAGGAGAGCTCTGTATGATGGCAACCAATTTATATTATCCTCTGGGGCTTCATCTGGAGATGATCTGCTTTTAGTCTTTTTCACCATAAAAACTATCTATGGTCAGAGTTCTTTTTGCTTTTTTATTCATTTTTTTTTAAAACAGTGGAGATCTGCTTTTAGGGCAAGGAAGGTTTTTCAAGCTTCCTCTATAAGCAACAGTGGCTGTGCTGGGTCAGTGTTTACTGACTTTCAGTGCTGGATGGGCATGGCCAGATCCCATGAGATTTTGGCATTTTGGGGTTCATTTTTTACCTTTTGTGTTTGTGGTAGATGTTTTCTAACTTCTGTGCTGATCTACTGGCTAGCAGCCAGGGCAAAGTAGCCAACACTACCATAGATTTCTCCCTGTAGATTCTTCACTGTGTGCAGCTCCTACTTCCCTGGGTCTGCATAGCCTGCACTGGTGTCTGTACTCAGCCTGATAATTCTTGTTCCACATTTCTTTGTGCCCGACTGAAACAGATCTTTTTTTGGCAAACTTCAAAATTATCTTCTGCTGGTAATTTATTGCTGTCACAATATTCATGGGTTCTGACAGTCCAGAACTAATTCAGAGATTGTATTTGGTAATTAGTCTGAGGGTTGTGGGAGAAGATCAGAAAGAAATGTGTCCTCTCCACCATCTGCCCTTGCTATAAAACATTTTAAAAAATACATGCTGTTATCACTTACTACTACTTTTCTGTATCATCATGGATCATTTACAATTTATAGATATTTTTATAACCATTTACACTGCCATCCATTCAGAAAATTGAATAAGATCATCTATAATTATTAATTATACTTGCTATGAAATCATAATTAATTTTGTGGGACAAGGGGTCCATCTGTATTGATGATTGATTACTCTAAGTATGAGGCTATAAAGAGATGACAGATCTTCTGACTTCCAGGAACAAGAGAAAAACCTGTTTGATTTCAGATTGTTTTTAGAGAAAATTCCCTGAAAGGAGAGAAATATTCTAGGAAGAAAACCAAAAGATAACAGGGCTTTGATCATATATTGTCCTTATCTGGTCATACTAAAGACTGAGAAATTTCTAGTAATAACTTGGAGAGTTATAAGTGAAATTGAAATATCTTGCTTCCAATAGGAGGAGTCAGCTTGTATAAATGTGCTTATTTTTTATTCTCTATGTATAGTTGTTTTTTTTTTTTGTGACTGGAATTTGATAGAAGAAAGCATTTGTTAAGTATTTATTATATAACAAGTATTATGCTAAGTGCTTTGTAAATATTGTCTCATTTGGAGTGAGTCAAATTTTGATATATATAATTTGGAACACTACTTTCCCATTGAGAGATAATAGTAAGAAGTTCACATTGAACCTAAAAATTATTTCTATCAGTCTAATTGCATTTATTGAAATTAGATAGATATAATATTAGCCAAATTCTCATCTCTTTGAAGAGAACAGAATTGTCAACCCCATAGTTATAATCTTGCACTTACTTCCTGGAAAGAATCTAAGTCTCCCTTAGAGAATTGCAGGTTGAAGAGACTTTAGAGAAATTTTTCATACTTTTTGAAAATAAAATCAGTTGATAATCAGATAGACAATAAAAATACATATAGGCAATATACACATATATTTTAAAATTTTAAGATTTTGGAAGAAAAAACTTTGTGAAAGAACTTAAACAATAAGGTCAAATGCAGCTGCCAATTTTTTATCTGAAAGTTATCTACCAAACCAAACTGCCAGAGTGTAACATATAATAGTGGTAAATTCACATTTAATACGTCTAACATCTATAATGAGTGATATGTTTTCTTTTTTAAATTAAAAAAAAAATGATTGAATCATGGCATCTCTTGTCAGATAATCTAGAGAACAAAAATAATTATATATTTAATATGTAATAAAACACTTTCTTATGAAGTTGTAGAATTGAAAAATGAAAAGAAAATGGAAATTATCTTTTTATTTTTCATATGTAGTTAATAAGTGATAGTGTAGATTGGTATCTGTTTTAAAGACAAAAATTACAAATACAGATTTACTACATTTCTTTATGGCAAGAACAAAATTCCAGAGAAAAAAATATTAAGTAGCACACAAAAGACTGATTACTGATAGTATAATATGTTAGCTGCTTTATTTCAAGTAGAAAGAGAGTAACAAGTTAAAATTATATAGTAAAAATAAGGATTTTACCCATAATATAGTTTATACTTGGGAGTTATAAATAATGAAAGATGGTAAGAGCATTTTTCTTCTATTAATAAATTCTAGCACAAATCAAGGACTGCAGAGAGGAATTCAATTGAACAAAAGCATTTTAATAATATGTTTCCAGAATTTCCTAGCCCAGTAAATTGTTAGAGTAAAAGTTTTTCACATTTATAAAATAAGAGATCATACAGACAATGTATTATCTCATTTGTTGAACAGTGAAAAATTAAGATGCCGTTTGGTGACTTAGGTGGTCAATAATGATGTTCAATTAAAATACCACAAAATCAACATGTTTATTCTGTTGGGAAATTGGAAGGCAACAAAATCATTTTTAAATATAAGCTAGAAATGTTCAAGGACCAAAAAAATCAAACCAGAAACAAGATGAGAGAGCATAAAGGGTAAAGGTTAAGTACCTATAGGATAGACAGAGATACAAACTTTCCTCTTACAAAAATGGATTGAAATTGTACTGGGTATATTGAAAGGGAAAATGTGTTAATTAGGTGGGGGATTGGGGAAATCTATGTTTTAGAGTTTATGTGGCTTTATTCATTTAAATACAAATTTATGAGCATGCAGAAGGATTTCATATGATTCTTCATAATCCTTTTCTGCAATATAAAAACTTGAGAATTAATCTAAATCTCTATTATTGGAGGTTAACATTATTACATTCAAGCTTGATTAGTTTTATTTGCTGATCTATATTGTACCAGCTTGTGAAAGAAATGAATTACTTTGATCTCAAATGTAGAAAACAGAAAATAACACTCTTTTACATTATCTTCAAACAAAATAACATTAGATGTGTTCTTAGCAGTTAGGAAACAAAGCTCTGGACTCCATAACTCATACATAAAAAATAACAGCAGAGAGTCAGCAGATAACAGCCTAAAGGGGAATGATACTTGCCTCCCATCACATAACTCTCTCCTAGAAGAGACTATTAAAACGTTAAGAGAGTTTGAAGAAAAATGGGAAAAGGAAAGAGAAGCTTTGATAGAGAATAACAATGTCCTGAAATTTGAGTTGGAAAAAATAAAGAATTCACAGGAGATGCAGGGAAACAAAATTTGTGAATTAGAAAAGGTTTAAAAATCACAGGAAAGTAGGATTTCTGAATTGGAAAAAGAAAATAACTCTCTAAAAAATTAGGGAAATGGAAAAAATCAATAGAGCAAAAATAATTCATTTAAAAACTGAATTGGGCATATACAAAATAACTAAAAAATGTGAATGAAAAAAATAACTCATTAAAAATCAGGATGGAACAAATATAAATGAATGATTCATTGAGAACCCAAGAATCAGTCAACAAAACAAAACAAAAAAAAAATGAAAAGCTGGAGAATAACATCAAATACTTACTGGGAAAATCTATAGACCTGGAAAATAGATCTAGGAGAGATAATCTGCGGATCATTGGACTTCCCGAAAACTATGACCAAAAAAAGAGCCTAGATCCTATTTTACAGGAAATCATCAAAGAGAACTGTCCAGAGATAATAGAAACAGAAGGGAAAATAGGCGTTGAAAGAATTCATCAAACACCTTCTGAAAAAGACCCTAAAAAAAGAACTCCAGGGAACATTGTGGCTAAGATGCAGAGCTACCATACTAAGGAAAAAATATTGCAAGCAGCAAGGAAAAAACAATTCAAATATCAAGGGGTCACAATAAGGATCAATCAAGATCTTGCTGCCTCCACATTAAAGGATCAAAGGGCCTGGAACCTGATATTCCAAAAAGCAAAAGAACAAGGATTGCAACCAAGAGTAAACTACCCAGCTAAGTTTAGCATTTTCTTCCATGGATGAATATGGTCTTTTAATGAAACAGAGGAATTCCATTTGTTTCTAAAAAAAAAAAAGATTTAAACAAAAAAAAAAATTGAACTACATGCACAAGACTGAAGAGAAGAAGAAAAAAGTAAAAAGAATTCTTGAGAATTGTATCTCTGTTGTGGATATACAGAAAGTCCACATGGATAATTTGATTTTACTGATATAATATTTTAAAAAAAGGGAAGTGGTAAAGGGAAGGGGATAATATCAGAAAAAGGGGAAGGAGAGATAAAAAGAGGGAAACTACATCGCAGGAAGAGGCATAGAAAACTCAACCACATCTGAGGGAATTTAGAGAGGGGGAGAAACATTATGTGAATCTTACTCTCATCAGAGTAGGCTCAAAGAGTAAATAATTGACATATTTGTTTTTCAGAGAATTCTCTCTCACCTCATTAAAAGGGGGGAGAGGAAAATGGAACAGGAAAAGGGGAATAAGGGAAGGGTACAAGAAAAGGGAAGGGACTTAAAAGGAGGGGGAGGGATACTAAATAGGAAGGGCTGTGCCTCACAAGTGGAGTCTATAAATTAAATATTGGGGAAGGGGTTCAGGGGGGTCAAGGGAAAAAAGCATAATCTGGGGATAATATGATGGCAGGAAATACAGAATTAGTAATTTTAACTGTAAATGTGAATGGTATGAACTCTTCTATTAAATGGAGACGGATAGCAGACTGGATCAAAGGTCAGAATCCTACAATATGTTGTTTACAGGAAACACACTTAAAGCAGAGAGATACATACGGAGTAAAGGTAAAAGGTTGGAACAGAACCTATTATGCTTCAGGTAAAGCCAAAAAAGCAGGGGTAGCCCTCCTTATCTCAGATCAAGCAAAAGCAGAAATTGATCTAATTAAAAGAGATAAGGAAGGAAACTATATCCCGCTAAAATGTAGCATAAACAATGAAGCCATATTAATACTAAACATATATGCACCAAGTGGTATAGCATATAACTTTATAAAGGAAAAGTTAAAGAGAGTTGCAAGAAGAAATAGATAGTAAAACTATAACAGTGGGAGATCTCAACCTTTCACTCTCAGATTTAGACAAATCAAACCACAAAACAAATAAGAAAGAAATCAAAGAGGTAAATAGAACATTAGAAAAACTAGGCATGTTAGATCTTTGGAGAAAGCTGAATGGTGTTAGAAAGAAATATACTTTCTTCTCAGCAGTTCATGGGACATGTACAAAAATTGACTATATATTAGGACATAAAGATCTCAAAATTAAATGCAGGAATGCAGAAATAATAAATGCCTTCTTCTCAGATCACAATGCAATAAAAACTACATTCAATAAGAAGTTAGGTGTAAATAGACCAAAAAGTAATTGGAAACTGAATAATATCATCTTAAAGAATGCCTGGGTGAAACAGCAAATTATAGAAACAATAATTTCACCCAAGATAATGACATCATACCAAAATCTTTGGGATGCAGATAAATGGTAATAAGGGGAAATTTTATATCTTTTGAGGCTTATTTGAACAAAATAGAGAAAGAGAAGATTAACGAATTGGGCCTGCAACTTAAAAAGCTAGAAAAAAGACCAAATTAAAAACCCCCAACCGAAAATCAAACTTGAAATACTAAAATTAAAAGGAGAAATCAATAATATTGAAATTTAAAAAAACTATTGAATTAATAAATAAAACCAAGAGGTAGTTTTATGAAAAAGCCAATAAAATAGATAAACCTTTGGTAAATCTGATCAGAAAAAGGAAAGAGGAAAATCAAATTGTTAGTCTTACAAATGAAAAAGGGGATCTTTCCACCAATGAAGAAGAAATTAGAGAAATAATAAGGAGTTACTTTGCCCAACTTTATGCCAATAAATTTGATAACTTAAGTGAAATGGATGACTTCCTCCAAAAATATAGGCTTCCTAGATTAACAGAGGAGGAGAAACATTGCTTAAATTGTCCCATTTCAGAAAAAGAAATAGAACAAACTATTAATCAACTCCCCAGGAAAAAATTCCCAGGACCAGTTGGATTTACATGTGAATTCTTCCAAATATTTAAAGAACAATTAGCCCCAATGTTATATAAACTATTTGAAAAAATAGGGGATGAAGGAGTCTTACCAAACTCTTTTTATGACACAGACATGGTACTGATACCTAAACCAGGCAAGTCGAAAATTGAGAAAGAAAACTATAGACCAATTTCTTTAATGAATATTGATGCTAAAATCTTAAATAAGATATTAGCAAAAAGAAAATCATGCCCAGGATAATACACTATGACCAAGTGGGATTTATACCAGGAATGCAGGGCTGGTTTAATATTAGGAAAACTATTAGTATAATTGACCATATTAATAATCAAATTAATAAAAACCATATGATCATCTCAATAGATGCAGAAAAGGCATTTGATAAAATCCAACATCCATTCCTACTAAAAACACTTGAGAGTATAGGAATAAATGGACTATTCCTTAGAATAATCAGTAGCATATATTCAAAACCATCAGTAAGCATCATATGCAATGGAGATAAACTGGAACCTTTCCCAGTAAGATCAGGAGTGAAACAAGGTTGCCCACTATCACCATTACTATTCAATATTGTATTAGAAATGTTAGCTTCGGCAATAAGAGTCGAGAAAGTGATTAAAGGAATAAGAGTAGTAATGAGTAAATCAAACTGTCACTCTTTGCAGATGATATGATGGTATACTTAGAAAACCCCAGAGATTCTAATAAAAAGTTATTAGAAAGAATTCACAACTTTAGTAAAGTTTCTAGATACAAAATAAATCCACAGAAAACCTCAGCATTTTTATACATCAACAACAAAATGCAACAGCAAGAGATACAAAGAGAAATTGCATTCCAAACAAATGTTGAGAATATAAAATATTTGGGAATCCATCTACCAAAAAAAAGTCAGGAATTATTTGAGCAAAAATATGAAACACTTGCCACAAAAATAAAGTCAGATTTAAATAATTGGAAAGACATCCAGTGCTCATGGATAGGCTGAGCGAATATAATAAAGATGACAATACTCCCCAAACTAATCTATTTATTTAGTGCTATACCAATCAGACTCCCAAGAAAATATTTTAATGACCTAGAAAATATAACAACAAAATTCATATGGAAGAATAAAAGGTCGAGAAATTAAGGGAACTAATGGAAAAAAAAAGTCAGATGAAGGTGGTGCAGGTGTACCTGATCTAAAGCTATATTATATAGCAGCAGTCACCAAAAACATTTGGTATTGTCTAAGAAATAGACCAGTGGATCATTGGTACAGATTAGGTATAAAGGACAAAAATGGGTACATCTATAGCAATCTAGTGTTTGACAAACCCAAAGATACCAACATTTGGGATAAAAATTCATTATTTGAAAAAACTTTTGGGAAAACTGGAAAATTAGTATGCCAGAAATTAGATATAGATCCACACTTAATACCATATAACAAGATAAGATCAAAATGGGTCCATGACTTAGGTATAAAGAATGAGATCATAAATAGATTAGAGGAACAGAGAATCTTCTACCTCTCAGGCCTGTGGAGGAGGAAGGAATTTATGATCAGAGGAGAACTAGACATTATTATCGATTACAAAATAGAAGATTTTGATTACATCAAACTAAAAAGTTTCTGTACAAACAATACTAATGCAAACAAGATTAGAAGGGAAGTAACAAATTGGGAAATTATTTTTATAGTTAAAGGTTCTGATAAAGGTCTGATTTCCAAAATATATAAAGAACTGACCCTAATTTATAAGAAACCAAACCATTCTCCAATTGATAAATGGTCAAAGGTTATTAACAGACAATTCTCAGATGATGAAATTGAAATCATATCCACTCATATGGAAGAGTGTTCCAAATCACTACTGATTAGAGAAATACAAATTAAGACAACTCTGGGATACCACTACACACCTGTCAGATTGGCTAAGATGACAGCAACAAATAATGATGGATGTTGGAAGGGATGTGGGAAACTGGGACACTAATACATTGTCGGTGAAGCTGTGAAAGAATCCCGCCATTCTGGAAAGCAATTTGGAACTATGCCCAAAAAGTTATCAAACTGTGCATATCCTTTGATCCAGAAGTGCTACTACTGGGCTTATATGGGATATACTAAATAGGGGAAAAGGACCTGTATGTGCCAAAATGTTTGTGGCAGCTCTTTTCATAGTGGCTAGAAACTGGAAGATGAATGGATGTCCATCAATTGGAGAACGGTTGGGTAAATTTTGGTATATGAAGGTTATGGAATATTATTGCTCTGTAAGAAATGACCAGCAAGATGAATTCAGAATGGTTTGGAAAGACTTACATGAACTGATGCTGAGTGAAATGAACAGAACCAGAAGATCACTGTACACTTCAACAACAATGTTGTATGAAGATGTATTCTGATGGAAGTGGATATCTTCAACATAAAGAAGATCCAACTCACTTCTAGTTGATCAATGATGGACAGAAACAACTACACCCTGTGAAGGAACACTTAGAAGTGAATGTACATTGTTAGCACTACTGTCTACCCAGGTTACTTATACCTTTGGAATGTAATACTTAATGTGCAACAAGAAATTGGATTTACACACATATATTGTATCTAGGTTATATTGTAACACATGTAAAATATATGGGATTGCCTGTCATCTAGGGGAGGGAGTAGAGGGAGGGAGGGGAAAATTTGGAAAAATGAATACAAGTGATAATGTTATAAAAATTACTCATGCATATATACTGTTAAAATTTATAATTATAAAATTTAAAAAATAAATTAAAAAAAGAAACTGGAAAATGAATGGATGTCCATTAATTGGAGAATGGTTGGGTAAATTATGGTATATGAATGTTATGGAATATTATTGTTCTATAAGAAATGACCAATAGGAGGAATACAGAGAGGCTTGGAGAGACTTACATCAACTGATGCTGAGTGAAACGAGCAGAACTAGGAAATCATTATATACTTCAACAATGATACTGTATGAGGATGTATTCTGATGGAAGTGGATATCTTCAACATAGAGAAGAGCTAAACCAATTCTAATTGATCAATGATGGACAGCAACTACACCCAGAAAAGGAACACTGGGAAATGAGTGTAAAATATGAGCATTTTTGTGTTGTTTTGTTTTTCTTCCCAGATTATTTTTACCTTCTGAATACAATTCTTCCTTTGCAACAACAACAACAACAAAATTCGTTTCTGCACATATATATATTGCACCAAGCATATACTATAAGATATTTAATATGTATGAGAATGCCAGCCATCTAGGGGAGGGGTTGGAGGGAAGGAGGGGAAAAATTTGGAACAGAAGGGAGTACAAGGGATAGTGTTGCAAAAAAATTACCTATGCATATGTACTGTCAAAAATATTATAATTATAAAATTAATTTAAAAATGAAAAAAATCTAGCAAAAGATTTATTCAGTAGATAGATAGACATTATTGGTATAGTATCACTTTGAATTTCCAGTATTAATTCCCTTTCTTTGACTTAATAATTAAGTCACTGTGCTAGATACTAAACATATTTAAGAAAGGACATTAAACCTTTACTAAATACTTACTATGTGTCAGGAACCATGCTAAATACTTGACTTGTACTTTAATAAATTGAAATGTATACAAACAAATATAATATAAAGCAAAATATGACAACAAATGAAAAATTGAGGAAAATGCTCTAAGAATATCTGACTTTAAATGGAAAGGGGATCAGAATCACAAAAGTTTTAAGGGAATTTGTTGATTGTCTAATGCAAGAAATCTGAAAAACATTATTACAGTGTATGCAACAAATGGCTCTCCAACTGCTAGTGGAAGATAATCCATGGAATAGGAACTCTTCCAGGGGCAGCTTTTTCTATACTGTAAAAGCTCTACTTTTAGGAAGTTTGGGTTTTCTTTAAAAAACATTTTTACATTAATGTAAATTTGCCTGTTAACAACATGTCTCATTGTTTTTGATTCTGCCTCTTGGGGAAAATTAAAATATAATTTATTTTCTTTATTTAAATATTTTAGGATAGTTATATTCTCTAGAGTTTTCTCTTCTTCATCATAAATGCCCAATCATTCTGAATGCCAACTCTACCCTATCATTTTTGTTTTTTAACCAGTTGTGCTGAAAACAATACAATATCCCAGATTTTATTTCACTGAGGCAGTGGACAATGGGTCTAGTATTTTTATAGTCCTGGAACTTCTGTCTCTTTTAGTGAAATATATCACAAGCATTTTTGTCTGCTACTTTACACTACAGTAATAAATATGCTGAATTTATAGTACACTAAAAACATACTTTAAAAAAATCTTACAATAGGAAAGAACAAAAAGCAGAAGTAGTTAACTAAAATAGAATAAAACTTCCATACAGTCAAAATTGGTTGTAAAATTACAAAAGACAAGCATGTGGCCCAAAAGAGATATGGAAATAATCCTCCCCATTTCTTCTTTGTTAAGGTAAGGAATTCACAGGAATAGAAGATTGAAGATATTTTAAGTTCTCTTTTCAATGTATTGATTGTTTTTGCTTATAATTTTTCTTTCTTTTTCTTTGTCAAAAATATTTGCTATTACTTGACTCTCTGGAAAGAAACAGAGAAGAAAATTTGGAAATTGAGATGATGATGAAAACAAAAAAAATTCAATATTATTTCATTGAAGAAAATGAAATTTAAGAACTTTCTCCCCTCCTGTTTGCAGAAATTAAGACACTGGACATGTGTCTTATTCATTTTCCAAATCACCACATTTCCTATAGAACCATTTTTTCACTATGACTTCAAGATCCTGTGAGCATATATGCTCAAGTGAAAATCCAAATATATCTACTGGCTTCTTTTGTTTTTCTATCTCATTTTTCTTTTATTGTGGTTGTCAGATTGTGAAGTCATATTATATCCCATTGGAACATGAATGGTTTCCTAACAAAGTTTTTATTTTGGAGATAAGACATTCTTTGCATATTGACAGAATTATTATACTACTACATTAATAACTATTAATTTGTAATTCATCTTTTTCTTCCTATATCTCTTAAGATGGATGTGTTGAAAAGGATATAATCCTTTGGGCATGATTGGGTGAAAAAAATTACTTCTAGTCCACAAGTCAGTCACATTCTCATTAACTAGTTTGAGTAAGAGATCCCACCCAATTAGAAAACCTAAATTCTTTTTTTTCCCCTGAGGCTGGGTTATGTGACTTGCCCAGGGTCACAGAGCTAGGAAGTGTTAAGTGTCTGAGACCACATTTGAACTCGGGTCCTCCTGAATTGGTCTATGGTCTATGGTCTATCCACTGTGCCACCTAGGTGCTCCACCTAATTTCTTTTTAGAGTATAAATTAATGCAGTTATGGTGACCTTTTCCCTTGCAGAAGGAACCCTTGTCCAGCAACTCCTATATGAGAGTTTAAAATGACTAAACATAAAGGGGAAAGCTAATAAGAGAAATTTGGATGGACATATCTTACCCTGTACAAATGACTTGAAGGAGTTCCTTGTCATAAGGGGCAAATCTGATTAAAGCCATTTTTGAGTGTCTATTTTGATGGCTTTGGTCATTGAGAGAAAACATACAATTTCTATGTATTGATCAAAAGCTAGCCTAATTAATAAATTGATTATTAATGAACTAGAAACTATTTCATATTTTTTCCTTTCTTTCATCCTTCATTTCCTCCCTCCCTTGCTTTCTTTCTTCCTTTTTCTTTTTTTCTTCTCTCTGTCTCTTATTTTTGTCTCTCTCTCATTCTCTCTATCTTTCTCTGTCTCCTTGTCTCTGTCTCCCTGTCTCTGTCTCTCTCTGTCTCTGTCTCCCTCTCTCTCTCTGTCTCTAGGTCTCTGTCTGTCTCTCTGTCTCACTCTCTATTTCTCTGTCTGTCTCTCTGTGTTTGTATGTGTGTGTGTGTGTGTCTATCTCTCTCTCTGTCTCTCTCTCTGTTTCTTTGTCTCTATCTCTCTGTCTCTCTCTGTGTATATATATATATATATATACATATATATATATATATATATATATATATATATATATATATATATATATATATATGTCTCTTTAATATTTTATTTTTTATAGGGGAAAATCTAATGTCAGATTCCAGGCATTCTCATTCTGTCCAGGTTATCTCTCCAGGTACTTCGGATTATACCACTGATTAAGCTAATTTATAAAATACAAATAAGCATTTGTCTATCTCCTTTGATATTTTACTTGAAAATTCCATTTGATTTCCACAAGTTTTCTATCATACATTATAGAGCACTATCAATCCCTTTTCTTCTGAAATAGATAGGCTTTAATGTCACATGCAGTGCTTTCTGAGGTTTCATGTTTAAAAGTTAGCATTAATGTTAGAAAGAAATCTTAATTAGAAAAACATTGACTCAGAGCTCTACCTCAGGATCTCTTATTGTATATGAGACAATTTTAATCCATACAAGATCATCTGATGCCTTTTGTTGTTGTTGTTGAGTGTTACATTTTAAAATCTACTTAATGAAGATTAAAGGTATTACTTTTTATTTTGTTTTTTCTTTCTCATGGTTTTTAACTTTCATTCTGATATTTTTCTTTTAGAATATGACTAATATAGAAATATGTTTGTAATGATTATATATTTATAACCTATATCACATTACTTGCTGTCTTGGAAGGTGGGGATGAAGGGAATTGAGAAACATTTTGAACTGAAAATCTTACAAAAATAAATATTGAAAACTATATTTACATGTAATTTCAAAAAACTACAGTAAATTATCATATGTAAAAGAGGCAGTCCAAAGCTTCTAAGTGGAGGAAAAGGGGGGGGGGGTAAGAAGGAGTGAGTGAAACTTATTTTTATAACAATTGATCCAGAGAGGGAATAACATCTACAGTCAATATTTGTATAAGACACTGTCTTATCTTACAAGATAGTAGGAGTAGAAGAACATAAGAGAGAGGGATGGTGATAGAAGGTAGAACAGTGTAAGGCAGGGTATAATGAGAAGCAGAACACTTTTTAGGAGGGACTTTTTAGGAGAAAGAGAATAAAATAAATGTGGGAGGAAAGAGGGACATAATTAGCCAAGGTAATTATGAGAGGAATAATTGAAGTTTCTCTAATAAAGGCCTCATTTCTCAAATAATTATAAATTAAAAGTTTTTGTACAAACAAAACTAATGCAGATAAGATTAGAAGTGTAGCATCTCTTAATGCTACCCTAACCTTGTAGGTTTCCTTTAAGCTACTCTTAATGCCTGTCCATTGACAGCATGGGTAGGCCACACTTACCCATCTTCGGGCACCAACCCGGATAACATAGAGATAGACCACCAGGAGGTAGGAGTGAAGCAAAAGAGAACTTTATTCTTAGATAGCACATATTTATACACCCCTGAGATAAGGGGGAAAGGGGAGGTCCTCCAGGAACCTGGTATAATAGGATTGGCTCGAGAAGAGGGAGGGAGGCATGCTAGGCTTTGAGAGCACTAAGGAGGGAGACATTGTACCTGGGGTCAGACACTACCTCTTGTGGCTATTCCCCACCTTTACATAGGACTCACCTGCTCCTCAGTACTTCTCATCCCTCAGATCCTCCCACATGCCTTGAACTGCATTTCTTGCTCCTAGAGGCTTTTAACCTTTACATGTCCTCCTCTTTTATTAATAAGACCAACTGTTCTCATATTGGTGAATGAGAATTGGTGCTTCCATAAGCACCTCTAAAATTTTTTCTAAGAATACATATTAAGGATCCTACCAAAGTAGGCAAAAGCAAAAGAAGCAACAATACAAAAATGGCTACATAGAGCCCATGGGATAGATACTATAGAAGGAGATGGGAAAGGAACTATGTTTGATCCAATCACTAGGCCATCTGGCAAGGGTAGTCATCTCTCTGCTATGGCATTGTTTTGGGCATTTCCTGGGTCATCTCCTTCTCTTTTTCAGCTCCTGTTTTAATAGGGGCAACTTTCCTTTTTCTTTCTGAAATCTAGCAGCCTTCCCTATCAGGATCTGCAAGACATAAATAATCTGACCCTCTCCAAAATACTAAGGATGGACCTTGCCAATGTCCTTCCTTGTCCTTCCAAAAGACCTTTTGAATCTCCCACGCTTGAAGTGCAGTTTTCATGCAGCTTATTTTTCTATCATTTCTATAAGATTGTGCCAAATGTATCATTCCTGGAGAGAGTATGGAATCCCTATTCAGGCAGGAAAAAAAGTATATAAGGTCTTATACACATCTATCTGTGTGGGCCTTCAGTGAGGCCTCTCTACTTCCTTCCCCTTTCTGTTTAAGAAGGGTGGCCTTCAGAGTATGATGGGCCTGTTCCACTAGGGCCTGCCCTGTGGATTATAGGGAATCCTTGTAACATGTTTAATGGTGAACATGGAGAGGAAGGTGGCCATCTGCTTAGAGGTATAAGCTGGACCATTGTTGATCTTTATAGTATTAGAACAAGGTATTAAAAGAAAAGCAACTATACAAATGTTTAATGACCAAAGGAATGTTCTCACAGGAGGCCACTGTGACTCAAAGGAATCTAGAAAAGGTGTCAATACAGACATAGATAGCCACACGGCCCACATGTGTCACATCCATTTGCCACAAATAATTGGGGAATAAACCCCAGACATTAACTCCTTTACTAGATGGAGAAGGGAGAAACTGAATCACTCTCTGTTGGCCCAGGTAAGGCCATAAAGGCGAAGTAGAGAATTAGCGGGTAAGTGGAGAAATCTATGGGCATATTCAGGAGGTGTGGCAATCATGAGAAGGGAGCATTGTAAAGCATGGTCTGCCATCTCATTGCCAGCAAATATGCTTCCTACACAGCATTGGTCAGAGTATCCATGCAGGATGTAAATGGAATGTTTTTCTAGTCTGTAAAATCAGCTGCAATTCAGCAAGAAGGTTAGCAACTGAAGGATTCTGAGACTGTAGGACAGCTTCCTCAATGCCTCTGAGCATTCAAACAGCTTATAAACAATCTAATATGATGTTAATGGGCTCTGGGTATCTTTTACATCCCTTTTAAGATGTCATATAAAGGCTGCATCAAAGAAATAGGAATAAGAGCATGAGCCCTTACTATTGAGTTTGTTCAATCAGTTTCTGAAATAGGTTCAGAGTATTCACCTTGTAATTGTAAATTAGATATCTGATTAGTATTATCTGCAGAAGTCCACATGTGGAGTCCTAGGAAAATGATGGGATAGTTATGTCAGATCTTTTCTGAGGCTATCACCAGTCCCTATTGAGTGAGAATGCTCATGGTCTCTTTAAGCAGGGCAGAAAGATCTTTCCCACTGCTCATTAATAACTGTATATCATCTATATAATGCAGTATCATAGCATGAATCCACACCTTCCTAATTGGTTCTAGCACTTGCGCTATGTACAACTGACACAAAGTGGGGCTATAATACATCCCTCGGGGGAGAACTTTCCATTGGTAGTGCAGATCAGACCCTGCATTGTTTATACAAGAAATGAATGGTAAAATTAAATCTTTTCTTATCCTCTGAGGCCAGAGGGATGAAGAAGAAACAAGCTTGTATGTCTATTACTATAACTGGCCAGTGGGTACTAGATTAGGGGATGGCATGCTAGGCTGTAGGGCTCCCATAGGTTCAATAGTAGCATTAACGGCCCTAAGATCTACTAACATTCTAAATTTTCCAGATTTTCTCTTTATGATAAATACAGGGCTATTTCATGGGCTGGACATTGGTTCTATATGTCTAGCCTTCAACTGTTGTTGCATAATTTCACATAAGGTTTGGACTTTATAAACTGAGAAAGTCCATTGAGTTACCCAAACTGGGGTGTTAGATTTCTATGTTAATGGTGTGGGTGTGATATGAAAGGTGATGCCCAAACACCCAATAATCCTAATTAAAAATCATGTGGAGCTGGTATATAAACTGAGGCCCCACAAGACTTCAGTAAGTCCCTGCACCATAGATTGTACCTGAGACTTGTGACCACCAGGAGTCAGAATATCCCCTTTGTCTGCAAACTGCCAGAGGAGGTCTTCTGCTGCAATCTCTTTAGATATATCAGCCACAAGGGCATCAATTTGAAAAGCACTGGAGCTAACATTCTCACATCTCTTTCTCATCTCTTCCAGGCTACCCATATACAATGAGCATGGTCTTCTGGCAGTTAGTATTAGGGTTCTCCTGTGACAATTTCTGTATAAGGAGGCTGGAGGCTTCTCCTCTGCCCACTGACATCTCAACAGCGCCTGTATATGGGCCACAAAATCAGGAAAATGTTCATCTGGGCACTGTTTAATTCTAGTCATTGAGGGCTTAGCTTTCAAGAAGCTTGAATTTTGCTAAGTACTCATTGGGCACATTGGGACACAGCTGCATATACGGCTGCATCATATTGCATTTGATCTTCATTTCTTTTATACTTTCCAGCTTTCTGTATTATTTGTAGGATTGATACCAGGAATGTAGGGCTGGGTCAATGTTAGGAAAACTATTAGCATAATTGACTATATCAATAACCAAATTAATAAAAACCATATAATTATCTCAATAGATGCAGAAAAAAACATTTGATAAAATCTAACATCCATTCCTAATAAAAACACTAGAGACTATAGGAATAAATAGACTTTTCCTTAAAATAGTCAGGAGCATATATTTAAAACTGTCAATAAGCATCATATGTAATAGGGAAAAACTGGAACCTTTCCCAGTAAGATCAGGAGTGCAACAAGTTTTCCCCCTATCACCATTATTATTCAATATTGTATTAGAAACATTAGCCTCAGCAATAAGTCAAGAAAGAGATTAAAGGAATTAAAGCAGGCAATGAGGAAACCAAATTATCTATCACTCTTTGCAGATGATATGATGGTATACTAAGAGAACCCCACAGATTCTACTTAAAAGATATTTGAAATAATTAACAACTTTAGCAAAGTTGTAGGATACAAAATAAATCCACATAAATCCTCAAGATTTTTATACATCACCAACAAAATCCAACAGCAAGAGAAATTCCATTCAAAATAACTGTGGACAGCAGAAAATATTTGGGAATCTATCTACCTAAGGAAAGTCAGGAATTATATGAGCAAAGTTACAAAACTCTTTCCTCACAAATAAAATAAGATTTAACTAATCGGAAAAATATTAAATGCTCTTGGATAGGCCAAACGAATTAATAAAGATAACAATTGTCCCTAAACTAATCTATTTATTTAGTGCCATCATAATCTGAATCCCAAGAAAGTATTTTAATGACTTAGAAAAAATAACAACAAAATCCTTATGAAAGAACAAAAGGAGGAGCATTTCAAGGGAATTAATGAAAAAAAATATAAATGTACATTTGTTTATTTAAATAAAGCCTTTTTTTTAATTGAATATTTTATATTTTAGTACATATTCATCCATTTCAGATTGATCATTTTGGTAATTTTCTTTCATCATAAGTTGGGAAATCTTCTTAACTTGCAATGCAAAATATTTGGTTTTACTCTTTATAAATCAAAATAGCTGTTTACCAGTTAAATTAGTGTCCTATTTTAAATATGTTCCTAATTTCATTTATTAATTCAACATTTTACCAGACATCAATTTTGCTAACTTTTTGCTGATTTCAATAATCTCTATATGGTCTTTAGTTGAAATTTTTGAACTTATTTCATAGAGATTCATGTGTATGTGTATATATAATAAAACAAACATTTATTTCATTTTAAAATAATATTTCTTTATTTTAATACACATTGCTTGATGAATCATGTTGGAAGAGAAAAATAAAAACAAAACAGGAAAAAACATGGAAGAGGAAAAAAAAAAACAGAAAAAAGAAGTGAACATAGCATGTGGTAATTTACATTCAATCTCCATAATTCTTTTTTATTGATGCAGAAAAAGGCATTTTCTGTCCAAAGTCTATTGGGATTGCTTTGGATCACTGAACCACTGGGAAGAATTGATTATTTCACAGTTGATGATCCCATGTTCTTACTGTCACTGTGTACAATATATACTTGGTTCTACTTGTTTTGCTTAATATTAGTTTGGTAACTCTTTCCAGGTCTTCTAAAATCAACTTAAAACAAGCATTTCTACAGATATATTAAGGAAAACTTGATGTTCCTTTTAGAAATACAGCAAAATTATCACAGACATTTTTTCTTCCCCCATAGCTCCTATTGGACGTAAATAGGTGTGTATGTGTGCATAAATGTATATAGATATATTCTATACATTTCTATCCGAGCTTTCTCTGGATAGAGATAGCTTCTTTCTTTAATATGTCCTTTATAGTTAATTTGGTTATCCATAATAAATAAAATAAACTTATTTATTCAAAATTATTTTAAAGATAATATTGCTACTACTATATACCATATTGGTTCTGTTCATTTCATGCAAGTCTACCAATTATTTTCTAAAACCATTGAGTCCATCATTCTTCTAGCAAAATAATATGGCATCACCACTACATACTACAATTTATTTTGTTATTCTCCAATTGATGGGCATCCCCAATTCTCTTTCCTTTGCCACTACAAGGAAATCTGCTATATATTTTAGCATATGTAGGTTCTTTTCATTTTTCCCTAATTATCTT
This sequence comes from Sminthopsis crassicaudata, assembly GCF_048593235.1. NCBI lineage: Eukaryota > Metazoa > Chordata > Mammalia > Dasyuromorphia > Dasyuridae > Sminthopsis > Sminthopsis crassicaudata. The sequence goes on along the minus strand of NC_133617.1, from coordinate 549,147,743 downwards.
CAAAAATAAAGCACATAGTGGTGTTGTTGGGTTACAGGGTAAAGGTAGTTTAATAAATCTTTGGACATAATTCTAGATTGTTCTCCAAAATTGTTGGATCAGGACATGATCTGACAGACAATGCCTGAAAAAAATCAATTTTGTAGCACTCAGTTTTTCTTATACTACAATTATCATAGACCCACATTACTGCTGATAATATCATAGTATGACTATATGGAATTTTGTCAAGGTATCGAAGCTATTTTTAGTATGCTGTCTAGATCTAACATAACTTTACTTCAAAGAGCAAATGTCTTTTAATTCCATGAGTGCATATATCCATGGGGCCTGTATCTAAAAGAGATTGTAATGGAGGGAAAGGGACCCACATGTGCAAACATTTTTGTAGAAGCTCTTTTTGTAGTGACAAGAAACTGGAAATTGAGTGGTTGACCATCAGTTGGAGAATGGCTGAATAAGTTATGGTATATGAATTTTATGGAATATTATTGTTCTGTAAGACATGATCAAGAGGATGATTTCAGAAAGGCCTGGAGAGATATACATGAACTGATGCTGAGTGAAGTGAGTAGAATCAGGAGATCATTATACATAGCAATAGCAAGATTATAGGGTGATCTACTCTGATGGACATGTCTCTTTTCAACAATGAGATGATTCAGGCCAGTTCCAATGGTCTTGTGATGGAGAGAGCCATCTGCACCAAGAGGGAGGGACTGTGGGGACTGAGTGTGGATCACAACCTAATATTTTCACTCTTTTTGTTGTTGTTTGACTGAATTTTGTTTTCTTTCTCATTTTTTCCCTTTTTGATCTGATTTTTCTTGTGCAGCATGATAATTGTGGAAATATGTTTAGAAGAATTGTACATGTTTAACATATTGGATTACTTGGATTACGTGTAGTGGGTAGAAGAAAGGGAGGAATAAAAAATATGGAACATAAGATTTTGGAAGGGTGAATTTTGAAAATTACCTACGTATATACTTTGAAAATAAACAAGTTTTAATAAAAAAGAAATTCATGACTACTGGAATTTCTGGGCCCAAGAATATAAACAAGGCATTGCTTTTATTTTTTTTCCCTCTACATTCTAGGAAAAACTAGCTGACTAGGCATTAGAGTTTTTTTAAGTTTCCAGATAGCTTTTACACTCTTCTCTTTTACCCTCATCAAGAAAGATACTTCTTAATTCTTCTTCATTTTCTGCCATCAGAATGGTATCATTTGCATATCTGACATTGTTAAGATTTATCCCAGCTACCTTAATTCCAGTTTTTGATTCAGCTAGCCTAATACTTTAGTCTATTGTAATCCGGATTTATATATTTTAAATAAGATGACCATATACAACTTTGTCATACTCCTTTTCCAATCTTAAACAACGCAGTGCACATTCCTTAGGGAACAAATAAGATGACCTGCTACATTTATCTCATTGTGAACTTGTCACATTTTGTTGTAATTCACATAATAAAAGGCTTTAGTGTAATCCATGAACTGGAAACAGTTTTTTTTTATTTGTTTGTTTGTTTTGTTTTGTTTTAGTTTTTTTACTCCTTTGTGTGTTTTTGGAAAACAACCTATATGTGGAAAAAAATGTTTGTAGTGGCCAGAAACTGGAAACTGAATGGATGCTCATCAGTTAGAGAATGGCTAAATAATAAATATGTTATATGAATATAATGTAATATTATTGTTTTATAAGAAATGAAAACAAGGTTGATTACAGAATGGAGAGACTTCAGTGAATTGATGTTAAGTAAAGTGAGTAGGACTAAGAGAACATTGTACACAGACACAAGTAGATTATGTGATGATCAGCTGTGATGAACTTGGATCTTTTCTTCTCGTTTTTTATTAATTTTATAATTATACATTTTTGACAGTATATATACATGAGTAATTTTTTTATATCATTATCCCTTGTATTCATTTTCCCAGATTTTCCCCTCCCTCCCTCTACTCCCTCCCCTAGATGACAGGCAATCTCATACATTTTACATGTGTTACAGTATAACCTAGATATAAAATATGTGTGTAAATCCAATTTTCTTGTTGTACATTAAGTATTGGATTCCGAAGGTATGAGTGACCTGGGTAGATAGACAGTAGTGCTAATATTTTACATTCACTTCCCAGTGTTCCTTCTCTGGGTGTAGTTGTTTCTGTCCATCATTGATCATGTGGAAGTGAGTTGGATCTTCTTTATGTTGAAGATATCCACTTCCATCAGAATACATCTTCATACAGTATTGTTGTTGAAGTGTATAGTGATCTTCTGGTTGTGCTCATTTCACTCAGCATCAGTTCATGCAAGTCTTTCCAAGCCTTTCTGAATTAATCCTGCTGGTCATTTCTTACAGAGCAATAATATTCCATAGCCTTCATATGCCATAATTTCCCAACCATTCTCCAATTGATGGACATCCATTCATCTTCCAGTTTCTAGCCACTATGAAAAGAGCTGCTACAAACATTTTGGCAAATATAGGTCCCTTTCCTTTCTTTAGTATTTCTTTGGGATATAAGCCCAGTAGTAGCACTGCTGGATCAAAGGGTATGTACAGTTTGAAAACTTTTTGGCCGTAGTTCCAGATTGCTCTCCAAAATGGCTGGATTCTTTCACAACTCCACCAACAATGTATTAGTGTCCCAGTTTTCCCACATCCCCTCCAACATTCATCATTATTTGTTCCTGTCATCTTAGCCAATCTGACAGGTATGTAGTGGTATCTCAGAGTTGTCTTAATTTGCATTTCTCTGAGCAGTAGTGATTTGGAACACTCTTTCATATGAGTGGATATAGTTTCAATTTCATTATCTGAGAATTGTCTGTTCATATCCTTTGACCATTTATCAATTGGAGAATGCTTTGATTTCTTATAAATTAGGATCAATTCTCTATATATTTTGGAAGTGAGACCTTTATTAGAACCTTTAACTATAAAAATATTTTCCCAATTTGTTACTTCCCTTCTAATCTTGTTTGAATTAGTATTGTTTGTACAGAAACTTTTTAGTTTGATGTAATCAAAATTTTCTATTTTGTGATTAATAATGATCTCTAGTTCTTCTCTAGTCATAAATCCCTTCCTCCTCCACAGGTCTGAGAGGTAGACTATCCTCAGTTCCTCTAATCTATTTATGATTTCATTCTTTATGCCTAAATCATGGACCCATTTTGATCTTATCTTGGTATATGGTGTTAAGTGTGGGTCCATATCTAATTTCTGGCATACTAATTTCCAGTTTTCTCAACAGTTTTTTTCAAATAATGAATTTTTATCCCAAATGTTGGTATCTTTGGGTTTGTCAAACACTAGATTGCTATAGTTGTACCGTTTTTTGTCCTTTATACCTAATCTGTTCCAATGATCGACTGGTCTATTTCTTAGCCAATACCAAATGGTTTTGGTGACTGCTGCTATATAATATAGTTTTAGATCAACCTAGAACACCTTCATCTGACTTTTTTTTCATTAATTCCCTAGAAATTCTTGACCTTTTATTTTTCCATATGAACTTTTTTTGTTATATTTTCTAGGTCACTAAAATAATTTCTTGGGAGTCTGATTGGTATAGCACTAAATAAAGAGATTAGTTTGGGGAGTATTGTCATCTTTATTATATTAGCTCATCCTATCCATGAGCACTGGATTTTCTTTCCAATTATTTAAATTTGACTTTATTTTTGTGGCAAATGTTTTGTAATTTTGCTCATATAATTCCTGACTTTTCTTGGGTAGATGGATTCCTGTAAAAGGCTAGAACTGAGCAATGCACTTGGATAATGAAGCACATGAGACTAATTGCCAATTGGACAGTTCCCTATTAACTTGTTTGAAGGTTGACCCTCCCCAGCTGTTCTGTGCTGACTTGATTGGTGGGACAAAGAGGGGGAAGTGATATGTGTGGGAGGAGTAGGAGGAGAAACTTGGGTCATGGAACACATGCTCTTGAGCACTCATGACCTGGCATTGGAGGGGACGGTAAAGATCAAGAATAAAGACGTTTAGTGACCGGCTGATTTCTGGGAAGATAGAGTTCCAGCAGATTCCCAAATATTTTATATTCTCAACACTTGTTTGGAATGGAATTACTCTTTATATCTCTTGCTTTTGCATTTTGTTGTTGATGTATAAAAATGCTGAGGATTTATGTGGATTTATTTTGTATCCAGCAACTTTACTAAAGTTGTGAATTATTTCTAACTTAAATGAAATGGAAGAATACTTTCAAAAATATAGCTTGCCCAGATTAACAGAGGAAGAAGTAAGTAGTCTAAATAGTCCCATCTCAGAAAAAGAAATAGAACAAGCTATTAACCAACTTCCTAAGAAAAAGTCCCCAGGACCAGATGGATTTACATGTGAATTCTACCAAACATTTAAAGAACAACTAACTCCAATGCTATTTAAACTATTTGAAAAAATAGGGATTGAAGGAGTCCTACCAAATTCCTTCTATGACACAGACATGGTACTGATACCCAAACCAGGTAGATCAAAAACTGAAAAAGAAAACTATAGACCAATTTCCTTAATGAATATTGTTGCTAAAATCTTAAATAAGATATTAGCAAATAGACTTCAGAAAATGATCCCCAGGATAATACACTATGACCAACACAATCCAATAGCAAGAGATACAAAGAGAAATTCCATTCAAAATAATGGTCGATAGTATAAAATATTTGGGAATATATCTACCAAAGGAGAGTCAGGAATTATATGAGCAAAATTACAAAACACTTGCCACAAAAATAAAGTCAGATTTAAATAATTGGAAAGACATCCAGCGCTCTTGGATAGGCCGAGCGAATATAATTAAGATGACAATACTCCCTAAACTAATCTATTTATTTAGTGCTATACCAATCAGACTTCCAAGAAAGTATTTAAATAACCTAGAAAAAATAACAACAGAATTCATATGGAACAACAAAAGGTCGAGAATTTCAAGGGAAGTAATGAAAAAAAATTAAGTGAAGGTGGTCTAGCTGTACCTGATCTAGAATTGTATTATAAAGCAACAGTCACCAAAACCATTTGGTATTGGCTAAGAAATAGACTAGTTGATCAGTGGCATAGGTTAGGTTCACAGGGCAAGATAGTGAATAAAAATAGCAATCTAGTGTTTGACAAACCCAGAAATACTAACTTTTGGGATAAGAACTCACAATTTGACAAAAACTGCTGGGAAAACTGGAAATTAGTATAGCAGAAACTAGGCATAGACCCACATTTAACACCACATACTAAGATTAGATCAAAATGGGTCCAAGATTTAGGCATAAAGAACGAAATCATAAATAAATTGGATGAACATGGGATGTTTTACCTCTCAGACTTGTGGAGGAGGAAGGAGTTTGTGTCCAAGGAAGACCTAGAGATCATTATTGATCACAAAATAGAAAATTTTGATTACACCAAATTAAAAAGTTTCTGCACAAACAAAACTAATGCAAACAAGATTAGAAGGGAAGTAACAAATTGGGAAAACATTTTTACAGTTAAAGCTTCTGATAAAGACCTCATCTCCAAAATATACAGAGAATTTATTTTAATTTATAAGAAATCAAGCCATTCTCCAATTGATAAATGGTCAAAGGATATGAACCGACAATTTTCAGATGATGAAATTAAAACTATTTCCACTCATATGAAAGAGTGTTCCAAATCACTATTGATCAGAAAAATGCAAATTAAGACAACTCTGAGATATCATTACACACATGTCAGATTGGCTAAGATGACAGGAACAAATAACGATGAATGTTGGAGGGGCTGTGGGAAAACTGGGACACTGATGCATTGTTGGTGGGGTTCTGAAGGAATCCAACCATTCTGTAGAGCAATCTGGAATTATGCCCAAAAAGTTATCAAAATGTGCATACTCTTTGATCCAGCCACACTACTACTGGGCTTATATCCCAAGGAAATACTAAAGAAGGGAAAGGGACCTGTATGTGCCAAAATGTTTGTGGCAGCCCTTTTCATAGTGGCTAGAAGCTGGAAGATGAATGGATGTCCATCAATTGGAGAATGGTTGGGTAAATTATGGTATATGAATGTTATGGAATATTATTGTTCTGTAAGAAGTGACCAACAGGAGGAATACAGAGAGGCTTGGAGAGACTTACATCAACTGATGCTAAATGAAATGAGCAGAACCAGAAGACCATTATACACTTCAACAATGATACTGTATGAGGATGTATTCTGATGGAAGTGGATATCTTCAACATAGAGAAGAGGTAATCCAATTCCAATTGATCAATGATGGACAGAATCAGCTACATCCAGAAAAGGAACACTGGGAAATGAGTGTAAACTGTTATTTTTACTTTCTGAATCCAATTCTTCCTGTGCAACAAGAAATTTGGTTCTACACACATATATTGTATCTAGAATATATTATAATATATTTAACATGTATAAGACTGCCTGCCATCTGGGGGAGGGGGTTGGGGGAGGAAGGGAAAAAATCTGAACAGAAGTAAGTGCAAGGGATAATGTTGTAAAAAATTACCCATGCATATATACTTTCAAAAAAGTTATAATTGTAAAATAAAATAATAAAACAAACAAAAAAAGAAAAAATATTAAATAAAATATTAGCAAAGAGAAAAAAATAATATCATTTAAAATTTCAGACTTACTGAGTTATTAATTTTATTAAAAAGTATACATTTTAATGTATACCAATGTACCTTGTAGCTTCAACTTGAATGCAATATTTATATATATTATTATGTTTATCAGTGATTCTTCTATACTTCAATACCATCACAAATAGAACCTTACCATATAAGAAAGAAATAAAATACTTAAGAGAAAATAAAACAGCAACACATTGATCATATTTGACAGTGTTTCCCATTCCATATATACAGTTTGCCAGGAAAAGAAAGTTGTTTTTCCATCCATGCTCAGAACAAGAATGATTACTATGTTATTGTCTTTAAGTTAGTGTCTTTTTATTTTCCTTTATATTATTCTTATCATTATATAAATTATCTTGTCTCCAAATTATTCCCCTTATATCAATTCCTTCAAAGTTTCTCCATTGATGAATTTTAACATTAGTAATTATTAACAATGCTATATTATTTCTTTTTTTCAGTTTTAATTTTTTTATTAAAGCATTTTGTTTACAAAACATATACATGGGTAATTTTTCAACACTGACCATTGCAAAACCTTGCATTACAAAATTTCCCCTCCTTCTCTCTACTCTCTCCTCTAGATGGCAGGTAATCCAATACATGTTAAATATGTTAAAATATATGTTAAATCAAATATATGTATACATACTTTTATAATTATCTTGCTGGACAAGAAAAATCGGATCAAGAAAGAAAAAAAAAAAAAACAGATGACAAAGAAAAGAAAATGCAAGCAAAGAATAACAGAAAGAGTGAAAATGCTATGTTGTGGTCCACACTCAATTCCTACCTTCCTCTCCCTGGGTATAGATGACTCTCTTCATCCCAAGATTATTAGAACTGATCTGTGTCATCTCACTATTTGAAAGAGCCACATAATTTTGTTGTTGTTGTATACAATGATCTCCTGGTTCGGCTCATTTTACTCAGTATCACTTCATGCAAGTCTCTGCAGGCCTCTCTGAAATCATCCTTCTGGTCATTTATTACAGAACAATAGTCTTCCATAGCATTCATATACCATAATTTATTGAGACATTCTCCAAATGATTGGCGTCCATTCAGTTTTGAGTTTCTAGCCACTACAAAGAAGGCTGCCACAAACATGTTTGCACATGTGGCTCCCTTTCCCAAATATCTCTTTGGGATATCATCCCAGTAGAAACATTGCTGAATCAAAGGGTATGCACAGTTTAATAGCTTTTTGAGCAGAGTTCCAAATTGCTCTCCCAAACAGCTGTATCCTTTTACAATTCCACAAAGGAAGTATTAGTGTCCCAGTTTTCTCACATTTCCTCCAACATTTGCCATTATCTTTTCCTGCCATTTTAGCCAATCTGACAGGTGTGTAATGGTATGTCAGAGTTGTCTTAATTTGCATTTCTCTGATCAGTAGTGACATAGAGCACCTTTTCATATTATTAGAAATGTATACAATTTCTTCATCTGAAAATTTTCTGTTCATACCCTTTGATCATTTGTCAATTGGAGAATGGCTTGAATTCTTATAAATTTGTGTTAATTCTCTATATATTTTAGAAATGAAGCCTTTATCAGAAACCTTAAATGTAAAAAAAGTTTTCCCAATTTATTGATTCCATTCTAATCTTGTCTACATTAGTTTTGTTAGTACAAAAACTTTTTAACTTAATATAATCAAAATTATCTATTTTGTATTCAGTAATGAACACTAGTTTTTCTTTAGTCCCAAATTTCTTCCTTCTCCACAGATCTGAGAGGTAAACTATCCTACATTCTTCTAATTTGCTGAATCATGAACCCATTTTGACCTTATTTTGGTGTATAGTGTTAAGGCAATGCCTAGTTTCTGCCACACTTATTTTCAATTATCCCAGCAGTTCTTGTCAAATAGTGAGTTGTTATCCCAAAAGCTGGGGTATTTGGATTTGCAAACACTAGATTGCTATAGTTATTTATTGACTGTATTGTCTTGTGAACCTATCCTATTCCAATGATCAACAACTTTCTTTTTTAGCCAGTACCAAATTGCTTTGATGACTGATGCTTTATCATATAGTTTTAGGTCTGACATAGCTAGGCCACCTTCACTTACTTTTTTTTTTATTAATTCCCTTGAAATTCTTGGCCTTTAATTCTTCCAGATAAACTTTCTTATTATTTTTTTCTAGATCTGTAAAATAATTTCTTAGGAGTTGGATTGGTATGGCGCTAAATAAGTAGATTAATTTAGGTAGTACTGGCATTTTTATTATTATTGCTCGGCCTACTCATGAGCACTTGATATATTTCCAATTGATTACATCTGAATTTATTTGTGTAGAAAGTGTTTTGTAGTTGTGTTTATATAGTTCCTGACTATCCCTTGATAGATAGACTTCCAGATATCTTATATTATCAACAGTTATTTTAAATATAATTTTTCTTTGTATCTCTTGCTGCTGGACTTTGTTGGTAGTATATAAAAATTCTGATGATTTATGTGGAGTTATTTTGCATCCTGCAATTTTACTAAAGTTGTGAATTGTTCCAAATAGTTTTTTTTTAATTGATTCTCTCAGGTTCTCTAAGTATATCATCATATCATCTACAAAGAGTGATAATTTGGTTATCTCACTACCTACTCTAATTCCTTTAATCTCTTTTTCTTCTCTTATTGCTAAAGCTAACATTTCTAATGCAATATTGAATAGTAATGGTGATAGTGGACAACATTTATTTCACCCCTGATCTTATTAGGAATGGTTCTAGTTTGTCCCCATTACATATGATGCTTGCTGATGATTTTAAATAGATATTATTAATCATTTTAAGGAAAATGCAATTTCTTCTTCTACTCCAAAGTGTTTTTAATAGGAATGCAGGTAACAATTTGTCCAGACACACCATAATCTATATATGATTACTTATTTTAAGAGTGGGATTTTGTCATTATAAAAATTCTAATATTAATATTTTTACAAGGAAACTTTTCCTCTATTTTTGTTTTTTAGGAGCATATTGTTAGAAATGTTAACAAAGAGTACAATTAGCTTTAATGAATTTTCTAGTTTTGTTAAAAAGCACTATTGCATAAATTCACAATTAGAGCAAAAATTTTTCCCTTTTTACTACAATCCTTGGAATATGTATCATCTTCTATGATCTATTTGACTAGTGATAGCCCAGATACAGTGGATTACCTTGGCATATGCAATACTTGATGATATTCTAAGTGCTCCTCAGCACCTGTTTTAATCAACTCCATTGCCATCGAAACAAACAAAAACAAAGTTCTCATCTGCCCATTCTGGCAGGGGGAGTTATTATATGTTGGGATTAGAAATCCCCTAACTTACTAATAAACTTGGGACCTGGGATAGCCCATCTGTTAAGATAGTTAACTGAAATGTGGCTGCTGCAAATTCTACAGCTTCTTGGAGACAAAGGTAAAAGATGAATATTGCAAACTAATTTAACCATTCTGGAGAACATTTACAATTGTACCCAAATGACTATAAAATATATGCATACTCTTTGATTCAACAGTGTCACTACTGTGTCTGTATCTTAAGGAGATCATAAAAAGGAAAGTTGGACCCATATGTGCAAAAATGTTTGCGGTAGCCCTTTTTGTAGTGGCAAAGAATTGGAAATTGAATGGATGAATGGATGAATGAATTGAAGTATATAATGTAATGAAATATTATTGTTATATTAGCAATAAACAGCATGCTGATTCTCAAAGGCCTGGAGAGAATTAAATAAACTGGTACTAAGTGAAGTGAGTAGAACCAAGAGAACTCTGTGAACAGCAACAACAAGATTATGTGATGATCAACTATGATGAATGTGGCTCTTTTCAACAGAGATAATTCCAATAGTCTTATGAAGAAGATAACAAACTGCTTTTAGAAAGGGAACTGTGAGGATTGAATGTGGATCCCTACATAGTACTGTCACCCTTTTTGTTGTTAGCTTATTTGTTTTTTTTTTCCTCATTTCCCCCTTTTTGATCTGATTTTACTTGTGCAACATGATGAATGTGGAAATATGTTTAGAAGAATCACACATGTTTAACAGTTAACATATACCTGCTTTCTAGGGCAGAGGGAGGGAGAAAAATTTGGAAAACAAGATTTTATAAGAGTGAATGTTGAAAACTATCTTTGCATGTACTTTGAAAAATATAAAGCTATTATTATAAAAAAGGAAATCTACTGCTTTGTATTATATGTTTTGTCTTACCATTTGCGTTTAATGACTTAGGAGGAAAGACTGAATTTGATGATATTGTGCAACTCTGCCTCTCAAATTCAATTTACATACAAATTAAGATATTCTCTGTGATGCCATTTATCCTCTTCAAAAATGAAGGATGAACAACACCATATAGCATTTAAATCTGATAAAATTTACCCCAGTATATTCTCTCCTCTTGGTTTCATGGCACTTTTCTTTTCTAGTTCTATTATCTGTCTGACAAACTTCTCTTCTGTTGATACTTTATTCACATAAGAACCTCTAACCATCTTTATTCACATGATGTCCTCAACAACATTTTATTTGCCTTCTTCTTTTTTTCATCTATAACATCTCAATTTAAAGTCCAATTACCTTTTCCCAAGATTCGTTGCTATCTAAAAGCAATTAGAATAGGCAATAAGGAAACAACATTATCTTGGTGGATGGTATGTCAGAGAATACTAAAGAATCAACTATAAAACTAGATGAAATAATTAAGAACTTTAGCAAAGTTGCTGAATATAAAATTAACCAACACAAATAATCAACATTTTATCTATTGACAACAGTCCAGCAGAAGGAGATAGAAAGAGAAATTTCACTTAAAATTAGTATATACTATATAAAATACTTAGGATTCTAACTTCAAGACAAAACCAGGAACTATATAAGCAAAATTATAAAATATTTTTCACACAAAGCCAGACCTAAATAATTTGAAAATATTAATTGTTAATGGGCAGCATAAAATAACATTATAAATTGACATTTTGATCAAAATTATTTATTCTGTGCCATGTCAATTAAAGGACATCTATATGTAGCATAGTGGAGTCAGAAGATTCATTCTTGTTAGTTCAAATCAGCCTCAAACATTTCTAGCTGTGGAGTCCTGGCTAAGTTACAACCATTTTTGCTCAGTTCCTCATCTATAAAATGAATTCACGAAGGAAAGAATTAACCACTCCAGTATCTTTGTAAAGAAAACCTTAAATTGGTTCGTGAAGAGTCAGACACAAGTAAATGTCTAAATAACAAAATACTAGACCATCAAAATTAATTTTATGAAGCTAGAAAAAAAATAACAAAAGTCATGTTGAAGAATAAAAGGTTAAGACTATTAAGGAAATCTATCCCCAAAAGTGAAGTAAGGTGGCATATTCATAACATATATAAAAGTACTACTAAGCAGGAATCATCAAAAATCTGTCACTGGCCAAGAAAAAAATTAGTAGAACTGTAGGATAGATTAGGTATGCAACACAGTACTAAATGACCATAGCAATGAAAAACTCAAAGATACAAGCTTTGTTAGCAAGAACTCTTTATTTGACAAAAATTGCTTGAAAAACTGAAAAGCAGTTTGGCAGAAACTAGGCATTAACCAACATTTCATACTGTATAACAAAATAAGTTGAAAATGAGTAGATTAGTTAGACATGATGATTAAATTCATAAGTAAAATTAAGAGAGCACAGGGAATTTTACCTTTCAAATAATGGAAAAGCGAAAATTTTATTAAACAAGAGATAAAAAGCATTTCAAAATTTAAAAGAGAAAATTTTAATTATAGTAAATTAAAAATATTTTGCTTAAGCAAAACCAATGTAGCCAAGATAAGATAGAAAGCAGAAATCTGGGAAATAAACTTTAGAGCAAGTTTCTCTGATAAAACCCTCATTTCTCAAATATATAGAGAGATAAGTCAGATTTATAAAACTTCAAGTCATTACTTAACTGATAAATGGTCAAAGCATATGGACAGAAATTTTCAGAAGAAATTCAACGTACCTATTATCAGAAAAGAAGGTACTCCAAATCACTGATTAGAAAAAATTCAAATTAAAACAACTAGGAAGTACCACATTATATCTATCAGATTGGATATTACAAAAAATAATAAGACAATGTTGGTGATAATGGGGAAGATCAGAACAATAATGCACTGTTGACAAATTTATAAAGTGATTTAACCATTCTGAAGAGCAATGTGGAAGGAAGCAGAGGCAAGATGTATACTAAAGGCAGAAATTCATTCAAGCTTTCCCCAAGCCCTCCAAATACTTTTGAATAATGATTCTGAACAAATTTTATAGTGTGGCTACTCTGTGCTAGCTACAAGTCAGTAGATCAGCAGATTGTCCGTAAGACATCCAACACAAATACAAAAGAAAACTAGTAAGCACCTAACCCCCAGAATATTGTGGTATCTGGTCATGCCCACCTAGCACCAGAAGTTAGTCAGCACCAACCCAGCACAGCCATGATCACCTCTAGAGGAAGCTTGAACAATTTCCCCTTTGCCCTGAAAGCAGAACTTAAACTTTTAAATAAAATGTGCAAAAAAGCAAAAATAATTCTAACCATAAGTAGCATTTATAAAGAAAGAAAACAGATATCAAATTCCAAGGAAACTGGAAGCAGATCATTTCCAGATGAAGCCACAAAAAGTGACATGAATTGGTCTCCATTGCGAAAGGCTCTCTTGGAAGAATTCAAAAAGAATCATAAAAGAAAGTTAGAAGAAAAATGGGTAAAGGAAATGAGAACTTTGCAAGGGATTTGAAAAAAGGAAAACAGAAAATATTTTAAGAAAACTCGTTATAAAATTGTAATGTCCTGTTTTCTCTCAATGGTAATACTTCTCTGGGAGGAGGTTTCTTTTCTGTAAATCCTTTTCTCTGTGAGCAGGTTTCATGGGAGGCTTCTGGAGCCTCCAGCCAGAGGGAAGATAGAATCTCAAATCTCTTCTTCCTGAATCCTGATTCCTTTTATCCTCCCAGAGAATGGGCTTGTGGGTATTCCAAAGGTGTACACTCCTTTCAGAAGACTAAAGGTCTAAATTCCTTTTAAAGGTGTAAATTCTGAGCTAGAGAATTGTTAAGTACTATGCTAAATTACACAACCGAGTTAGCACCTAGTAATCCTAATAACAAAGTAGATTTAGTGAAATGGAAAAGCATATAACTCCTTTTTTTAAAATTAATTTTATAATTACATATGCATGGATAATTTTTTACAACATTATCCCTTGTATTCACTTATCCAAATTTTCTCCTCCCTCCCTTAACTCCCTCCTCTAGATGACAGGCAATCCCATACATGTTAAATGTGCTACAGTATATCCTAGATACAATATATGTGTGTAAAACCAAATTTCTTGTTGCAAGATAAGAATGGGATTCTGAAGGTAAAAGTAATCTAGGTAGAAAGACAATAGTGCAAACAGTTTACACTAAATTCCCAGTGTTTCTTCTCTGGGTGTAGCTGTTTCTGTCCATCATTGACCAACTGAAACTGAATTAGATCTTCTCTATGTTGAAGATATCCACTTCAATCAGAATATGTCTTCATACAGTATCCTTGTTGACGTGTATAATGATCTCCTGGTTCTGCTCATTTCACTAAACATCAGTTCATATAAGTCTCTCCAAGCCTCTTTGTATTCATCCTGCTGGTCATTTCTTACAGAACAATAATATTCCATAACATTCATATACCATAATTTACCCAGCCATTCTCCAATTGATGGGCATCCATTCATCTTCCAGTTTCTAGCCACTACGAAAAGAGCTGCCACAAACATTTTGGCAAATACAGGTCCCTTTATCATCTTTAATATTTCTTTGGGATATAAGCCAAGCAGCAGCACTGCTGGGTCAAAGGGTATGCACATTTTGATAACTTTTTGGGCATAATTCCAGATTGCTCTCCAGAATGGTTGGATTCTTTCACAACTCCACCAACAATGCATCAGTGTCCCAGTTTTCCCACAGCCCCTCCAACATTCATCATCTTAGCCAATCTGACAGGTGTGTAGTGACATTTCAGAGTTGTCTTAATTTGCATTTTTCTGATCAGTAGAGATTTGGAACACTCTTTTATATGAATGGAAATAGTTTCAATTTCATCATCTGTTCATATCCTCTGACCATTTATCAATTGGAGAATGGTTTGATTTCTTATAAATTAGAGTCAGTTCTCGATATATTTTAGAGATGAGGCCTTTATCAGAACCTTTAACTGTCAAAAAGAATGTTATAATTATAAAATTAATTTAAAAATTAAAAAATATATTTGACATTATTCTCCAGCTTTTCATTTTTTTTTTATTTTGCTTGATTGATTCTTGGTGTCTCAATGGATCATTCATTTCTATTTGTTCAGTCCTGATTTTTAATGTGTTATTTTCTACATTCACATTTTTTAAAAATTCTTTTTATATATGCCCAATTGAGTTTTTAAATGAATTACTTTGCTCTGTGGAATTTTTTTCCATTTCACTAATTTTTTAAGTGAGTTATTTTCTTTTTTCAATTCACAAATCCTACTTTCTTGGGAATTCTTTATCTTTCCCAATTCAGAATCCTACTTTCCTGTGATTTTTTAACCTTTTCCAATTCACAGATTTTGTTTCCCTTCACTTACTGTGAATTCTTTATCTTTTCCAATTCAAATTTCAGGACTTGTTACTCTCTAGCATAGCTTCTGTTTCCTTTGCCCATTTGTCTTCTAACTCCTTTTTCAGGTCTTTAATAGTCTCTTCTAGGAGAGAGTTATGTGATGGGGGCCAGGTAACATTCCCTTTCTGGGTATTATCTGGAGACTGTCTGCTGTTAGCCTCCTCAGAGTTGGAAACCAGCTATTTTTCTATATAGAAGCTGTCAATCATTCTCTTCAATTTTTAAAAATCTGTGGGGTTTGCTTTCTGGGTAAGGGATTACCATGTTCTTCTACAGAACAGAGATATTATGTAAGGCAGCTGTCTTGTGAGTGGGCTGGAAATATACGAGGGTACTCTGGGAGAGTGTCCCCCCCCACCACTGGAAGTGATTCAGAGCTGGGCTTCAGGTGTGCCCAGTGAAGAACTCCTGTTGTGTAGCCTAGCAACTTCCCTGAGGCTAGAGGCTGAACAGTGAAAGCTCACAACCCCAGGCCAAAGCCCCCTGTGGGGCTATGGATATTAGCAGCTGACCAGTGAATAGCCCCAGTGCACAGACTGGTAGTATCTCTGCCTGGGGAAGCACAGTTGTTACTGTGGGAGTTTCGCTGCTGTGGGAGTTCCACTGCCTCAGGCTGAGCCCCCCAATGTGAGATTAGAGGCTGCTCAGGCTGTGTCTCACTGCCTTGCAGGTTCTTAATTGCCCCAAGGAAAAGCCCCAGACAGCAGAAGGCATCCACTATCTGTACTGACTCACTTCCCTTTTGGGGTAGCTATAGGCAGTTTCTGGTGAGTTTTTTTTTTTTTTTTTTTAAGTGGCTTGATTACTCTGCTAGTCTGCTTTTTTGCAGGCAAAGTATAGCTATCAGCCTATACCAGAATCCTCTGTCTCGGTAGCTTTTTTAACCCCAGAGGCCTCCCCAGCCTGATGGGCACAGTAAGCTAGCTTTTAGTGTATCATTGTCTCTGCCGGTCTTTTTTTTTTTCCACCACCCTTCATTACAGACCTTTTCTGATGAAGTTCCAGATTCTCTTCAGCTGATAAGTTGTTGTGTTTCTAATCTTTGTGGTTTTTACCAGTCCAATGCTATTTTTGAGGCTGAACTCAATAGTTGGTATTGAGAGTAAGAGAGAGCTTAGAAATTCGCATGTATCTTCTCCACCATCTTGGCTCCTCCCCCTCCAGCATATAACTTCTTACAAAATAGATTTGACAAAATAGAAAAAAGAAAACAACTCCTTGGAAAACAGAATTTGTGAAACAGGAAAAAAATCAATTGAACAAAACATCTCATTTAAAATTTCAATTGGTCAATACAAAAGGAGCTTAAAAAGGTAACTGAAGAAAATAATTCACTAAAATTGGAATTGAACAAATTGAAATGAATGACTCAATGAGACCTCAAAAATCAGTCAAACAAAACAAAAAAAAAATGAAGTAAGTAGAAGAAAATGTAAAATAATTAATTGGAAAAACACCTGACCTGGAAAACAGATATAGGAGAGACAATCTAAGGACTACCAGACTTCTGGAAAACCATGATGGAAAAAAAAAAAAAAAAAAAAAAGAGCCCAGATATCATATTTTAGGAAATTGATCAAGGAAAAGTACCCTTATGTCCCAAAATCAGAAGGTTAAATAGCCACTGAAATCATTAACGAATCACCTCCTGAAAGAGATCCCAAAATGAAAACTCCAAGGTATATTGTGGCTAAATTTCAGAACTATCAAACCAAGGCAAAAATATTGCAAGCAGACAGAAAGAAACAATTCACATAGCAAGAAACCACAATCAGGTTTACCCAGGCCTAGCAGCTACCACCTTAAAGGATTGAAGAGCTTGGAACTTGATATTACAAAAGGTAAAAGAACTTTCAACCAAGAATCTATTATCAAGCTAAAGTCAGCATTATTTTTAAGGAAAAAGATGGCCATTCAATGATAAAGGAGAATTTCATTTATTTTTGATGAAAAAAAAAAAAAACAAAAAGAAGTATTAAAAAAGTAAAAAAGGAAAGAACTTTTGGGAACTCTATCTTTGTTGTGGGTATATATATATAGAGAGAGAGAATACAGGTGTAATTTGATTGTAATGTTACCAGAAAAACAAGAAAATTGGGGTAAAATAAATTCTATTTCTTGAAGAGGCAAAGAAGAAATATTATAATTGAGGAAAAGAAGGGAGAGAGATGAATATTGTGTGAATCTTACTCTCATCAGATGTGGCTCAAAGAGAGAATAACAGATATATTTGGTTTCACAGAGAAATTAGGCATTGACCTATATATCTAATACCTTATACCAAGCTAAGATTGAAATAGGTTCATGATTTAGACATAGTGATATTATAAACAAATTAGAAAAATATAGTATAGTTCACCTCTTAGATTTGTGGAGGAGGAAGGAATTTGTGACCAGAGAAGAACTAGAAACCATTATTAATCATAAAATAGATGATTTTTATATTAAGTTTAAAAGTTTTTGTACAAACAAAACTAATGCAGAAAAGATTTGAAGGGAAGAAAGAAACTGAAAACATTTTTACATCTAAAGGATCTGATAAAGGTCTCATTTCTAAAATATATAGAGAATTGACTCTAATTTATAAGAATTCAAGCCATTCTTCAATTGACAAATGGTCAAAGGATGTGAACAAACAATTTTCAGATGAAGAAATTGAAATTGTAGTCACATGAAAAGATGCTCCAAATCATTATTGATCGGATAAATGCAAATTTATCCAGATACCACTGTCCACCTGTCAGATTGACTAAAATGATGGAAAAGATAATGATGCATATTGGAGGGGATATGGGAAAACTGGGACACTGATACATTGTTGGTTGGACTATCAATGGATCCAACCATTCTGGAGAACAGTTTGGAATTATTCTCAAAAAGTTATCAAACTGCATACCCTTTGATCTACCAATATTTCTACTGGGATTATTCCAAAGAGATCTTAAAAGAGAGAAAGGGACCCATATGTGGAAAAATGTTTGTTGCAGCCCTCTTTACAGTGGCAAGAACTTGGAAACTTAGTTGATGTCCATCAATTGGAGAATGTTGGAATAAATTCTGGTATAAGTATGCTATGGAATACTATTTTTCTGTAAGAAATGACCAGCACGATGATTTTAATGAGACTTAAGAGAGACCTACATGAATTGACACTAAGTGAAATGAACAGAACCTGGAGATCATTAAATACTGCAACAATAAGATAATATGATGATCAATTCTGATGGATGTGGCTCTATTCAACATTGAAATGATTCGGACCAGTTCCAATTTTTCAGTGATGAAGAGAATCATCTACATTCAGAGAGAGAATAATGGGAACAAAGGGTGAATGCAACAGAGCATTCTCACTCTCTGTTGTCATTTGCTTGCATTTTGTTTTTTTTTTTCCTTTTGTTTTTTCTTTTTCTTCCTTCTTGATCTGATTTGTCTTGTGCCACCAGATAACTATATACATATGTATTCTTATGTTGGATCTAACATGTATTTCAACATATTTAACATGTATTGGACTACCTGTCACATAGGGGAGTGGGTTTAGGCAAGAAGGGGACAATTTGCAACAAAAGATTATGCAAGGGTCAATGTTGGAAAAATTATTCATGCATATGCTTTGTGAATAAAAAGCTTAAAAAAAATATTTTCAATCTTTTTGAGTTGGCTGATTTTTCATAATCTTGTTTTTCTTCAACTCTTCTTTTTAAAATTTTTCTCCCTTAATCGCTCTCATTTGATTTTTAAAGTCTTATTTGAGATCTTCTATGATGGATCATTTTATATTTACTCATTGGTATAGATGAAGCATTTTTGCTTCAATATTTTCCTCTGAAGACAAACCTCTATTTCCATAACAACTTTCTATTTTGGATTTTTTTCTCTTTTGCCTTCTTATTTTTAAATTTATAAAAACTTGTTAATGTAATCACCTCTAGTTCTGGGATGTAAAGGATGATGTCTCTAACCTCAAATTCTCTTTCAGTTCTCTGTCTGGCTCAGAACCAAAACCAAGAATTCCAAACTCTTGTAAGTAGCCAAAGACAGAAACACTCTCACCTCACAGCTTCTGCACTTACCAGGATGATGTACTAGTTCCTTCTTGTCCAAGGCTGCTAGTTGTAGGACTCACCGCTTGCTGTTTAAGTGAATCAAATGTGCAGTTGCTACACTTCCTATGGCCCAAATCTCTGTACTCGCTTTTTTCTTTGGATCTTCTACAGTGGTTTCAAAGGCTCCAGCAATGCCCCAAAACTTATTTATTTTTACTGCTCTATGTTTACTTTAAGGCTCTATTTTTTGGGGGGTGGGAAGAATTCAAGAGAGTTTGAAATTTTGACATACCCCACCATATTTCCAGAATCCTTTCATCAGATAGTCTTTAACTATTTAAAATTATTTTTTCTTCCTTAATATCTTGGATTTTATTCATAAATTCCTTTTTTTGTTTGCTATTCTTCCAATCATTCCTATAGTCCATATGGCCAAATCTTCAAACCTTTTGTTTACTTGGCTTTACTTGTATTTGTTGTGGATTTATTCTACTGAGTGTACTTCCTTGGGGTTTCTTCATCCATAATGTCTTTACTTATATCTAACAGGCTCATTTCCCAATAAAAAACTTTGTACTAAAGTTATTCTTGGATTGAGAAGGCTTGGTTCAGTCCTCTCTAGAGTGAATATACTTCTGAATGTAGTGCCTAGTAGAAAGCCTACCCTCTTCTTCATCTTCAGTTTAGTGCTCCATTTTATGGTTTCCCAACAAAAATTTTGGCCCTGCCTCTATCTCTGTTTCATTTTTCTTGCTTAGCCATTCAGCTAAGAATGACTTTGGAAATCTTGTATGTCTCTGACAGAATCCAAACATCTTTCATAAATTGTACAAATTTTTGTTGTCTTTGTATAATATTCCTGATAATTATGCACTTTAGATATTGTCCTGTAGTTCAGACATCACACTACCAGGTTACTGTTCAATGTCACAGAGATTATGAAAAGATAGACTGACTAAGGCTTGTTCATTAAAGTTGCCCAGTTATCCTATTATTCAGGAATTACTATTGACTTTTGAATAACTAACCAATTTGTGATAAATCAATTGAAGGGGGTATTATTGCTTTTGAAGCATCAATGAATAGGATGAATCAAGATTAGTATGGAAAGATTTATAAGCAAATGCAATGTGAAAATAGAACTAGAAAAACAATATGCACAGAGACTATAGTGATATAAATGCAAACAGTAACAACAAAATAATGCCATAAAATTATAACTAAGCTTTCCTCCAAAGAAGAGATATAGGAATTCATATCCTCCTCTTTCTTTGCATAAGAGCCTGGTGTGTAACATAAAATATAATATCTGTAGCATATAATATATAATTATATGTTATATACAATAGATAATAAATATTAATATATGATCATGTTATATACAATATATAATAAATATTAATATATAATTATGTTATATACAATATATAATTAATATTAACATAAAATTATGTGTTATATACATATAATACAATATTTTTGATAAATTGATTGATTTTTCCTTACTTTTTATTTAAAAAAATTATGATAAAGGAAAAGCAAAACAAGGCATTGAGACACATGTAGACAACAGAATGTAATAAAAACAACTTTAGTTAAAATAAAGTTAAAAGTTGCAATTTATATCAAATATTGATCTCTTCCATCTCCCTATTTTCAACGACAGCAGCTATGTTAGACTGGAGAATATCCTCAAAGGGGAACATTAATTCTACTAAAACTGCTAGCACCAACTATCCATTGGTTAGTGGCAAAGAAACCATACTATTAATTTCAAGAGTTTTCTCCCCTACCCCTTAAAGAAAAATCAGCTCAGCTAATTTAAAACTGATGCTGCTCCTAACAGAAAGTATAGAAGCAATTCAGGCTCCTTTTCTATCCACAGTGTTTGGACTACTTTATATAGCCACAAAACTCCCTATTTCTATGACAACCATTTTATCAAAATAATAATGATGGTGATGATAATCCTGTTAAAAACAGAAGTAATATATGAAAGAAAAGAGCATGAATGAAATATCTTTAAAATATGTAATATAATTTCAGTAAGGAACCATATTAAGAGATGGGAATATTGGTACTAATGTGACAAGTTTAATTTAAGCTTTGGTAAGTTTTATACTTGAAAATAACTTATGCATAATAGATATCTAATTTTTCTATTCTTTGCACATGGAAATAAATTTATCTGTTTACTGAGGTTCAAGTTTAAAATAAAATACCCTGCATAATTCTGTTTCTTCTTTCTATAGTCTTTCCATAATTATTGTTTCCCTCTTTTTCTATAAAATTTTAATATTACCTTAAATTGCCTCATTTTATATATTCATGTGGCCATTTACTTGTACTTATTAATTTTATTTAATTATTATTAATAAATAATAATTATTATTATTTATTTCAGTTCTACTTTCTTTCTAATTTGGTCTTTATTGATTTTCTTCATTCAGAAACTTTTAAAATACATAGCAAAACTGATCATTATTTCTGTTAAGCTCTCCCCTATTCTTTGTTTAATTAAAATTCTTCCTCTAGTCATATTTGTCAAAGGTATTCAATATTTTTCCTATTTTATATTGAAAATACACACATGTATATACTTATATGCATGATGTACATACATATGTAACTTTTTGAGGTTCATTTTATATAACACTAAGTCTATAATTAATTTAAATCACATAGAATTATAGATTTAATGGTAAAAAAAATCTTAGAGGAAACAAAGTCCACTTTATAGGAAAAGTTCTGAAACCCATACAGATTATTTCCCTAAGATCATATAAGAGTAGCATAAAAAAGTGTTGCAATATTATCTTTGTATTATATTAGTATAGCACAACCATACATAGTAATTATCACTGTTTAAATATTACGTATTTTTAAAAAGATTTTTTTGTGGTTGTAATTAATCATCTTTATTTGTGTTCATGTAAGGTGAAGACAAGAAATTTCCTGAATTTTGTAATAATTTGTCATTGAATTTAATCTTACTATAATTGATTCCTTCCTGTGTTTAATTTATACTATAAAATTATGATGATTTTATAGATTTAAATCCAAATACTCTGAATTCAGAACTAGGGTTCTTTATACTATATCAAGCTGCTTCTGCAATATTAATCCCATGAAGAAGTGGTGTCCATATCCCCCAGGATGATTCTAAATAAACATAAGCTTGGGGTTCATCCTTCAATCATGTCTGACATCTAAGTAGCCATTGCAGAAACTGCAATTCTGTCACTACAGACTTCCATTGTCCTTTCTATTCCTGTCCCGCATTCCTATTGCTGTCTCTGCTGTTAAGTCTTTGCTGAGTAAGTCAGTAAACAAGGTCACTTGAAACTGTTGTTTTTGACTTCAAATTGCTCAGCTTTTAACTAAATAAAATTTTCTTTGGTCTCACAAAATTCATCTGAGTTAACTGTCTGTAGAGCTGAAAAGCTTCTTTTTAAAAAGGCTACCACAGGTGTGATTGATCGTTCAGCAAGCCAATGGGTAGCCATAATTTACTTTCATTGAATTTAAATGAGGAACTTCTGACTACCAAAAAAAAAGAAGAATAAAAGCCTTTTTACTTTTCTTTGTCAATCTTATTTTTGATTTAATTTTTGAAAAAGGAAATATTGCTTATTACCTAATGGAAAAAAACAGAATTAAACATCTAAAATTTATTTTACTTGGTTGATTAACTGCCTCCAAAAAATGCTCTCTGCTTCTTGCAAAACAATATGATTTTTAAAATAATACATAGGCAAATATTTGTATTAAGTGCAACAGAATTATTAATAAAAGGTGAATACCTTTCTCACAAAAATCATAGAAAATAAAATAACATAATTAAAATATGCATACTTTAAAAGTTAACATCTTAAAGATCACAAATAAGGATTTGTGAATATCCACAAATAATTTAAAATTATATGGAAATCATTAAAATAACAAAAAATATGTCACATGTAAATGCAGCTGATAGTTATAGATATTTATTTTTCCCCACAAGAAATAGATCTGTAAAAAGAAAAATTTCCCCCATAACATTTACAAGTAGAAAAAAAAGTAAAAACAAAAAAAAAAGTTTTATTTTTGCAGCTGTACTTATTTGGCTTTTTTTGGAATTTTTTTTTCTTGAGGAAATTATCTTTTCTTTTATGTGTACGGTATTCAAAAGTCATAGAATACCAGAAGATATCTGAGAGATCTGAAGTCCAACCTAATCCAAAATCCCTATTCCTTGAAATGTCTTTCAATAATATGTTTGACAAAGAAAATCGTTCATAATCAAGTAATCAATATATGTGTGCCAGGGCAGCTATCCAGTATAATGGATAAAATGCCAAATCTGAAGTCAGGAATGTTCATCTTCATGAGTTTTAAGTTTGGTCTCAGAAAATTATTAGCTGTGTTACCCTGGGCTAGTCACTTAACCATGTTTTCCTCATTTCATTTAAAAAATGTGGAAAGGAAATAGCAACGCATTCCAGTATTTTTGCCAAGCACACACAAAATAGAATCATGAAGAGTAAAACAAACAGGACTGAAATAACTGAACAGCAGCTATATATCAGGCATTTTGATTAGCACTAGTGAAACAAAAAGAGACAAAAGGCAGTCCCTCTCCTCAAAGAGCTCATGCTCTAAAGGAGAGGCTCAAAACCTAATGAAGGAGCTTACAAGCTAATAAAAATTATTTTTTTAATCATACAATTTCATTTTTAGCTATTACCCATGCTTAGGAAGTTTTTTTGTTTCTTTTATATCTGATTTTTTTTTTTTTTTTTTTTTTTTTTTTTTTTTTTTTGCAACTCCCTCCTCCCCTATCCCCATTTGTTCCAATTTTGCTTTATTGGAGGTGAGGGGGGAAAACAATCCAAGTCTAGTTCCTCTCCCACAGGAGCTTCCATCAAATGCTTGAAGACATCTAACAAACTCTCATTTCTCATTTATTTTTCTCCTGAGTTTTCTCTTCTCCTATATTAATGTTCTCAGTTCTATAAATCAGGCTTTATACTGCATGAATTCAAAATCTTTCACCATCATAATTGCTTTCTTCAGGATGTTTTCTAGCTTATATTCTTCCTAAAAGTGATTTAAGACATTAATAAAATACTGACCATGGGGTCTGACTAGATGATCGTAGAGTTGGGCCATTGTCTTATTTCCAGAACACATAACATTTTTATTAGAGACTAGGATGGCATTCCTTAGCAAGATATGTGAATACCATAAAACATAGTTGACTTATTGAATTTGCATACACCAAAAAAAATAGTTTCAGTCAAACAAGCACCTCTAATATTACAAATATGAAGCATATCTTTTGAAGCATAATATAAATTGTTTCATATCCATTAAATTTTATTTTATGATGTATCTTTAACTTTATCAATAATCATATTAAATTCTTGTCATATTCTATCCTTTGTGATAAACCTCAGGAGAGAGATTAATTGGATAAATAATTCTGAGTATTATCTGTGTAAGAGTGGTAATTCAATCTGTGAGAGCTGATGAAACCACAAATCAAAATATTATATATTTGTATAGCATTATATAATATGTATGTTGTTATATAAAATCATTATATGTAATTAGCTAATGTTCATCATTAAGGGTCAATATTAATTAACAAATATTATAAAACAAATGTACATGAAATTATTTTATGACATTATATATAATGTGTTATATAATAATATGTAGAGAGAAAAGGAGAGGATTTTAGGATAAATTCTTAGGAAATGATTCCTGAGTTCGATCTAAAGGAAGAAATAATAAAAGAGATTAAGAAATGATTAGACTGGTAAGAGAAGGACCAAGAAAGAACAGTGTCTGTCAGAAAGGAGTCAGTTCTCAGAAGTGTGGAAAGTGAGGAGATTCATGGGAAAGGAGTGTTTAAAATGAAGGCTAAGTGGAACAGTAATTCCAGAAAACCAACTGAGAAAACTCAGTAAATATGGATTGAGATATTGAGAGTTTGGGTTGAAGGGAACATTTAGGTGTTAAAGGAAAAAATGGAGCGCAATTAGATCTTCTTGTAAGAGGATACAAACATTGTGGTATGATAAAAAATGGATATGGTATAAGAAGTGTTTTGTAATATAGGGGACTTAGAATAGTTAAAGATTAATACAATTTGTAATCTGGGTTCTGTTGCTTATTTCCTTGCAGCATTATAGTACAAGCCATAACAATATAGAAATCTCTTCTATAATATCCTCAACAACTTGTTATTCAGTTAACATTGAAAAATTTCTAGTAATTAGGAATTTATCACCTCTGAAATTGTCTTTTCTACTTTTAAAAGAATTTTATTTGTTAAAGATTATATAAAGATTTTTTTTTATTTAAAGAAGTCTAATTTTTCTTCCCCATGATAGTTCTTGAAAAACTTGAACACCATTATCATACATTCTGTAAATTTTCTAGATTCCAGCTTAAATATCACCAGTTTCTTTCAACAATCTGCTAGATAATTTTAGCATGATCTCTAGTCCCTTCACTCTCTAGGAGACTAGAGATCATGTAATAAGAATGTCAGTTCTAAGTATAAGTCATTGATTTCTTCAAATCAAGGCAAATAATCTGCATTACCCAGATTTCTGGACCAAAACAGCAATCTTTTCTACCTCTTATTCTGCCCCCATAGTCCCAGACAGGATAATTAGCATAATAACCTATGATTATTTTTAAGTGAATGAAAATATTATCTATTTTTTTGTTAAACCCAAATTTTTGGGGTAAATGCCAATTAAAATGAATAGAAATTACTATTGAATGGAAGACTGAACCTAGTTATTCAAGTGAATTTCAAAGCTGTGGATCATCTACATGCCATAGCATTATATTCCTTGATTCTTTCCTCTCCTTCTCAATAATATATTCATCTTATCTAGATTAATATTAAGTATACCTTTCTGGGATAGGATTCCCACTTTCCAAATCATTTGCATTTGATGAGAATATTCTGCCCCTCAATGCCTTTGCTACTCTTTCTTGATTCTAAAATGAAGCTGTAATACTCAAACTGGGACATTCAGACCATTTCCATAGCAACAGACTGATGCCACATACATAGTACTATGACTTCACAACAGGATCAAACCTAGAAAGAAAATTCAATACAGGTTCAGAACACACATATTGACAAAAAAATGCATTTAACAACACTGTCAAAAGCAATGAATGGAAAAGTAGAAAAGCAATTGATCAAATTTGTTTCATGGTGATTATTTTGAAGTTTTTTATTAATAGTTTCATTATGAAAATGTTTTTTGTAAAACATCATACCTTTCAATTCCCCATACTACACAAAATCATGCTGTATGTTTGCTTGTAGAATTTTCAGTTTATAAAATGTGAGATATCTATGATCTAGCTTTTAAGTAATAAAATATAATTAGATTATGGTATTATGGATAGTGATTTGCAGTGAGGCCTCTGAATTCACCAAATAGTAATAGCCATATGCTCAACAGTTTTCTAACTCAGGAAATCTCCTTTAGTTCAGTCTCTTTCATATTAGATTTTAATCTGCATTGTAGAGATGAAATTATGTCTTTCAGAAAAGAAGCCAAGAAACTGGTGGACAATACCCTGGTCCCACCTATCATTGAAAAGGAATAGAGAAAAGACTTGTGATTTTATTAATGTTGGTAACTCCATTTTATGACCTACCTTTGTCAATGAAAACTAGAATATTCTTTGAAATTTAGTCTTAGAGAATTGTTCATGCCATTTGAGAACTGTGATTTGCCCAGGGT
Source organism: Sminthopsis crassicaudata (assembly GCF_048593235.1). Classification (NCBI taxonomy): domain Eukaryota; kingdom Metazoa; phylum Chordata; class Mammalia; order Dasyuromorphia; family Dasyuridae; genus Sminthopsis; species Sminthopsis crassicaudata. The sequence continues at coordinate 549,120,595 of NC_133617.1, read as the reverse complement.
CACACAGTCGGTGTCAGAAGTAGAATGTGAAATCAATCCTTTATGACTTCAAGACTAACTCTTAGCTAATATTTACGTAGGGCTTTTAAGATTTGCAAAGTATGTTAAACATATCTATTGTTTCATTTAATCATTATAGCAATCTTTTGAAGTAGATGTTTTTATCTTTATTTTTATAAATAAGGAAACAGCATTAGAAAGTTGAAGCAATCTGCCCAGGCTCACACAGGAAATATCTAAGTTGGAATTCAAATTTAGGTCTTATAGATCCCAACTCCAGGACTATCTATATAGTATTCATCTGCCTCTTTGTGTCTTTATTTTGTTGAATTTTCCTACAAAGAAAGAGATGCCATCCAATTCACTTATGAATTTTAATTGAATTAAATATTTGAAATTAAAGGATAGTCTCTTTATTTTATCATCATATCTCACATATAGTAGACATAGTTGTTAGGGACTCCAATAATTTGTCAAAAACTAAAGTTTGGGGTAGGAATGATAAAAGAAAAACCAAAAAAGAAAAAAAAATGAGAGATTCAATAGCTTAAGAAGACTTGAGAAATATGATATATATTAGTGCTATCAGGCAAGAATGTGTATAAACCATGTAAGATAAAGTATACTGTTAGATTGTAAATTACTCAAATGTAACAACTCATTTGTTTCTGCATCTCTGAAAATATAGAATTGACTTGCATATAGAGATAATAAGTGCTATATAAATGAATCTATCAATACAATTTATTAAGCAGGCATTCAGTAAATACTAATTAGTGATAATTTTAAATTGAAAGTTCTATGATATTATTGATAAATATTTTGTTATGGGTCATTTTGACTTTTTCCAAAGTTTTTTGAAGCAAACAAGTTTTATCAAAATTACTAAATCCTGCAATGCATTTTTCTCAATACTGATTTTGATAATAAATGATTACAGCAATATAAAATTGGAAGTTGAATATAGAAGGTTTACTATCTGGAATTGATTGATGCTGAGAAAAACAAACAGGAACAGAAATGCATTGGACATAAAAAATGAGAATGGGAAATATACATATACACACATACATACATGCATAATAAGTGTGTTTATTTATTTGTTTGTTCATTTATTTATTTGCAGAGCTGCTTCTCAAGGTCATAACTATGCTTTTATTTTTTTATTTATTTATTTTTTATTTATATATTTTAATACATACTGCTTTGTGAATTATATTGGAGAGAAAAATCAGAGCAAAAGGGAAAAAACATGGGAGAGATCAAAAAACAAAAAAAGAAGAGAGTTAGAAGAAAAATGGGGAAAGGAAAAAAGTGTAACCTAATCCCTATCACACAAGGCTCTCCTAGAATAAACTATAAAAAAATCTTAAAAGAGAGAAGCCTGTGTTGATTTACATATAGTCTCCTTAATTCTTTCTCTGGTTGCAGACATCATTTACTATCTAAATTCTATTGGAATTCTTTTGAATCACTGAACCACTGAGAAGAAAAGAACCAAGCCTTTTGTAGTTGATCACTACACATTTTTTTCTTTTCTTTTTTGATTTTTCAGCCATTTTCCAAATGATGGGAACCACTTCTTTTTCAATTCTTCACTACCACAAAATAAGCTGCTATAAACATTTTTGTACATATGAGTCTTTTCCCTTCCTTTATGATTTCTTTGGGATACAGACCCAGTATTGGCACTGCTTGCTCAAAGGATAAGCATAGTTTTATATAGCACTTTGGGCATAGTTCCAGATTGCTCTCTAAAATGGTTGAATCAATTTCCAACTCCACCAACAATATATGAGTGTCCCAGTTTTCCCATATTCCCTCCAACATATATCATATATTAGTCATCTGAACAAATCTGAGAGGTGTGAGGTGGTACCTCAGAGTTGTTTAAATTTGCATTTCTCTAATCAACAGTAAATTAGATATGGTGGCCAGAAACTAGAAATTAAGTGGATGCCCATCAATTAGAAAATGGCTGAATAAATTGTGGTATATGAATATTATGGAATATTATTGTTCTGTAAGAAATGACCAACAGGAGGATTTCATAAAGGCCTGGAGAGACATACATGAACTGATGCTGAGTGTACTGAGTAGGACCAGGAGATCGTGGTATACTTCAACAACAATACTAAATGATGATCAATTCTAATGGATGTAACCATTTTCAACAATGAGATGAACCAAATCAGTCCCAATAGAGCAGTAATGAACTGAACCAGCTACACTCAGCAAAAGAACTCTGGGAGATGACTATGAACCACTACATAGAATTCCCAATCCCTCTATTTTTGTCTACCTGCATTTTGGATTTCCTTCACAGGCTAATTGTACACTATTTCAAAGTCCGATTCTTTTTGTACAGCAAAACAACTGTTTGGACATATATACATATATTGTATTTAATTTATACTTTAACATATTTAACATGTATTGGTCAACCTGCCATCTGGGGAGGTGGGGGAAGGAGGGGAAAATTAGAACAAAAGATTTGGCAATTGTCAATGTTGTAAAATTACCCAGGCATATATCTGGTAAATAAAAACTATTAAAATATTTTTAAAAACAGTTAATTAAAGCATTTTTTCATTTAACTATAAATGGCTTTAATTTCACCATCTAAAATTGTCTCTTCATATCATTTGACCATTTATTAATTGGGCAATGACTTGTATTCTTGTAAATTTAACAGTTCTTTATATATTTTAGGAATAAGACTTTTATCAGAAACACTGGCTGCAAAGATTTTTTCCCCCAACTTTGTACTTACCTTTTAATCTTGTTTCTGTTGGTTTTGTTTGTGAAAAAAAACCTTTTTTTAATTTAATGTAATCATAGTTGTCCATTTTACCTTTCATAATATTCTCTAGTTCTTCTTTGGTCATAAATTCCTTCCTTCTTCAAAGATCTGATAAGTAAATTATCCCTTGTTCTCCTCATTTGCTTATGGTATCTTCCTTTATGCCCAAATCATGTCTCTGTTTTGAATTTATGTTGATATGGGATGTGAGATGTAGATCTATTCTGAGTTTCAGACATATTTTTTTCATTTTTCCCAGAAATTTTTGTCAAATAGTGAATTCTTAATCCAGAAGCTGAAGTTTGGTGGTTTATCAAATACTAGACTGTCATAGGTCTTGCCTATTATATCATGTGCATCTAATCTATTTCACTGATCCACCATTTTATTTCTTAGTCAGTACAAAATGATTTTGATAACTGCTGTTTTATAACATAGTTTTAGGTTTTATACTGCTAAGCCGCCATGCTTTGTATTTTTTCATTAATTCCTTTGATATTCTTAGCCTTTTGTTCTTCCAGATGAATTTTTGTTATTATTTTTTCTAGTTCTATTAAATAATATTTTGGTAGTTTGATTTGTATGGCACTGAACAAGTAGAACAACTTAAAGCAAAATTGTCATTTTTATTATATTAGCTCTACTTAGACATAAACAAGTAATATTTTTCCAATTGTTTAGATCTTATTTGTGTGAAAAGCATTTCATAATTGTGTTCATATAGTTCTTTGGTTTGTCTTAGCAGGTACAGTATTTTCTCCACAGTAATTTTAAATGGAATTTCACTTTCTATCACTTGCTGATGGGCTTTTTAAGTAATATATAGAAATGTTGATGATTTGAATGGCTTTATTTTATATTCTGCAATTTTCTTAAAGCAATGAATTGTTTCCAATAGGTTTGTGCATGATTGTCTAGGATTCTCTAAGTATATCATAATATCATCTGCAAAGAATTATAGTTTTATTTTCTCCTTTACTATTCTAATTCCTTTATTTTCTTTTTCTTTTCTTATTGCTAAAACCAACATTTTAGTACAATGTTGAATAATAGTATTTATAATGGGCATCCTTGTTTCACCATTCAGCTAGAAAGCATTAAGTGCCTGAATCAGACTTGAACCCAGGTCCTCCTGACTTTAGGGCTGCTATTCTATCCACTGTTCCAACCACCAGCCCTTTCCTGCTCTACTTTTTAACATTTGAGTTTCTTCAGTTAATTTTTGTATCTCTTTCTCCATTTGGTATATTTTATTCTTTAAAGAGTTCTCTCCAGACAAATTTTCCTTCATTTTCCAAACTGTTTCCTATTTCATGCATACCTCTCTTGCTTTTCTCATTTTTTTTAATTCTCTCTCTCTCTCTCTCTCTCTCTCTCTCTCTCTCTCTCTCTCTCTCTCTCTCTCTCTCTCTCTCTCTCATTTGCCTTTTGAAGTCTTTTATAAGAATTTCCAAGAAGCCTCTTTGGACTTTGTACCAATTCCTATCACTCTTTGAGATTTCTTCTGTGCACATTCTGTCCTTCTCTGAGTGTGTTTTCGTCTGCCCTGTCACCAGAGTAGTTTTCTATGGTCAAAGGTCTTTTCTGTATCTTGCTCATTTTCTTTCTTTTTCTTTTGGTATTTCCTCTTTTTTAATTTTTTTTTTTTTTTTTTTTTTTTTTATGGTTAAGCTCTGCTCCTGGGTTACAGGGGGCGCTGTCCCAAGCTTCCTGTGTAGTTCTGAGCCTTGGTTTTGAGCACAGCGCCCCTTTGTGTTTGAAGAAGGTAAACTTGCCTGTTTAGTTCAGAAAGCAGACTAGTTTCCAGACTTTGTTTTCTGAGCTGAGACTGGAAGCTGCCTCCCCTCTCCCCCAGCTATGCTTTCTACTGAACCCGGATGGAGGGTTCTAGTTGTAGTCCCTCTCTCTGGTTGTTCCAGAATCTGCCTGAGCTGGACTGAATACCCTTTTCACTAGAGTGAGACTGACTTTTTTTGAAAGTTTTTCAGTCTGTCTGGAGCTGGAGGGCAACAATTTTATTCCTTGGTTTCAGGTGATTTTCAAGAGAAACTAGGAGTCCTTGAGCAGCTTCCTGACTTTTCTCCTTCATCTTGGCTACATCAAAAATATATTTTTAAGAAGCAGACAGTAATTCATTATTACATCTTCAGTCATGGAGAGACTGAAAAATTAAATTATGATGACATGCACATACATACATACACACATATGTGTCCTGTCTACATAATAAGTCAAATGGGGAATACAAGTAATATGCAGATAAATTAGAATGAAAACAATAGGTAATTTGTGATAAAAAATGTGAAAGAAATAGGATCAGTAGCATATTTAAGCAGCATGGGGAAGGTTGTATATAAAAAGTATATTCATAGTTAGGAGACAAATATCAACTTCAAAGTTTGTAACTTAGCTGTGTCCTCTGACTTTGGCTAAATTGCTTTTCAAAATGAGTTTTATCTTCAGAAATAGGAAGAAGTTCCTTTGTGGAAAACACCTGAATTATGTGGAAGGAAAGGAAGGAAGAAAGAAAGAAGAAAAGAACAAAACACCAGTTAATATCTTTCATGGATAACAACTAGATATCATTGAGAAGTAGACTCAAAGAATGTCCAAATTAGGCTTGATTCAGGTAGGGTAAATAGTTCAGATTTGGAATTACCACAAATTTTGTTGTATATATCAAATAATATCTAGTAAAAAGAAATTTGCTTTTCAAACTTCTGGTGCTAGTAGATGTTACTATTAGGTTCAAAGACAAATATAGATATAGATATAGATATAGATGTAGATGTAGATATAGATATAGATATAGATATAGATGTAGATGTAGATGTAGATGTAGATGTAGATATAGATGTAGATATAGATAGATAGATAGATAGATAGATAGATAGCAAAATTTTTATATTGATACTTTTTGTGATTGCAAAGAACTGCCTCATTCATTTGTTGAGAAATAGTTAAGCAAATTGTGATCCATAAATGTCATGAATTTTTGCTGAGTAGTACAGAATGTTTAATATGAAAAATTTTCCAAAGCCAAGGAAGTAAATGTTTTGGAGCAAACTATGTAGAACTAGGGGAATCATATGATTTGTTTGCAGATTATAATTGTGTAGTCTTAAGTACCCTTAATTTATATGTGCTAACTTTTTTATCTGAAATTTAAACAATTCTTGTAGCCATTGTCCTTCCTTAAACAGATTAAAATAAAAGAGCATATACAAATGTTACTTTTTTATTTTCTTTTGGCTCTAAAATAACAAGGAGCTCCATAAATATTTGCTGAAGATGATGATCCCCAAAACTAAACGTTGTAAAGTCTTTTAAATGTTCCATTTGAATGCTCCTTTCACTAATGATATAGAAAGATGTTTGAAAAGGAGTCATTACAGAAAGTATATTTTCTTAATATAACTCTTTTCAAAGTGAATGGCAGCTGCTATTATATTTTGCATCTCTATGATATAACATTCACAAAGCAGTGGCCAACATTTTGAGGGATAATTGCTCTATGCTCATTATCAGATTATCAGCTGTGTGCAATCATTAATACTTAATCATCATAATGGTGTTTACCTGTTTTTTTTTTCAATAATGAGCTACTCATAACCTCACCTAATTCAAAAGAATATCCAATGAAGGGATCTGAAAAGTATTTTTCCTAATAGTAAGAAGTGATTATTCTATTTGCTCATTGATTTTGTTTTTTCCATTTCACAAATTCTGTTTTTCAAGGAGTTAGTTTCTTTTTCTACTTGATCAAATCTATTTTGTAAAGAGTTATATGCTTTTTTCCATTTTGCTAAATCTATTTTTTAAGGAGTCTTCTTCAGATAATTTCTGTTTGCCTTTCCAAACATTCCTGCAAAGTTCTCATTTTATTTCCCCATTTTTCTTCTAACTCTTTTAAGATCCTTTTTGAATTCCACCCAGAGAGCCTTGTGAAATGAAGACCAACTCATATCACCTTTTGGGGCTTCATAATTTTGCCTTTAGTGTTCTTCAGGGTTTGAAGTTTTGTTCTTCCCTGTCTCCATAAAAGCTATTTTTAAAGGTTGAGATGTGTTCAACAAAGGACAAGGCAGAGATTGTCTCAAGCTGGGGTTCAGGGGCTCACTGCTTGCTTTCTGTCATTCTACTGGAGGTCTCACAGCTAGTCTGATGATCCATTGGCTTCTGAATCAGGACAGAGTAGCCAGCATTATTGTATTTTGGCTATGAGCCTCCCACTACTTCCTCCAGCATGTGGAAACCTCTCGACCATGGGTCTCTTTGTACTGCCCTGCAATGTGTGTTCCTGTGGCCCCAAAACCTCACTACCATCATCACCACCACCACTACCCCATTGTGACAGACCTTTTCTGTAGTTGTTCCAAAGTATCTTTTTTTGGAAATTTGTAACACTCTAAATATTTGTGGGTTCTGTCACTCCAAAACCAGTTCAAAGGCTTGATCTGTTGTTGATCTGGGGAAAACCAGGAAGATCTCAGACAAAACTTTTTTTACTTTTGGCCATCTTGGCTCTGCCCTGATTATTCTATTTGCAACTTCATGTTGAAGTTTTTTGTAAAGTTAAATGAAAGAAAATGTGCATAGAGAATCAAACCCTAGGCTACAATGTAGATGTGAATTCTTGTGTTCCAGTTATTTACTTAATTATAGATTGCATCTACTTATTTTAAAATAAAATGTTTCATTATGCTACATTAAAAAGTTACTTCTCAATATTATCAGTATGATGAAAATGGCAGGGGACAGAACCAGAAAAATGGGACAAGATTGCAATAAGGCAAATTTAGATTTGATGTAAACACATAAAAACAAAACAAAACAAAGCAAAATTTCTAACAATTATAGATACACCAAAGGAAAAATATACTGCCTTGAGAGAGGATAGGATTCCTGCTACTTGGTGAATTTGAAGCCCAGATTAGCTGGTAAGTTATGTTACAGAAATTACTGCATGAATTGGACTTGTCTAAGGAAGGCTCTTCCAACTCGAAAATTTTATCTGACTTTAACCTTTTTAAAAACAATAATAACAACCAACTATTTAAATGAATCTATTATCTTAATCACATGGGCATTCCGTTATTTTGAAGATTAGCAGTCTTATCTTTATAGATGTTAAACTAGTAATTATTGTTGTACTTATACATATTCATTCCTCTGTAAGGTCATGGCCCATGGCCTTCTATTTGTTTCCTTAAGGGTCCACTTAATGTGCCAATAGGTTTCCTTACTGTCTCTTGATCTCATGTAATACACAGGGAACAAATGTCCCATAGACGCTTTATCCCACACTGTCAGCCTGCTCCATCTATCTTCATTTTAGCTATATATTTAATAATTTTCCTTTTGTGATTCTGTTTTTAATTTTTTTTGTAGTCTGTTCATGTGTTCTGTGAATTTCTCAGTTTCCTTTAGGGTGACAATTATTTTCAATTCTGAGTAGACTGTAGCAATCGGTCATACAACTCTAGAAAAATATTATTATTAAAAATAGCAATGTGTTTATTATGGCTATTAAAGGAACTTTGGACTTTATTTTTTTAAAAATCTTACTTTCTCTTTTCTTCCTTTTCAATTCTTTTTAAGGACAATTAGGTACTATAGTGGATAGAATGTTGATCCTGGAGTCATGAAGATTTGAATTCAAATTTGCCCTTGCTGGGTGAATGTGGACAAGTCACTAAAACTCTGTCTTAATTTCCTTAACTACAAAATATAAGTAATGATATTGTTGTAAGAATTGTTGTAAGAATAAAATTAAATAATATTTATTAAAAGTACCATCGGGTGAAGAGTAGGAATTATAAAAATGCTTCATTTCCCTGGTTGATTGGCTGGTTGATTAATTGCTGCCCGATTAATTGCTGCCCTTACTTATCAAAGAGGATCAAAATGGCATTTTCAGGTTGGATAAAACTCCAACTAACAGAGTAAGTGGCTAATCAGACCAACACAAGCTTGGACCTCTACACAGGTCAGGTACAAATTGTCTGTGTAAACATTTGGGGTACAGCTTTTTAAATTTGTTCATTTCACATATCTTTTGAGCTATTGCAATTCTGCTTCACTCACAGAGCACAGTCTCTTTGATGTGGGTTTGTCATGCTATGCAGGTTAGTGTCTCTCATGTTACATCTTTGCTAAAGTTCTTCAGAGAAACTTTGAATGTGCCTTGGATCACCTTTTCTGAATACCACCTGAGAGTATTTTCCAGATAATGGATCTCCATTATGCATTTGAATAATGTGGCCTGTCCATTAGACTTCTACTCTCTGCAGTAGAGTTTGAATGCTTGGCAGTTTAACTTGAGAATGACCTTCAGGGTCTAGTACCTTATCTTGCCAGAACATTCCTGAGACAACTGAAAAGGATGAAATTCAGTTTTCTGGCATTGTATTGATATACTGGATATACTGTTCAGCTTTCACAAGAATACATAATGAGGTTAACACAATAGCTCTAGAGACTTCCAGTTTGGAAGGTAATCAATATCTCTCCTCTCCCATACTTTCCTTTAGAGCCTCCCAAACACTGGGTTAGCTCTGGAAATGCATACATCAACCTCATTATTAATGTGGGTATCCCTGGAAAGTATACTGCCAAGGTAAGTGATCCTATCCACAGTATTCCAAACTTCTTTATTTGCTATAACTGTGGTACCATGTAGGGAGAGTCCTGGCTAGTGGAGAACCTGTTATCTTGACAAAATTTAGCACAAGCAAAAGAAAATCGATTTAAACATTGTTGTATCTCAGCTTTAGAAGTTGTACTGAGTGCACAATCATCTGTATATAAAAAATCTTCACCAATTCTCCCTCCACTTTAATCTATGCTTATAGCCTTTTTTTTTGGGGGGGGGGGGAATTGATTAGATTAGATTTGACTATAAAATATATACCAGCTTCACATTACTCTCTTTCACTGTGACCACTGTAGAAAAATGTATAGTTAGCCCTGACTTTGGCAAATTGACCTGCATTGACCAGCTTTGTGTCACTCAGGGCTGCTTTTTATATGCAATACCTGCTGAGTTCCTTTGCAACAAGAGCAATTTACCTTTCAAGTCTACTGTATTTCATGTTGTCTATAAATGTGTGCACATTCTATGTACCAATGGTGAGTGAAATCTTCTTTGCAGATGATTTTTTATATTTTGGCATGTTTTTTACTACAAGTTTCTATCCCAATCTGCCATTGTAAGTTTGCCACGAGTGGGTAAAGCAGACAATTTTTAGGGCACTTTTTCTAGGCTCTTTCTCACACCAAGAGGTGAGCCACACAATTTTTCAAAAAGGTTGCTCAGATCACCAGAAGCTGTCAAATCTCACTGCTTCTTCAGGCCAAGGAGAAAATGACCCTTCATTTGGGATGCCTGAGTGCAGAATTGTAACTACAACTCCTAGAGTATCTGCATCTGGTGTTTGTCACTTGCCTGTCACCACAGGGCTTTGATGATTTGATGATTAAATATTAAGGATAATGTTTTTTTATTCTTGTATAAATTGGATTTAATTATTTATTATTTAATTATCAACAAGTTTCCCAAGGTTGTGAGCCTCATTCCTTTTTCCCAGAATTGTTACAATTTGATGGTGACAAAATTAATATGACTGGATGGATGGTTTGGGATGCAGTGGATGACTTTAATGTACAATGTTTAACCAAGTTCTAAGTGCTCCATAGTGCCTTATCAGCCACCTTCATGGCTACTGAAATAAATTGTTCTTAGTAAATTAGGGCCCAAATAAGTATTCTTTCTGAATCTTCACACTCAAGGAGCCCTCAACTCTAGATCACTGATATTCAATTAGTACAGTAGAAGGTATAGTGGTTTGACTACGTTTGATCCAAAGAGATATGAAAACCCAACTGAGTCTATGCTGCTACTCCCAGAAAGAAAATAAACTTATAAACTTTTTCTTGCCCCACTAAATTAGGGAATTTAAATTTTACAGAAGCCCTAACATCAATTATCTAAACACTGAAAGGAAGAGGGGGAGCCAAAAAATGAAAGACAGGAAATGTTAAGAAAACTTTGAAACATCAAAAGAAATATAAAATCAATTTGAAAACAGTATAATATACATATAGATGTATCTACAGAGCAAATGTTAAAATCATAAAAATAATAGGCAAAACCTCAAAGAGAAATGACAAAAATGTTGAACAAATTGTAATATAAACGGAAAATGAACCAATATTTCTATATGAAAGACAGAATTATGTGTATTTCCCAGATGTTATATAACAACAACAAGAAATTCTAAAAGCCTTTAAAGGGAAATTTTCAAAAAAAGTATAAAAGAAGAAATTAGAAAGGATTTTAGAATTTTTTTTTTTAAAAAGAGTTCTCAATAAAGAAGTTAAAAACACAATTAGCAGAATGGGAAAAATGCATATGGTAAATATATGAAAATGCATATATTCAGAGAAGGAGGGCTCTAAGAGACAGGGTGACAGTAGAGAAAATACTAAAGCAGAGGATAATTTGATATAAGAGATAAAATAGGTGATAATGTTTAAAGAACATATGAATTTAATACAAATCGATATGACTGACCTTGAAGACAAGATGTGAAGAGATAATTTAGGAATAATTGACCTCTATCAAGAATATGACAAAAAAACTGAATAGCATAATGAAGCAAGAAGCATAGGATATTGTAAAGGATTTCTGAAATAAAGCACAGATTAGAGGATTCTACAGATAGCTGCCATAATGAAGTTGAGAAAGAAAGAGAAAACTCTTAGAAATAAATTCCAATTGATTTCTTCATTTATTTATTTATTTGCAAGATACCAGGATAAAAGCATTTAAAATGAGGGAAGCAAAATCAAACATACAATTATTCCTCAGTCACAAATCAAATAAGGGAATATAAATATTTCAACAAGCAAAAAATTTAAAACTACAAATTTAAAATAACGTATCTTAAGTGTTTTGGTCCAATTATCTATGAAAATATGCAAATTTAACAATAGAAGTACTCATATTCTTATTATCTTATTGGCAGTGAAGGAGCTCAGTTCAACCAAAAGAGTCCTGAATCTCACCCAAAGGGAAGTTTGCTGAATTATATACATTAGACTGTCACTACTCTGATATAGGCTCTCATCATTTCATGTAAGTATTACTATCAAAGTAGTTTTCTGTTTGATTCCATAGCTTCAAGTATTTCTTTTTTGCAACCTGTCTTGATTTCAGCCATCAAATTGATTTTCTTAAAGTTCTGGTCTAACCATGTCACCATCTCTTTCCCTTTAGTTCCTGTTAGTTCCAGCATCAAATATTGTAATGTTCTGGTTAGTTTTCTGGAGGCCTCTGGACCAGCCTTCATTTCAGCTGTATAATCACCATGAGAATAGCCAGGGATAAAGTCAAAATTCTTTATTATCTCCTTCACCTTCTAGTTTCCTTGCCTGGGGCCCAAGCTAGCTTTCTGGAGGTCCTCCGGAATGTGTTTTGGTTTCTGTGAGGGAAGCAGGAGGACCACCACGACAGTTTTTGTCTTGAAGTCTCCCTGAGTCCTGGAGCTTGTGCTCCAGTCTCCAGTCCTCTGTCTTCTTGGAGTCTGTTCTGGTCCCCACCTAGGTCTAACTCTGGCCTCTTAAATATTCTATTACAATTAAATCATTCCAGTATACTGAGTATAAGCCAATCATTATATCACTAGGGAACCATTATTTGTTGTAAGATTAATTCAATCATACTGAACTAGGGAACTATTAATCACCATGCTAAACTAGATAACCACTGTCATATCAATTCCACTGAGTTAACACCTTGTTTAAATCAATCATACAGAGTTTCAACCCTTTACAAATTATGATGATCCTCTTTGTGGCTTTTAAAGCCTTTCATCAACTGACTACATCCTACCTTTGTTCTAATCCAATGACTTACTTGCCCTTTCACTCTCTGGTCTCCAAGAAATAACTTGGAATGCCATGAAAATACTTCCTCCTTTTCTTTATTTAATATCTTTCCTGGATTTCTTTATGTATCAGATATAATTCTACCTTCTACAAGACATTACCTGTTCCCCTTTAATTCTAGTGCCTTTCCTCTGAGATTTTTTTTTTTTTGTATAGGAGCTGCTGGATGGAGAAACGGTTAGAATGCTAACCATATAGTCTGAAAGACCTTTGCTCAAATACAGTCTCAAATACTAGCTCTATTGCCATACGAAAGGCATTTCACCTCTGCCCATCTCAGTTTAGTTTTCTGTAAAATACAGCATCTACCTCTGGAGACTGTTGTGAAGATCAAATTATATATTTAAAAATCATTTTCAAACCTTAAAGTTTTATATAGATGATACTTATGTTGCTTTTATATATAATATATATATGTATACATATATATATATATATATATATATATATATATACCTGTTTTCATATTGTCTTATCTGTTAAATTATAAATTTTTTGAATAGAAATATTTTTTTCTTTATATCTTTACATTGAACATTCTCTTAAAACATAATAGACATAGGGGCAGCTAGGTGACTCAGTGGCTAGAGCACCAGCCCTGAAGTCAGGAGGACCTGAGTTCAAATCTGGACTTAGATACTTAACACTTTGAAGCTGGGTGACCAGAGGAAATCACTTAACCCCAATTGCCTCAAAAAAAAAAGACATAGTAAATATTTCACAAATTCTAAACTAGATTTGAATCAAGGCTGGGTAAAAAGAGATAAATGGTAAACATTAAATACTTCACAGCTAAACACTTACATATGATTAGAAGGGACTTGGATCCTTAGTGACTGCTTTTCTTTTCATATTTTTTCCCTTTCCAGAGTATAATTTATTCAACTGAAATCCTTTAGATAAACATGTCCACCTATGGATGCTATTTTTCAAGTAACAACTGACAAACTCTATGAGACATAATAATAGCTTCCATTTATCTATCTATCTATCTATATCTATCTATCTCTATCTGGCTATCTACCATCTAATTTATCTAGCTATTTTCATGATTGTTAATTCTAAGGTACTTTGTAAGGTATGTTATATTTAATTATTAAAAATGATAAATTTGAGAAAATGGTATTTGAAAGAATTTCAGGTTAACCAGATTTTTCCACATTTTCATTTTACATAGCTAGACAACCTTATAGATAGTCATATTTGAACAAAGAAAGACAGAAGGTTTGATGCACTTCTTGAAAAAAAATATGAAATGTGTTAATAGAGATTTATCAACAATAGTACGTGGCTATCTTTAATAAATTCTAGTCACTTGGCATTGATAAGCTGTATCCTCAGTTACTAAAGGAAGCGACATTCATGATTACTGAGTCTCTTTTAGTACTGTTTAAAAGAACGAAGAAAATGATAGTTAGAACCTCAAAATTATAAAAGGAAAAATAAGGAAGAAGAAAGTGTATAAAACTACTGCACAATGAGCTCATATTTAATCATATAGAATTTAAAACATCAAAGAGAATATGAACATAAAAAAAGAGATTGCAAAGAGTAAACAAATCTTCATCAAGGACAGAAAAGGCCAGATTAATACAAGATTAACTCCATTTTTGACAGAGCTACTAAACTGGCAGATGAACATAATATGACAGATTTTTTAACTTAGATTTTAGCAAACTTTTGATAAAGAATCTCATACAATTTTTGTTGAGGACATAGTTATATAGACTAAATAATTAATAGTTAAATTAATTAAGAACTTGTGGGATGGCCAGCCTCATATTTTGTTAATGCTTCAGTGGCCTTATAAAGGAAGAGCTCTAACAGAGTATCTCAGGAATCTCTACTTGATTGTAGACTTTTTTGTCAATGACTTGGAACAGATGGCATGTTTATTAGATTCACAGATGAGAAAGAAGTGAAAGTAATAGCTAATATAACTGGATGGTATAGTTAAGATCCAAAAAGATACTGACACACAAGAATATTGCATTGCATCTAATTAAAGTTCAATAAAAATAAATGTAAATTCTGGTACTGAAAAGTAATGAAATAAATAAAGATGAGTTAGGGAAAGCATACTTACCTTTTTCTCTGAAAAAAAAAAAAAAGGATTTTTTTTGTGGACCTTAAACTTAATAAAGAAGGGCTATGTGATGTGGTAGCCAAAAAAGCTAATAGAATCTTGAGTGGAATTAAGAGGAAAGATTTCAGGATTAAAATATGATGGTCCCACTATATTTCATCAGATGCTTTCATCAGATGTCATCTAGGGTACTATGTTCAGCTCTGTGTGCCAAAATTTGAAGAGTTTAATAAATTATACACAATAGGAAGGAGAGAAACTAGTTTTCTGTGATGAATTCATATTATATGAGAATTATTTGAAAGAACTAGGAATGTCTAAATTGGAGGAGACTCAGGAAGATAGAATTACCATCTTTAAACATTTGAAGGATTACCATATTAAAGAGAAATAAAAAAAAATTTCTGTTTGACCCAAGAATATAGAATAAAGAACAATGAATAGGTAAATTTAGACTTCTTAACATAAAAATAATTCATTATCATTGAAGTTATACAAAAGAGGAAAGGACTATCCCAAGGTAACACGAGTTCTGCTTCCTTGGAAATCTGAATAAAATATTTAAAAATCACATGTACAAAATATTATTGTGAAGAAATTATTTTTCATATATAGACTTTATTGGGTGATGACTGAGGTTCCTGGCAACTTTAAAATTTCTAATTCTCTGAGATCATAAATGATCAAAAAAAAAAGGCATATTACATGGAATGGAGACTTGATTTATTTTGTTTGACCCTAGATGGGGAGAATTAAGTATAGGATCAATAGGAATTACATAGTGAAAACTGAGACTTGAGGTAAGATAAAAGCTTCTTAAAATTTAAACGAAAAAGAGAATTAGATTGTTTCAGAAAGAAGTCGGTTCTTCTTCACTGAAAATCTTCACATTAAAAAAAACCCAATGAAATAAAACAGGATAAACTCTTGTCATGTATGCTATAAAATAGTTGTGCCAGATTCAAATACAAAGGAATCCCTGAGGGCTGTACATTTTTATCTTGTTCAGGCAATACTCAAGAGTTTTGCTAATTATGTGGGCTATGAGTTTGCCAACTTTCTTGTAAAATCCTCTTCATTAATCATTTTCAGATTGAACTTACTATCAAATGTGATGACTTTGCACTCTGAAATTTGGCAATTCTGTGTATTTCCAAAGACTTTTTTTTTCATGAGGCAATTGGGATTAAGTGACTTGCCTAAGATCACACAGCTGTGTGAAGAGTCTGAAGTCAAATTTGAACTCAGGTCCTCCTGAATTCAGGGCTAGTGTTTTATCCACTATATGACCTATCTGCCCCAAAATATTATTTCTTTAGCTTTTCTATGGATAAAACTGAAAAAAAATATTTCAAAAAATTCTCAATGAAAAGCATTTTAATATTTTAGATCCAGAAAGTAAAATGAAGTTGAAAGAATAACCTAATCATTTCCTAAAGGAGTTCCCAAAATGAAAACCCCCAGCAACATTATAGAGAAACTCCATAGTTCCCAAGTAGAAATGAAAATATTGCAAGCAAATACAAAGAAACAATCAAATATCATAGAGTCACAGTCATCATACACTATTTGATGGTTTCTATGTTAAAGGAATTTTGGAGGGCTTGGGATATGACATTCCAGAAGGCAAAGGAAATAGAATTACAAGCAAGAATATCTTAACAAGCAAAACTGAGTATATTCCTCTAGGGGAAGATGTATATTTAATGAAATAGAGGACTTTTAAGCATTCCTGATAAAAAGACCAAAACTGAATACAAAATTTGACATTCAAACATAAAACTCAATAGAAATATGAAAAGATAAACATGAAACAGAAGTCAAAAAGGATTCAAAGAAGTTATTTTACATTTATGTTTAAGAAGATGAAACCTTTATATTTATTCAAGCAATTAAAAGAGAGCATGGGTATGGAACATTATTTTAAAATGATATCCAAAAAATGAAGACATAAGAAAAAGGATGCCTGAAACAGAATGAAAGAAACTTTTTTTCACATAAAGCAAGTACACAAAGAAAAGCTTATACAACGATTGTTCATGCCTAAGCCTCACTTTCATTGGAATTAGTTCAAACAGGGAAAGATATATAAACTGACATAATGGTATATAGTATAGAAATCTATTTTTCCAAATGCTCTAAATCTTTAATTAGAGAAATGCAAATTAAAAGAACTCTAATGTAACAACTTATATCTCTCAGATTGGCAATATGACAGGAAAAGATAATGGTCAATGCTTAAGGGAATGTGGGAAAACTGGGACACTCATGCATTGTTGGTAGAGTTGTGAAATGATCCAACCATTCTGGAGAGCAATCTGGAACTATATCCATAGAGATATAAAACTGTGTAGCAGTGCCACTGCAGGATCTGTATCTTGTACAATCTCAAAGCTTTCTGTTGATCTATGTGTCTGTTTGTCCTTAGTTCCTGATGTAGACACTACTAGTTGTTATTCCAAGGGTTCTAATAACAAGAATAAATTGTTTGACTTTAATAGATCTGCACCTCCACTCCATAGCTATTCTCTTTCAGGAGCTTAATACTCTTTTTTTTTTTCTTCTTTTTCACTAAAATCCTGTTATTAACTGGGCATGATTCTCTTCAGGCAATACTATTCAATATCAATATCATAATTATACTCCTTTTTATCCAATTAATTTCCTTTCAAATTAATTAAAGACGTCTTTCATCTGATCTAATGCCATTGATCAAATGATTGATACAAAACATAGTACCCAAAGTTTTATTCAGACCTATTTCACACCTCCCATAGATGTAATGAAATAAGAAATTCGTACATATTCATATATGCATGTATGTATATATACATACATACACAGATATTTATAACTATATATTTAAATATATACTCATATACATTCATACGCACATACACACACAGGCACACACACACACACACACACACACATTTGATTGTACTGCAGTAGTGTGTCCTCTTTTTCTCTTAAGTTTCTCCAGTGCTTTTGTATTTAATTACTTTAATGTAAAGATAGAAATAGGTAAGGATAGGAAATATAGAAAACCTTGATTGGTAGGAATGAAAGAGACAAATACTGTATACTACATAGAATCGTTATTTTTGTGTTATGTACATAACATCATCCTTCTTAGTTCCAATTTTTCCATATTAGTCTAAAGACACAATGTATCATTTCGTACACCACAGCAATATTCTAGTTGCTTTAAATAGTCTAAAATGTTATTTATGAATATGAGTGATATATATATTATTTCCCTGTTTTTTCTCTTATGCTTGACTCTTTTAACTTTAATTTTGTAGGAGATCAATGATTACTACCTCTATTTTAATAACAAATTCTATTCCTAATTATTCTTATTATTTCTGTAGGAATCGCTTGTTCCTATCCCTGCTTATTCATTCATTTTATTTTTGTTCAGTAGCTTGCCTTACTATTATTTAGCATGCCAATTTTCCATGGATACCTTCCTTATCCTCTCTCCCCATACACTCCTCCCTCCTTCTTTATCCCATTCCCATTAATCTCCACTTCCTTCTACATCCTACTTTCCTGTTCCCTCTCCCTTTTATTTATTTATTTATTTATTTATTTATTTTGCTTTTGCAATATAATTGGGGTTAAGTGACTTCCCCATGGTCACAGAGCTAGGAAGTGTGTCTGAGGCAATGAACTCAGGTCTGCCTGACTCCAAGGCCCTTAAACACATGGTTTACATTTCCATGTATAAAACAAAAATAGTGTGTCCGTTTTGAGTAGTAGAAGTTAATCTTTCGTATTGACTGGCTATTTCTCTTGGATCTTATATATCAAATTTCCTTTTAAATTCAGGTCTTTTTACAACAAAATCCTGAAAGTTTGATAATTCATTTAATTTCCTTTTGTCATTCAGTTTTATGTTTAATTTTGTTAGGTATGATATTTTTGTCCTCATTCCTAGTTCTTTTGTTCTTTGATATATAATATTCCAAGACCCAAACATTTAATGCAGCTATTAATATAGATATTTGGTGATTCTAATTATGATTGCATCACATGAGAATATTGGAACTATTTTTTTGGTTATTGCTCATAATATTTTTTTTCTCTTTGATGTAAATTTTCCTCATAGGATTTTCTACAAATGGCAATCAGGACATATTTTTCTGTTTCCATTTTCTCTATATAATTTCCTTTAATTATTTCTTGTATCATTCAAGATCCTTTTTGGGGAGTCATAGATTTCAGGTAGTCCTATTATTCTTATGTTTTCTCTTCTTTGTCTGTTCTCCAGATCTGTTGTTTCTTTCTGATGAGATGTCTCCCATTCTCTTTTTTTTTCATTTTTTTTATTTTGTTTTATTATTTATTGCTCCTTGATAACTTTATTCCTTAAGGTTTTGGATCTCTTTTTCTAGTTGGTTGACTTTCTTTATATAATCATTTTTATTGTTGTTTCTTTTTATAAAGTTTTTCCCTTAATCTCTCACTTGATTTTTAAAGTCGGTTTAAAGTTCTGCCATGAATTTTTGGGGGGCAGGTGACTATTTGACATTACTCTTTGGTGTAGGAAATGTTTTTATTTCAGTTTCCTCCTCTGAAGATGAAATTATTCCCAGAGTGTTGTATTGGCTCATTTTTTTAAAGTGAGAAATTGTTAGCTTAATCTCTTTTAGTCATGTGGAAGGGATGGTGCCTCTGACTTTATATTTTCTCCAATTCTCCTCTTTGACCAGGAACCCAACAACACTTTCTTATAAGTGACAACAGTCAGTAGCACCCTTGCAAGCTCCACTACTTCTGCACTCACCAGGTATATGCTTGTTTCTTCTCACACAGGACTCTATAGCATAGCTGTGCCTGGTATCGCTTATCAGCAGAAATTCACTCAATCTTTCCTGACTCAAAGGCCTGATTCTGCACACTGTCCAGGAGAAAAATGATCCTGTGCCTGAAAATGGGGCTACTTCTCAACCCATTTTAGCTCCAGAGCACTTGAAGATTCAGTGGAACTAGTCTAGAGGTGTTTATAGTTCACAAAGACCAATCCTGAGTATCTTTCTTTGGATTTTCTCTGATTGTCCCAGAAGGACCAATATTAAGACCAAACTCTTATTTATTTTTAATTATTGTACATTGACCCTGAAGTACAATTTTATCTCAATTTGTTGGGAAAATCTGGAGAGCTTAGACTTATCTGATCTGCTGTGCTTTCTTCCCAGGATTCTCCCTGTTTACTCCCTTTAAAAAAAAAGTAACTTTTAAAAAATTGCAACATTCTGTGCTCAATATGATTGTTGTATCTTTGCCTTAAAAGCGCTATAAAATATTTTTTTCAGTAAAATGCACTTAAGTTAATTTTCTTTGATTAGTTTTTGAAAATTTAGTTTCACACTTTTGAGAAAAAATATAATTAGAAATACTTCATGGTATTTAAGTTTGGGAAACCCAGATTTTGGTTCTTTCCAGAATTATGATTCTAAGAACTTATTTTACTGCACAAATAAATGGTCTATTAATTTTAGAAAAAAAAATTTTAATGGAGCATTTGTAGAGACATTTGTTTAATGTGCTGACAATCTGTTTTAAGTAGATCATTATACAGAATTTTGCTCTTTGTTTATATTTCTCATTCCTGCTATATATTTAATTGGATGGTCTACAATTAAAAAGTACAATTCTCATCTCTTTGAAATGAGGTGGTGATCAGTGGAATTTTTTTCCGTTTCTACTTTTCTCCTACAATATTCTTTAATTATTTCTTGTGTCATTATAATAAGATTCTTTTGTGGAGGGTGGTCAGACATTTTAAGTAGTGTTGTTATTCTTATATTTTATTTTCTTGCTCTGCTCTCCAGATTGTTGTATTTTTCTACTGAGATGCCTCACACCTCAATGACATATCCAAATTGTTATTCTATTCCTTCCATTTTCTTTCATCTGATAGTTCTGAAATTTTTCTAATAAATTCCTTGCAGTTTTATTTGAAGATCTCTTTCCTGGACTAATCAGTAAATTCTTTCAATGCTTATTCTTCCCTCTGGTTCCAAGACATTAGGGTAGTTTTCCTTGGTACTTTCTTGAAAGATGCTGTCTAGGTATTCATTTTGATCATGCCTTTCAGGTAGTTCAATGCTTCTGATATTGTCTTTCCTGTACCTATTTTTCAGATTAGTTGACTTTTTTATGAAGTATTTTCTATTTTCCCCATGTAAATAATATTTTATTTTTTCCCAGTTACATGTAAAAATTTGGGTGACTTATATAAGATTTCAAGTTCCAAATATTTCTCATCCCCTCCCCTCTTGAGAAGATGGTAGGCAGTTTGAGGTACTTTATTCATGAACTATCATGTAAAACATATTTTCAATTAATCACATGTATGGAAGAAGAAACATGTTCATTTTGAGATCATCCATTTTTAATTTTGTTGTAGATAGTATTTTCCTTCAAAAATCCTTTGTACTTGTCTGGGATCATTGTGTTTCTGAAAAGAACTGAGTAAAACATAATTAATCATCACATAATGTTGCTGATACTAAGTACAATGTTTTACTGGTTCTGCTCATTTGACTTTGCAACAATTTGTATAGTTCTTTTCAGGGTTTTTTTTTTTTTTTCTGAAATCTATCTGTTCATCATTTCTTCCTTTAACCATTTATCAATTGGGGAAAGAGTTTATTCTTATAAATTTGAATTAGTTTTGCTTATTTTTTAAAAGTAAGGCCTTTCTCAAAGACATTTGTAAAGACTATTTTACAGCTTTCTGCATTCCTTCTAATCTTGGTTTCATTGATTTTACTTATACAAAAGTTTAATTTCATACAATCAAAAATACTATGTTTTTCTAGTTTGCTTATGGTGTCACCATTTATATCTAAAGTGTATACTCATGTTGAACTTATATCGGTATATACTGTAAGAAGTTGGTTTGTGCCTGATTTGTTTCTGATTGTTTTCCATTCTTCCCAGCTGTAGCATCTCTTTTTTTTAATTTTTATTTAATTTTATAATTATAATTTTTTTGACAATACATATGCATGGGTAATTTTTTATAACATTATCCCTTGCACTTACTTCTATTCAGATTTTTTCCCTTCCTCCCCCAAACCCTTCCCCCAGATGGCAGGCAGTTTTATACATGTTAAATATATTACAATATATTCTAGATACAATATATGTGTGTAGAACCGAATTTCTTGTTGCACAGGAAGAATTGGATTCAGAAGGTAAAAATAACAGTTTACACTCATTTCCCAGTGTTCCTTTTCTGGATGTAGCTGATTCTGTCCATCATTAATCAATTGGAATTGGATTAGCTCTTCTCTATGTTGAAGATAACCACGTCCATCAGCATACATCCTCCTACAGTATCATTGTTGAAATGTATAGTGATCTTCTGGTTCTGCTCGTTTCACTTAGCATCAGTTGATGTAAGTCTCTCCAAGCCTCTCTGTATTTCTCCTGTTGGTCATTTCTTACAGGAATAATATTCCATAACATTCATATACCATAATTTACCCAACCATTCTCCAATTGATGGACATCCATTCATCTTCCATCTTCTAGCCACTATGAAAAGGACTGCCACAAACATTTTGGCACATACAGGTCCCTTTCCCTTCTTTAGTATTTCCTTGGGATATAAGCCCAGTAGTAGTATGGCTGGGTCAAAGGGTATGAACATTTTGATAACTTTTTGGACATAATTCCAGATTGTTCTCCAGAATGGTTGGATTCTTTCACAACTCCACCAACAATGTATCAGTGTCCCAGTTTTCCCACAGCCCGTCCAACATTCATCGTTATTTATTCCTGTCATCTTAGCCAATCTGACAGGTGTGTAATGATATCTCAGAGTTGTCTTAATTTGCATTTCTCTGATCAATAGTGATTTGGAACACTCTTTCATATGAGTGGAAATAGTTTCAATTTCATCATCTGAAAATTGTCTGTTCATATCCTTTGACCATTTGTCAATTGGAGAATGGCTTGATTTCTTATAAATTAAAGTCAATTCTCTGTATATTTTGGAGATGAGGCCTTTATCAGAACCTTTAACTGTAAAAATGTTTTCCCAATTTGTTACTTCCCTTCTAATCTTGTTTGCATTAGTTTTGTTTGTGCAGAAACTTTTTAATTTGGTGTAATTAAAAATTTCTATTTTGCGATCAATAATGGTCTCTAGTTCTCCCTTGGACACAAACTCCTTCCTCCTCCACAAGTGTGAGAGGTAAACCATCCCATGTTCCTCCAATTTATTTATGATTTCGTTCTTTATGCCTAATCTTGGACCCATTTTGATCTAATCTTAGTATGTGGTGTTAAATGTGGGTCCATGCCTAGTTTCTGCCATACTAATTTCCAGTTTTCCCAGCAGTTTTTGACAAATAATGAATTCTTATCCCAAAAGTTGGGATCTTTGGGTTTGTCAAACACTAGATTGCTATTTTTATTCACTATCTTGCCCTGTGAACCTAACCTATGCCACTGATCAACTAGTCTATTTCTTAGCCAATACCAAATGGTTTTGGTGACTGTTGCTTTATAATACAGTTCTAGATCAGGTACCGATAGACCACCTTCACTTAATTTTTTTTTCATTACTTCCCTTGAAATTCTAGACCTTTTGTTGTTCCATATGAATTCTGTTGTTATTTTTTCTAGGTTATTAAAATAGTTTCTTGGAAGTCTGATTGGTATAGCACTAAATAAATAGATTAGTTTAGGGAGTATTGTCATATTAATTATATTCACTCGGCCTATCCAAGAGCACTGAATGTCTTTCCAAATATTTAAATCTGACTTTATTTTTGTGGCAAGTGTTTTGTAATTTTGCTCATATAGTTCCTGACTTTCCTTTGGTAGATATATTCCCAAATATTTTATACTATCGACCATTATTTTGAATGGAATTTCTCTTTGTATCTCTTGCTGTTGGATTATGTTGGTAATGTATAAAAATGCTGTGGATTTATGTGGATTTATTTTGTATCCTGCAACTTTGCTAAAATTCTGTTTTTTAGCAGAGTCTTTGGGGTTCTCTAAGTATACCATCATGTCATCTGCGAAAAGTGATAATTTGATTTCCTCATTTCCTACTCTAATTCCTTGAATCTCTTTCTCGGCTCTTATTTCCGAGGCTAGAGTTTCTAGTACTATATTGAAAAGTAATGGTGATAGTGGACAACCTTGTTTCACTCCTGATCTTACAGGGAAAGGTTCTAGTTTATCGCCATTACATATGATGTTTACTGAAGGTTTTAAATATATGCTCCTTATTATTTTAAGGAATAGTCCATTTATTCCTATACTCTCAAGCATTTTTAGTAGGAAGGGATGTTGGATTTTATCAAATGCTTTTTCTGCATCTATTGAGATGATCATATGGTTTTTCTTAATTTGATTATTAATATGGTCAATTATACTAATAGTTTTCCTAATATTAAACCAGCCTGCATTCCTGGTATAAATCCCACTTAGGTCATAGTGTATTATCCTGGGGATTATTTTCTGAAGTCTATTTGCTAATATCTTATTTAAGATTTTAGCATCTATATTCATTAAGGAAATTGGTCTATAGTTTTCTTTCTCAGTTTTCGATCTACCTGGTTTAGGTATCAGTTCCATGTCTGTATCATAGAAGGAATTTTGTAGGACTCCTTCAATCCCTATTTTTTCAAATAGTTTACATAGCATTGCAGTTAGTTGTTCTTTAAATGTTTGGTAGAATTCACCTGTAAATCCTTCTGTTCCTGGGGACTTTTTCTTAGGAAGTTGGTTAATAGCTTAATCTATTTCTTTTTCTGAGATGGGACTATTTAGACTACTTACTTCTTCCTCTGTTAATCTGGGCAAGCTATATTTTTGAAGGTATTCTTCCATTTCATTTAAGTTATCGAATTTATCGGCATAAAGTTGACCAAAGTAGCTCCTAACTATTGTTCTAATTTCCTCTTCATTAGTGGTGAGTTCACCCTTTTCATTTTCAAGACTAACAATTTGCTTTACTCTTTCCTTTTTTTAATCAGGTTTACTAAGGGTTTGTCTATTTTGTTGGTTTTTTCGTAGAACCAACTCTTAGTTTTATTAATTAATTCAATAGTTTTTTTTACTTTCAATTTTATTAATCTCACCTTTTATTTTTTGAATTTCAAATTTTGTGTTTGTTTGGGGGTTTTTAATTTGTTCCTTTTCTAGCAATTTTAGTTGTAAGCCCAATTCGTTGGCCCTCTCTTTCTCTATTTTATGCAAGTAGGCCTGTAGAGATATAAAATTTCCCCTTATTACTGCTTTGGCTGTATCCCACACATTTTGGTATGATGTGTCATTATTGTCATTTTCTTGGGTGAAGTTATTAATTATGTCTATGATTTGCTGTTTTACCCAATCATTCTTTAGTATAAGATTATTTAGTTTCCAATTATTTTTTGGTCTATTTTCCCCTGGCTTTTTATTGAATGTAATTTTGATTGCATTGTGGTCTGAAAAGGATGCATTTACTATTTCTGCCTTACTGCATTTGATTTTGAGGTTTTTATGCCCTAGTATATGATCAATTTTTGTATAGGTTCCATGAACTGCTGAGAAGAAAGTATATTCCTTTCTGTCTCCATTTAGCTTTCACCAAAGATCTATCATGTCTAACTTTTCAAGTATTCTATTTACCTCTTTGACTTCTTTCTTATTTATTTTGTGGTTTATCTAATTCTGAGAGCACAAGGTTGAGATCTCCCACTATTTTAGTTTTGCTATCTATTTCCTCTTGCAGCTCTCTTAATTTCTCTTTTAAGAATTTAGATGCTGCACCACTTGGTGCATATATGTTTAATATTGATGCTGCTTCATTATTGATGCTGCCCTTTAACAGGATATAATGCCCTTCCTTATCTCTTTTAATTAGATCAATTTTTGTTTTTGCTTGATCTGAGATGAGGATGGCTACTCCTGCTTTTTTGGTTTTGCCTGAAGGATAATAGATTCTGCTCCACCCTTTTACTTTTAGTTTGAATGTCTCACCCTGTTTCAGGTGTGTTTCCTGTAAACAACATATAGTAGGATTCTGACTTTTAATCCAGTCTGCTAACTGCTTCCTCTTTATGAGGCAGTTTGCCCCATTGACATTTATGGTTAGAAGGACTAATTCTATATTGCTTGCCATCCTATTAACCCCTGCTTATGCTTTTCCCCTTTCCTTCTCTCTTACCCCCCTACCCAGTATTAAACTTGTGAACAGCCCTCCCTTTTTAGGATCCCTCCCCCACCTTAAAGTTCCTCCCCTTATTTTACCCCTTTTCCTCCAAATTTCTGTATTCCCTTCCCCTTAGTTTACTCCTTCCCTTTCACTTTTCAATGAAGTGGAAGAAGTTTCACCATAAATCGAATATGTGTATTGATACACACTATGTTGATTTCCCTCCTTTCTTTCTCTCAGATACAATAGGTTACCTTTGCCTCTTCATGAGATGTAGTACCACCACTTTACACTTTTTTATGATATAATTTCCTTTTCACCTCTAGTTTCTAAGACAAATTGTACATATGTTCTTTACATATTTTTTTGGCAGAAGTATAGTTCTCAAGATTTCTTTTTACCTTTTTAGAAATCTCTTGTGGAGTTGCAAAAGAATCCAGCCATTCTGGAGAGCAATCTGGAATTATGCCCAAAAAGTTATCAAACTGTGCATACCCTTTGACCCAGCAGCGCTACTACTGGGCTTATATCCCAAGGAAATACTAAAGAGCGGAAAGAGACATATTTGTGCCAAAATGTTTGTGGCAGCTCTTTTTGTAGTAGCTAGAAACTGGAAGATGAATGGATGTCCATCAGTTGGAGAATGGTTGGGTAAATTATGGTATATGAAGGTTATGGAAAATTATTGCTCTGTAAGAAATGACCAGCAGGAGGAATACAGAGAGGCCTGGAGAGACTTAAATCAACTGTTGCTAAGTGAAACGAGCAGAACCAGAAGATCGCTGTACACTTCAGCAACAATGCTGTATGAGGATGTATTCTGATGGAAGTGGAAATCTTCAACATAAAGAAGATCCAACTCACTTCCAGTTGATCAATGATGGACAGAGGTAGCTACACCCAGAGAAGAAACACTGGGAAGTGAATGTAAATTGTTAGCACTAATATCTGTCTGCCCAGGTTGTATGTACCTTCGGAATCTAATGTTTATTGTGCAACAAGAAAATGATATTCACACACATGTATTGTACCTAGACTATATTGTAACACATGTAAAATGTATGGGATTGCCTGTCATCGGGGGGAGGGAATAGAGGGAGGGGGGGATAATTTGGAAAAATGAATACAAGGGATAATATTATAAATATATATATATATATATGTATATATATATATATATATATATATATATAATAAAAATTATTAAGTAAAAAAAAAAAAAAGAAATCTCTTGAGTTCTGTATTTGAAGATCAAACCTTTTATGTAGGTCTGGTTTTTTCATCAAAAATAGATGGAATTCATTTATTTCGTTAAATGTCCATCTTCTTCCCTGGAAAATGATGCTCATTCTTGCTGGGTAAGTTATTCTTGGCTGCATACCAAGTTCCTTAGCCTTTCGAAATATCATGTTCCAGGCCCTTCGTTCTTTTAATGTGGACGCTGCTAGATCCTGGGTTATCCTTATTGTGGATCCTCCATATCTGAATTGCTTTTTTCTAGCAGCTTCCAATATCTTTTCCTTTGTGTGATAATTCTTGAACTTGGCCACTATATTTCTTGGCGTTTTGATTTTAGGGTCCCTTTCAGTAGGTGATCGATAAATTTTTTCAATGTCTATTTTACCCTCTGTTTCCAGACCGTCTAGGCAGTTCTCTTTGATAATTTCCTCGAAAATGGTGTCCAAGCTCATTTTTTTTCCTCACATTTTTCAGGGAGTCCAATTATTCTCAAATTGTCTCTCCTGGATCTGTTTTCCAGGTCTGTTGTCTTTCTAGTAAGGTACTTGACATTCTTTACAATTGTTTCATTTCTCTGGTTTTGCCTGACTACCTCTTGGTTTCTCCTTGAGTCATTCATTTGTACATGTTCCAGTCTAATTTTCAATGATGTATTTTCTTCACTCACTTTTTTTATATCTCTTTGTAATTGTCCAATTGAGTTTTTGTCTTCTATGGAATTTTTTTCCATTTTATCCATTTTATTTTTTAGAGAGCTGTTTTCTTTTTCCAGCTCACTAATCCTGTTTTCCTTGGAGTTGTTTACTTTTTCCAGCTCACTAATCTTGTTTCTCAATGATTTGACTTCTTTATCCTCTCTGTCTTTGAATGCATGGGATGACTTTTCCAGGTTCTCTTGCCAAGCTTCCCTTTCCTTTTCCCATTTCTCTTCTAGTTCTCTTGTGAGAGACTTTTTGATTTCCTCTATGAGATTCTTTTGTATTGAGGAGCAGCTCATATCCCCCTTAGGGGATTCCTCTGGGGACAGTCTGTTTTTAGTCTCCTCAGTGTTTGAAGTCTGCTCTCTTTCCATACAAAAGCTGTCAATGGTTAGAGCCCTTTTGAATTTTTTGTTTATTTTGTCAGAGTAGGAATCAACGAAAACAAATTGACAAGAGAAACAATAGGTCTGTTTTTGGGGGGATGGGGCTGGATGGTATTAATGGGCTTCCTCTACAGACTGGGGGTAGGATAGCAGAGAGCCACTAACAGAACAGCAATGGCTGTACTGAGTCTGCACTCTGAGGCTCTGAGAACTCGCTGAGTCAGTCCAGGTTCTTTGGTTCTAGAAGTGCTGTTTTATGGAACCTACTTTGCTGTACTGTTTATAGGATTGAGCCAAATGTATTATTCCTGGAGAGAGGTTGGTACCCCTATCCAAGCACAAAAAAAAAAAAAAATAGATAGATAGATATGTATATAAGGGCTTATCCACATCCACCTATTTGGGCCTTTAGGGGTTCTTTCTACTTATCCCCCTTTCTGTATAACAAATGTGGCCTTCAGAGTATGATGGGCCCATTCCACTAGGGCCTGACCTGATGGATTATAGGGAATCCCTGTAACATGTTTAATGACAAACGTGATGAGAAAGGTATGCTTAGATATATAAGCTGGCCCATTGTTGGTCTTTATAATATTAGAAACTCTATGAGAGGAGAAGCAATTATAGAAATGTTTAATGACCAAAGGAGTGTTCTCAGGGGAGGTTATCATGGCCTAAAGGAATCTAGAAAAGGTATCAATACAGATGTGGATGTCCAAACAGCTCCCAAGTGTCACATCCATTTGTCACAATCATTGGGGAATAAACCCCAGGGATTAACTCCCTTACTAGGTGAAGAAGGGTTAAGCTGAACACACTGAATACACTGTTTCACTCTCTGTTGGGTTTGTTCCCCAATGAGGCCATAAAGGTGATGTAGAGAATTACCAGGTAAGTGGAGAAATTCAAGGGCACATTCAAGGGATGTGGTGACTGTGAGAAGCACTATGTGTGTAAAGCACAGTCTGCCACCTCATTCCTAGTAAATATGCCTCCTGCATAGCATTGGTGAGAGTATACATGCAGGATGTAAATGGGATATTCCCTAATCTGTAAAATCAGCTGCAATTCAATAAGAAGGTTAGCAATTGCAGAATTTTGAGGTTGTAGGAAAGCATCTTCAATGCCTCTGAGCATACGGATAGCATATAAGCTATCTGATATGATGTTAATGGGCTCCAGGTATCTCTCTTTTTTATTATAGCTTTTATTTACCAGATACATGCCTGGGTAATTTTTCAGCATTGACAGTTGCAAAACCTTTTGTTCCAATTTTCTCCCTCTTTCCCCCTACCCCTTCCCCCAGATGGCAGGTAGACCAATACATGTTAAATATGTTAAAGTATTAGTTAAATACTATATATATATATATATATATATATATATATATATACATATATATATATGTATATATATATATATATATATATATATATATATACATGTCCAGATGGTTATTTTGCTGCACAAGAAGAATTGGACTTTGAAATATTGAACAATTAATCTGTGAAGGAAATGAAAAATGCAGGCGGACAAAAATAAAGGTATTCGGAATTCTATGTTGTAGTTCACACTCATTTCCCTGAGTTGTTTCGTTGGGTATAGCTGGTTCAATTAATTAGTGTTCTATTGGAACTGATTTGTTTCATGTCGTTGTTGAAGAGGGCCACATACATCAGAATTGATCATCATATAATATTGTTGTTGAAGTATATAATGATCTCTTGGTCCTGCTCATTTCACTCAACATCAGTTCATGTAAATCACTCCAGGCCTTTCTGAAATCATCCTGCTGGTCATTTCTTACAGAACAATAATATTCCATAACATTCATTTATCACAGTTTATTCAACCATTCTCCAATTGAGGGACATCCACTCAGTTTCCAGTTTCTGGCCACTACAAAAAAGAAGTGCCATAAACATTTTTGCATATACAGTTCCTTTCCCTTCTTTAAGATTTCTTTGGGATATAGCCCAGTAGTAACACTGCTGGATCAAAGGGTATACACAGTTTGATAAGTTTGAGCATAATTCCAAATTGCTCCCCAGAATGGCTGGATATATTCACAGTTCCACCACCAATGTATCAGTGTCTGAGTTTTCCGACATCCCCTCTAACATTCATGATTATCTTTTCCTGCCATTCTAGCCAATCTGAGAGGTGTATCTCAGGGTTGTCTTAATTTGCATTTCTCTGATTTATAATGACTTGGAGCTTCTTTTCGTATGGCTAGAAATAGTTTCAATTTCTTCGTCTGAGAATTGTCTGTCCATATCCTTTGACCAGTTATCAAGTGTAGAATGGTTTGATTTTTTTATAAATTAGAGTCAATTCTCTATACATTTTGGAAATGTAGCTTTTATCAGACCAGATATCTCTTACATCCTTTTAAGATGTCACATAAAGGCTGTATCAAAGAAATAGGAATAGGGACATGAGCCCTTAACCACTGAATTTGTCCAACTAGTTTCCATTATTGGTTCAGAGTATTCACCTTGTCGAATTGTAAGGTAGGTCTTTATGGGGTTGGAATATCCCCTGTTTGTCTGCAAACTGCCAGGGCAGGTCTTCTGCTGCAACCCCTTTAGATATAGTTTCCATGAGGGCATCTATTTGAAAGGCATTGAAGCTGACATTCTCACATCTCTTTACCTTCTCTTCCAGGCCAGCCTCCCCATCTATAGTGAGCATGGCCTTCTGGCAGTTAGTATTAGCATTCTCCCGTGCCAATTTCTGTATAAGGAGGCTGGAGGTTTCTCTGTTCACTGACATCTCAATAGCTGCCTGTAGGTGGGCCACAAAATCAGGAAAGGGTTCATCTGGAACCTGTTTAATTTTAGTCATGGAGGGTCTCTGCTTTCCAGGAGCCTGAATTTTGCTAAATGCTCTTTGTGCACACTGGGACATAGTTGCATATACTGCTGCATCATATTGCATTTGATCCTCATTTCTTTCATACCTTCCTACCTTTCTGTATCATTTGTTCTAAACTTGTCTAGGAATGTCCAAAGCCTTCACAAGTGGGTGCAGAGGGAGTGGACAGGAGACATATGGCCTCAGGGAGGGCAGAGGATAAGGGAAAAAGCCATGCCTCAGAGATGGAGGCAACTTTCCCTCTGTTGGCTTTCTCTTCTCTCCTCTTATCACTGTCTTTTTTTCTTTCTTTTTTTTTTGGTTTTTGTTTTGTTTTTTTATTAATTTTTATAATTATAACATTTTCTTTGACAGTACATATGCATAGGTATTTTTTTAAAAAACATTATCCCTTGTACTCCCGTCTGTTCTGAGTTTTTCCCTTCCTTCCCTCCATCCCCTCCCCTAGATGGCAGGCATTCCCATACATATTAAATATCTTAAAGTATATCCAAGGTACAATATATATGTTCAGAACTGAATTTTGTTGTTGTTGTTGTTGCAAAGGAAGAATTGTATTCGGAAGGTAAAAATAATCTGGGAAGAGAAACAAAACAAAATAAAACAACAACAACAGAAAAAACAATGTTCACATTTTGCACTCATTTCCCAGTGTTCCTTGACTGGATGTAGCTGATTCTGTCCATCATTGATCAAATGGAATGGGATTACCTCTTCTCTATGTTGAAGATATCCACTTCCATCAGAATACATCCTCATACAGTATCATTGTTGAAGTGTATAATGATACCCTAGTTCTGCTCGTTTCACTCAGCATCAGTTGATGTAAGTCTCTCCAAGCCTCTCTGTATTCCTCCTGTTGGTCATTTCATACAGAACAATAATATTCCATAACATTCATATACCATAATTTACCCAACCATTCTCCAATTGATGGACATCCATTCATTTTCCAGTTTCTAGCCACTACAAAAGGGCTGCCACAAACATTTTGGCACATACAGGTCCCTTTCCCTTCTTTAGTATTTCCTTGGGATATAAGCCCAGGAGTAGTATGGCTGGGTCAAAGGGTATGCACATTTTGATAACTTTTTGGGCATAATTCCAGATTGCTCTCCAGAATGGTTGGATTCTTTCACAACTCCACCAACAATGCATCAGTGTCCCACTTTTCCCACAGCCCCTCCAACATTCATCGTTATTTGTTCCTGTCATCTTAGCCAATCTGACATGTGTGTAATGATATCTCAGAGTTGTCTTAATTTGCATTTCTCTGATCAATAGTGATTTGGAACACTCTTTCATATGAGTGGAAATAGTTTTAATTTCATCATCTTAAAATTGTCTGTTCATATCCTTTGACCATCTATTGAGATGATCATATGGTTTTTATTAATTTGATTATTAATATGGTCAATTATACTAATAGTTTTCCTAATATTAAACCAGCCCTTCATTCCTGGCATAAATCCCACTTGGTCAAAGTGTATTATCCTGGGGATGATTTTCTGAAGCCTTTTTGCTAATATCTTATTTAAGATTTTAGCATCGGGGGCGGAGCCAAGATGGCGGAGAAGATACACCCGACTGTGTAAGCTCCTTTCTTCCCTCACAACCAACTAGATATAATCAGCCTCAGAAATAGCACTGGACTGATAGAATCCACAAGGACTGAAAGCACGACTTACCAGCTGAAGAGAATCTGGAGTTTCAACAGGAAAGGTCAGCTCCCAGGGGAGGAAGAAGAAAGGCCAGCACAGATGGTGGGGTGGTGGCACACTGCGCCGATCGCGCTGGGGAGGGCTCTGGGATCAGAGAAGCCACTGAGATAGAGGAATCTGGTACAGGCTGTTAGTTCTTCTCTGCTTATAATACAGCACTTCAGAAGAGAAATCAAGCCAACTTAAAATTTAAAACCAGATTAGATCTTCCCGCATCCCCGGGGGTGACTCAACAGATCTCCGCACCGTAGGTGTGGCCGACATAGGCAATCCAGGCTTTCACCTGTGGGTAGTTAAGAGATTGAAAAGTGCGCGGGGCAGTAACTCATAGTGCCTGGCTCGGCTGCAGGCTGTGGAACTCAGCCCCAGGAAGTCCCAGAGAAGAGGAACCTTTGAACTAGGGACCGTGGTTTCTGGCAGACACTTCCAGTTTGAGCGCAAGGGCTTTTCACGTCACCTGCTGCTGACATCCACGCTCCACTGGGACGCATAGGCTAGGCTTTGAGTCGCCTTTACTGTTCAATCTCAAACCTCAGAGAAGCCACTAGAACACAGCGCCATCAAAGCACAGCAGTGCTGATCAGCTGTGAGGCACTTCCAGGCAGGGGGTGGGGAACTCTCTCCCAGAGCTCTCTCTTAGCTCAGGCGCGGGGGCCACTGCATCCATCCAGTCTGGGAAGAAGCTGGTAAAGAAATAAATAAATAATTCCTACCCCAGGGACAGACCCCAAAAGATTTATTAAGTATAAGTAAAAAGCCAAGAAAAACTATAGATTCCTTCTACACAGAGAAAGAGCGGGTATCCAACCCCGAGGAAGTTAACAGCAGACAGTCAGCAGATAACAACCTAAAGGGGAACGATTCCTGCCCCCCATTACATAACTCTCTCTTTGAAGAGACTATTAAAAAGTTAAGAGAGTTTGAAGAAAAATGGGGAAAGGAAAGAGAAGCTATGATAGAGAATAACAATGTTCTGAAATTGGAGTTGGAAAAAATAAAGAATTCACAGGAGATGCAGGGAAACAAAATTATTGAATTAGAAAAGGTAAAAAAATCACAGGAAAGTAGGATTTCCGAATTGGAAAAGATAAAAAAGTCTCAAGAAAATAGGATTTCTGAATTGGAGAAGATAAAAAAAGTCTCAAGAAAATAGGATTTCTGAATTGGAAAAAGAAAATAATTCTCAAAAAAAATTTAGGGAAATGGAAAAAAATTCAATAGAGCAAAATAACTCATTTGAAAATGAAATTGGGCATTTACAAAAAGAACTAAAACTCTGAATGAAGAAAATAACTCCTTAAAATTCAAGATGGAACAAATAGAAATGAATGATTCATTGAGAACCCAAGAATCAGTCAAACAAAAAAAAAAAATTGAAAAGCTGGAGAATAACGTCAAATACTTACTGGGAAAATCTATAGACCTGGAAAATCGATCTAGGAGAGATAATCTGCGGATCATTGGACTTCCCGAAAACTATGACCAAAAAAAGAGCCTAGATTCTATTTTACAGGAAATTATCAAAGAAAACTGTCCAAAGATAATAGAAACAGAGGGGAAAGTAGATGTTGAAAGAATTCATCGAACTCCTTCTGAAATAGACCCTAAAAAAAGAACACCACGGAATATTGTGGCTAAGCTGCAGAATTACAACACAAAGGAGAAAATCTTGCAAGTAGCTAGAAAAAAACAATTTAAATACCAAGGTGCCACAATAAGGGTCACACAAGATCTGGCTGTCTCCACATTAAAAGATAGAAGGGCCTGGAACCTGATATTCTGAAAGGCAAAAGATCAAGGATTGCAACCAATAAAATGGATAAACCTTTGGTAAATCTGATCAGAAAAAAGAAAGAGGAAAATCAAATTGTTAGTCTTACAAATGAAAAGGGGGATCTTTCCACCAATGAAGAGGAAATTAGAGAAATAATGTTACTTTGCCCAACTTTATGCCAAAAAATTTGATAACAAGTTCAATGGATGACTTTCTCCAAAAATATAGGCTTCCTATATTAACAGAGGGGGAGATAAATTGCTTAAATAGTCCCATTTCAGAAAAAGAAATAGAACAAGCTATTAATCAACTCCCCAGGAGAAAATCCCCAGAACCAGATGGATTTACATGTGAATTCTACCAAACATTTAAAGAACAATTAGGCCCACTGTTATATAAACTATTTGAAAAAATAGGGGATGGAGTCCTACCAAACACCTTTTATGACACAGACATGGTACTGATACCTAAACCAGGTAGATTGAAAACTGAGAAAGAAAATTATAGACCAATTTCCTTAATGAATATTGATGCTAAAATTTTAAATAAGATATTAGCAAAAAGAATTCAGAAAATCATCCCCAGGATAATACATGATCATCAAGTAGGATTTATACCAGGAATGCAGTGCTGGTTTAATATTAGGAAAACTATTAGTATAATTGACCATATTAATAATCAAATTAATAAAAACCATATGATCATCTCAATAGATGCAGAAAAAGCATTTGACAAAATCCAACATCCATTCCTACTAAAAACTCTTGAGAGTATAGGAATAAATGGACTATTCCTTAGAATAATCAGGAGCATATATTTATGACCGTCAGTAAGCATAATATGCAATAGAGATAAACTGCAACCTTTCCCAGCAAGATCAGGAGTGAAACAAGATTGCCCACTATCACCATTACTATCCAATATAGTCCTAGAAACGCTAGTCTCAGCAATAAGAGCCGAGAAAGAGATTCAAGGAATTAGTGTAGGAAATGAGGAAATCAAACTATCACTTTTTGCAGATGACATGATGGTATGGTTAGAGAACCCCAAAGACTCTGCTAAAAAGCTATGAGAAATAATTCAGAATTTTAGCAAAGTGGCAGGATACAAAATAAATCCACATAAATCCTCATCATTTTTATATATCTCCAACAAAATGCAACAGCAAGAAATACAAAGAGAAATTCCATTCCAAATAAATGTTGAGAATATAAAATAATTGGATATCCATCTACCAAAGAAAAGTCAGGAATTATATGAGGAAAATTATGAAACACTTGCCACAAAAATAAAGTCAGATTTAAATAATTGGAAAGACATTCAGTGCTCTTGGATAGGCCGAGCGAATATAATAAAGATGGCAATATTCCCCAAACTAATCTATTTATTTAGTGCTATACCAATCAGACTCCCAAGGAACTATTTTAATGACCTAGAAAAAGTAACAACAAAATTCATATGGAAGAATAAAAGGTCGAGAATTGCAAGGGAACTAATGAAAAAAAAAAAAGTCAGATAAAAGTGGTTTAGGTGTACCTGATCTAAATCTATATTATATAGAAACAGTCACCAAAACCATTTGGTATTGGCTAAGAAATAGACCAGTCGATCAGTGGAACAGTTTAGGTACAAAGGACAAAAAAAGGGTACATCTATAGCAATCTAGTCTTTAACAAACTCAAAGATACCAACTTTAGGGATAAAATTGCATTATTTGAAAAAAAAACTGTTGTGAAAACTGGAAATTAGTATGCCAGAAATTAGATATGGACCCACACTTAACACCGTATACCAAGATAAGATCAAAATTGGTCCATGATTTACCATGAAGAATGAGATTATAAATAGATTAGAAGAACAGAGAATAGTTTACCTCTCAGACCTGTGGAGGAGGAAGGAATTTATGACCAGAGGAGAACTAGATAGAAGATTTCGATTACATCAAACTAAAAAGTTTCTGTACAAACAATATTAATGCAAATAAGATTAGAAAGGAAGTAACAATTTGGGAAAATATTTTTACAGTTAAAGGTTCTGATAAAGGTCTCATTTCCAAAATATATAGAGAACTGACCCTAATTTATAAGAAATGAAACCATTCTCCGAATTGATAAATGGTCAAAGCATATGAACAGACAATTCTCAGATGATGAAATTGAAATTATATCCACTCATATGAAAGTGTTCCAAATCACTACTGATCAGAGAAATGCAAATTAAGACAACTCTGAGATACCACTACACACCTGTCAGATTGGCTAAGATGACAGGAACAAAAAATGATGAATATTGGAGGGGCTGTTGGAAAACTGCGACACTAATACATTGTTGGTGGAGTTGTGAAAGAATCCAACCATTCTGAAGAGCAATTTGGAATTATGCCCCAAAAGTTATCAAATTGTGCATACCCTTTGATCCAGCATTGCTGCTATTAGGCTTATATCCCAAAGAAATACTGAGGAGGGTAAAGGGACCTGTATGTGCCAAAATATTTATGGCAGATCTTTTCGTAGTGGCTAGAAACTGGAAGATGAAGGGATGTCCATCAATTGGACAATGGTTGGGTAAATTATGGTATATAAAAGTTATGCAATATTATTGCTCTGTAAGAAATGACCAGCAGGAGGAATACAGAGAGGATTGGAGAGACTTACAGCAAGTGATGCTGAGTGAAATGAATAGAACCAGAAGATCTCTGTACATTTCAATGTTGTATGAAGATGTATTCTGATGGAAGTGGATATCTTCAACATAAAGAATATCCAACTCACTTCCAGTTGATCAATGATGGACAGAAACAACTACACCCAGAGAAGGAACACTGGGAAGTTAATGTAAATTCTTAGCACTACTGTCTAATTACCCAGGTTCCTTACACCTTCGGAATCTAATACTTAATGTGCAACAAGAAAATGGAATTTAAAACACATATATTGTATCTAGGTTATATTGTAACACATGTAAAATGGTATGGGATTGCTTGTCATCAAGGGGAAGGAGTAGAGGCGAGGGAGGGGATAGATAATTGGAAAAAATGAATATAATGTTATTTTAAAAAAATGACTCATGGATATATACTGGTCAAAAATATAAATAAAATAAAAAAATAAATTAAAAAAAATTTGTACCCGATAATTGGTCCCACCGATAACATGACCTGTAGATTTGGGACACTTTCACATGAAAAATACTAAACACTGTCTTTAAACCAGATAATAATAATAATAATAATAATAATAATAATAATGCTACCAAGAGTGAAGGATGGGACAAGATCTACAAATAAATAGAAATCAAAATTATTAATAGAGAGTATGGATACTTTAGGTACAGAAATTAAAGAAGAAATATAAGTGTTAATATTACAATTCAAAATATAAATGTTCAGAATAGAAATTTGAAAAAAAATAATATAATCTTTTAGAAAATTAAAAACAGAAATATTTAACAAAATAAATTAAGAGGAGGGGAGAGGTAAATTTAAGTAACTGATAAGGAGAAAAAAGAGGAAGCATTAGATAATTAAAGGAAAAGTAAATAAATACTTAAAGTAAGTAAAGTAAAACTTTACTTAAAGTAAAACTACCAAAATTAGATCAATTAATGACAAATGGGGAGAAGTAATGAAGAATGGTGGTTTAAATATATCAATGTAAATAGATTAAGTGAAAATAACTGAAGTGACACTATGCAAAATTAAAAGAGAAAAGGGAACAATTGTACAAAAATCTTAATTTAGAAAAAAAATGTTAAAGACATAAGTAGAGGAAAGTATAGATTTGTCATATCTCCAAATGGAAGGATTAAATAATCCTATGAAATGAAAGATATTGAAACATGGAATAAGAAAATATAACTACTATACTAATAAGTAGTATTACTAATTATTAATAAGTAATAAGTAGTAATAAAAAGATGGATAAATTAGAAGCCAACATTTCTACAGAAGTAAAAAAAAAAAACTAAATATTTTTGAATAGTATTAAGTGGATAAAATGTTAGCAATTGTCAAGAAAAAAGGCAGAAAAGCATGTTAATATAATAGCTAATTGAAAAATACATTAAAACATAAAAATACAAATAATTTTTAGAACATAGTATGCATAGTTTTTTGGTAACAAATTGTTTTATCCTCTAGTCCTTCTGGGGATGTCTTTGTATACTTAGACTAAAATTTTCCCTAATACACCAATAGTTTGGAGACCCTTTGGTTAATAGTAACCTACTTTTTCCTATCTGGGAGCATTTACTAGGGTGTGACTATTAAACATGCTATAGCTTTGGGGGGGGGGGGGCACAGAGGAAAATTAAAAGCCAGGAAAACACCAACAATGATCATATAAACTTGAGATTTTAAATGGAAAATGTTAAAAGAGGGGAGGAAGTTTATAAGGTAGGATAAGAATAAGGTTGGTTAAGAAAAACTGTTTTACATAATCAGGATATGCAAGTGAAGGTCAATATAAATAAGAAGGAAGGATTGAGGAAAACTAGTATGATCTAGCTTATATGAAATAATGTGGAATGAAATGAACAAAATGTTAATAGCACTGTTAAAACAAACAAATTTGAAAGCCATAAGATAAATAATAAGATTATAGAAGAAAGATGATGAAACTTGCTTTCCATCTCGTGAAAGAGGGCTCAGAGATAATATAAAACAAAATAGCAAAAAATGCAGGAATATATTTTATTTACTTATGCATACTAATTACAATATTTTAATAATATGGAAAGGATATAAAATCAATAATATTTAAACATAAATATAATTTAAAATTGAACTCATGTGGCAGATTTGGAACAAACACATTATTTAGAAAATTAAGGTGATTGTAGGATCCACCAAGATGGTGGAGAAGGCACACATGACTCTGTAAACTTCTATAATGCCCTTATTACCAATCTTTGAATTCAGCCTCTAAAACAGCACTTGACTAGTGAAATTCATAAAGATTAAAGGTACAACGACTTACCAGCCAAAGATAATCTAGAGGACCTCCCAGAACAGGTTTGTCATGAGGGGTGGGAACAGACCAGCAGCAGGCAAGGAGATAAAAAAGTCTGGCATCCTGACCTGACCAGGGATGGGATAGCCTCTGTGGCTAGAAGAGTAGTGGAAACAACTCTGCCAAAAGCTGATTGCTTTGCTTTGATTGTAAAGCAGTGAACAAGCAGAGAGATTAGAGCCAGAGGTACAGGGTACTCTAAAAAGTACTCTAAAAATGCCAGAACCTAACAGGATCTGATTGTAACCTCCCCCTAAACTGGAAGTGACTCAGCATAGACCAACACAACTATGCAGGTGCACACTGAAGCACTGGCAGGGCAGCTGCAAATCTACATGGCAGGGGTTTGCAGCCTGGGATAGCCTCTAATCTGCAAATTGGGGGTCTCAGCTTGGGGCATGAGAACTTCCATAGCCCGACTGTGCTTCTAGGGCAAAGACACTTCCAGTCTCTGCAGGGCTATTCCCTGGACAGCTGCTAATACTCACAGCCCTGAAGCAGGCTTTAGATTGCCTTTCACTGCTCAGCCTCTTGCCTCAGGACAGTCATTAATCTGCACAGAGGGGTTCTTCTCAGGGCTCCCTACACCTCAGCCTTGCAGACCTGAGTCACTTCTGTTGGGGAACTATTTATGAGAGTACTCACACACCTGGCTACTCTTTGCAGCCAGTTGACAGGCCATCCATACATCTATCCCTGTTCTGCAGAGGAAGCTGGTAACATCCTGACCCTGAAGGTAGACCCTACAGGCTTTAAAAAATGAGTAAAAAATTAAAAGCACAATTGATAGCTTTTATACAGAAAGAGAGCAGGATTTCAACCCCAAGGAAACTCTTAGCAGACAGTCTCAAGACAATTGTTGGTCCCCAACACAAAGGCTCTCCTAGAAGAAACTATTATAAATCTTAAAAGAGAACTAGAAGAAAAATGGGGAAAAGGAAAGAGAAGCTATGCAAGAGAGTAACAACTTCTTGAAATGTGAACTGGAAAAAAGTTAAAAAAAAAAACTCCCAGGAATGACAAGAAAATAGAATTTGTGAATTGGAAAAGATAAAGAACTCCCAGGAAAGTAGGATTTGTGAATTAGAAAAAGAAAATAACTCAAAAAAAATTAGTGAAATGGAAAAAAAAAATCCATAGAACAAAACAACTCATTTAAAAACTCAATTGGACATATACAAAAATAAGTAAAATAAAAAGCTAATGAAGAAAATAACTCATTAAAAATCAGAACTGGAAATAGAAATGAATGATTCCTTGAGACGTCAAGAATAAATCAAGCAAAACCAAAAACTAATTAAAAATAGAAATAAATATTTCATATCTACTTGGAAAAACAACAGACCTGGAAAACAGATGTAGGAGAGATAATCTGACAATTATTGGACTTCCAGAAAATTATGATGAAAAAAGGAGCTTAGATACTATTTTGTAGGAAATCATCAAAGAGAACCGCCCAGACGTAACAGAACCAGAAAGGAAAATAGGCATTGAAAGAATTCATCGAACATCTTCTGAAAAACACCCTAAAAAAATCCAAGGAATATCAGGCTAAGGAAAAAATAGTACAATCAGCTAGGAAAAAAACAATTCAAATAATGAGGTGCCACAATAAGATTATCCAATAACCAATATGATATGTAATTTCATGTTAAAAAACAAAAGAAAATGTCAAAAACCTATGAGCTCAATGTCAAAACATATAAAACAAGTATATAATGTAAAAGAAGAACACTATATATGTCAAGCTTTTGGTTAAAAAAATTCCTAGTCATTCATTTGTTTTTGTTTCTAAGATTATCATGTAAGGTCATTTTAATCATGAAAAGCCTAAAAACATTCTTATATACTATGTCAGCTTCAAAGGCTCTTTTATATCTGTAGGGAATCTTTTTTAAGGTTTTTTCCTGCTTATAAATTGAAAATAAAGGTAGATATCCTGTATCTCTAATAAAAAATGTGATGTAATTCAGGAAAAGATGGCATAAAAGAGGGAGATTCCATCCTTTTCTTGGAAAATTAAAGTCCTTCATCTAAGTATTTTTGAAAATATAGCCAATTAATAAATCATTAATAGTAATTCATTAAATCAACAGAGAAAAATTTAAAATGTTTTTAATTTTAAGATGTAAGCACAATGGATATAACAACGATAATGGAATTAAAAGCATAAAATGGACATAATATTTTCATTTTTACCCCCTAACGTTGAACCTTTTATCAGTGAATTTTTGAATTAAAAACCCATTGTGTGTGTCACCGGAACTACTTTAAAATGGAATTCACATTTTCTAAACCTTTTCCTCTACATACCACCTAGGAAAATAATCTAGCTGAACTTCTATAAAATACCATCAGGTCGAAACCTTTCCTGACTTTGCTTCAAATTACCAGAGCTATTTGGCATTTTCCCCTAGAAAATTTTGATTCTCACTAAGGGATACAATTCAATTCATCAGTGAATTCTAGTGGAAGATTTAACAGAAACCTAGTCAAAGTTCTATCCAAATAGGATGATTGCCATGTAAATAGCTGTTCAGCTCTTAAAAAGTATTTTACAAAAGCACTG
The DNA here is from genome assembly GCF_048593235.1 of Sminthopsis crassicaudata. Classification (NCBI taxonomy): domain Eukaryota; kingdom Metazoa; phylum Chordata; class Mammalia; order Dasyuromorphia; family Dasyuridae; genus Sminthopsis; species Sminthopsis crassicaudata. The sequence goes on along the minus strand of NC_133617.1, from coordinate 549,078,306 downwards.
TACAGTAACTCCAAAAATGTGCTTGTGAAACCTTCTGTTAATTTTTTTTTTTTGCATACATTTCATTATCCTTAAACACATGGCCTGCTTCTTTTGGCCAAATGTTCTTATGTAGATCTTTGACTAATTTACATCTCTCAATTCTGATTTTCATCTCCATGTTCCAATTTCAAAGAACTTCACTAGCTGCTAAACCCTTTTATTTTTGTGCAGAATTACAATTCCTTTCTTCCTTCAGCAAATATAGTAAAATGGCCCAAATGATGCAAATGGCTTGTATTTAACATCATTAACAACAAACAGATGTGTTTCTTCCTTAATGTATCTGGCCTCATTCTATGTGGTATTTACAGGAGAATAAAGACATGAGTAAAGGGGAATGATAGAAAAGTAATTACATTTATCCATTATCATGCCATTATTTGTACTTCCTTCTATTGGAGTAGAAAGGAATCATTCTTTATATTTTGAGCTCTCTTTGTTCAGATGATAACTTATAAGGAGAAGTAACTCACTAGATTTATATTTTTCAAGAAATTCTACACTCCCTTTAATGATATAAGAAAATAGTCTGTTATGATTTTGGTGTGTATTAATATTTGAAATTTAATAATTAGCTAAGAAAACTTTATAAAATTCCAAACCCAGAGTCTTCTGTTTTATCTTGAAATTCAGAAGTGAATATGAAATACTGTGGTTCAAATATTGAAAGCTTTATAGGGAAAATTAAAATGATCTTCATTGAACAGAAGCAATTTTAATTTAAATTTTATATCATCTAAAAAGAGACTGTTAAAATTTAAAAACATTTCACTACATTTGTGTACAGGTTAGACTTTTTTTCTGGATGATTAAAAGCTGAGCTTTAAGGATGACCTTATAGTTGGTCTCATCCATTGAACAGGACACTGAAGAATTCACTCTGAGAGGCAGCATCTCATTAGCCAGCAACATGAATGTATACATCAGTGATTTAAGCCCAATGTTAGCGGGAATACGGAAAAGTAAGAATTTAGCCACAAAAATTTTGCCAGATGGTTTTATCCTCTGAGCAGAAATAATACAGTTGGCTTAATTTAAGCATTTCAGTTGTTTCTATAATTTGAGTAAATACACATCTAATGAAAATGCATGTAAATATAGAGTTTAATTTTAAATTAAATTTCTCAGTTGACTTTGAGTTGTTCATGTTATGATATACAAAGAAATTTTCACTTGGTTTATTTGAGAATTTGAAACCTTTGAAACTTTTTAAAGAAAAAAAATCATCATATTGCCTCAAATGACAATTAATTAATATCCTTGAAATTATCATTGGCTTACTTACATATAGGATATTACTGTGAAAAGCATCTCTATCAGCTTCTATCAAGGTAAATAGAGCTTTGGCACACACGCATTAATTAATGTAATGTTTGATTAACAATACTGAAAAGTCAGCTGTCTTATTTTCTTCTTTGGTTTTCAAGTTTTATGCCTCTGGGATTTCTTGCCAATTACAAATTACAAATAGATTTAATGGATCTTATTCTAAAATGATAGAATTCAAAATTGTGATATTTATGATTTCTGGTGGGAATAATAAACCTTTCAGAAACAATTCATCAGAGAAGGCAATCTTACAATTTTAGTAGCAAATATATCTCATTTCTTTTTTTCAATTGAGGATATTATTGGTCAAAATCCATTTAAACGTTTGCATCGCCTAAAAGCTTAAATTGCCAAGCTTTTGTCTGATAATGGAAATAATGAAGTTCTCCTCTGAAACCAAGAACTACAAAATCAACAGAGTTCCATAATGTCATAACATTTCCATTGAGTTGTAATTCAAACAAATCTGGCTTAAAAATTATTTGACTACCTTCATGAGATATTAGGTGAGACATTTTAGTTAAATTCTTTAACAATATAAAGGGACACTTAAAAAATTTAAAAGGAAGAAATGGAAGGAAGGAAGGGAGGGATGGAGAAAGGGAGAGAGGGAGTGAGAGAAGAAGGGAGGGAAGGAGAAAGGAAGGAAAGGAGGGAGGAAGGGAGAAAGGGAGGAAGGAAGGAAGGGAGGGAGGAAGTTAAGGAGAGAGGGAAGGAAAGAAGAAGGTAGGAAGAAAGGAAAGAAGGAAGGAAGGAAGAAAAGGAGAGAGGGAGGGAAGGAGGAAGGAAGGGAGAGAAGAAAGCATTGTATGAAGTAGAGAAGGAACATGAACAGGCTTTATAATAGAAAATAATGAGGAAACCTATGAAAATCAAATGGATCCTTTAATTAGTTTACTAACCCCTTTCCTTAATATTCATATGGAGAGAAGAGAGCCTCTAAGGAAAATTTTAGGCAGCTTTGATGGAAAAGAAGTCACTAGTTTTGGGAGTCTTAATTCATAACAAAAAGCCTCTTCAACAACACTGGCAACTATATAACTTATGGAGTCTATAACACTGATATAGTGATCCTTCAACTAATCAGCTGTATAAATAGGAATCCCTATGCCACATATGATTTGCTCTAGCCAATCTAGGCATTTCTATAATATAGAAAAAATAAGCAAAACTTAATATTTTTATGGCTTTAATGATTATGTGTGACCCATGAATTAATTTGTAATATTCAGAATTATCATAACAATTTCATTCATGTGAAATTATCATGTGAAATATATCTTAGAATAATTGGTATAAATGTAATAGTTATGTTTATTATCTCCAGAAAATAAAGGCTATCAAATAGTGTTGTCCTTCTGATGCATTAAAATAACATTAACCCTCTTTGATCACTGAATATTCTGTATTAGGTAAATTCATCAAAACAAATTGCTCCAGAAAAATTATAGTAAACTTTAAAAAAAATTATTTTAGTTCTTTGCAGATACATAAAAACAAAAACAGCAAAATGCCATTACAAAAACAAGGTAATTAATTGCTATAGTTCTGCTCTGAAATTACACTAAAATCACATTGTTTTTCCTTAATGCAGATAGATTCTAATTTAGTCATCTAAATTTGAAACTACCTCAAAATGGCAACTTTTATAATTACTAAGTGGGTTGTAACTTTAGGATTTTATCTAATTGTTTGCTTTTAGGGGAAGGTAACATTTTTTTATTAAAGCTTTTTATTTTTCAAAACATATGCATAGATAATTCTGCAACATTAGCCCTTGAAAACTTTGTATTCCAGTCCCCCCTTTCTCCCACCCTCTGCCTCTAGATAGCAAGTAGTCCAATAAATGTTAAACATGGTAGAAATATATGTAAAATCCAATATATGCATACAAATTTATACAATATATATAATACAGTACAAAACAAGAAAAATCAACTCAGACCAGAAAAGAAAATGCTGTAGAAAATAAAATGCAAGCAAACATTAACAAAAATAGTGAGAATGCTATGTTGTGAACCACACTCAGTTCCCACAGTCCTCTCTCTGGGTGTAAATAGCCCTCTTCATCACAAGATCATTGGAACTGATCTGCATTATCTCATTAGTGAAGAGAGTCATGTCTTTTAGAATTGATCATTGTATGATCTTGTTGTTGCCTTGTACAATGGATGTCCTGGTGTGCTCATTTCACTCATTTCAGCATCAGTTCATGTAAATCTCTCTAGGCCTTTCTGAAATTATTGTGCTGATTGTTTCTTAAAATAATATTCCATTACATTCATATACTATAATTTATTCAGCCATTCTCCAACTGATTGGTATCCATTCAGTTTCCAGTTTCTAGCCACTACAAAAAGAGCTGCCACAAACATTTTTGCATATGTGGGTCACTTTTCTCCTTTAGGATCTCTGGTATATAAGCCCAATAGAAACAATCCTGGATCAAAGGGTATACACAGTTTGATAACTCTTTATGCATAGTTCCAAATTGCTCTCCAGAATAGCTGGAGCCATTCACAATTCCACCAACAATGTAGTTGTGCCCCAGTTTTAGGGGATGAGAATATTCAGGAAAACAAATAATTAGTAGAACTTGCCAGAGCCCAAATGAAAGCTTTTATTTTCCTTGACTTACTTTGTTTCCTTCCCTTTTTTCTGTCCCTCCCTTCCTGTCTCGGTCTCTCTGTCTCTGTGTCCCTCTAGCTCTGTGTCTTTGTGTCTCTGCCTCTCTCTCTCCTTTTTATTTATTTATATTCTTACTCTTTCATTCTGGCTCTTTCTCAAAGGGAGACCTTTGCAAATATGCTTGTATCTTGATGACATCTTTCTCAGGTTTTAAGTGTCAACTGAAGACATTCCTCTTAGTTTAGACAGCAATTATGTTTATAATTGTGGCAGTTAGGTAATTCAGTAGGTAAAGTACTGGATTTAGAGTGAGAAGAACTAAAGTCAAAGTTATCCTCCATCCTCCATTACTTTGGACAAGTCACAATCTCTATTTGTCTCAGTATCCTCAACTATAAAGTGGGGATAATAATAGCACTTATCTCATAGGGTTGTTGTGAGTGTCAAATAATATTTAGAATACACAAATCTGTTGCATAGTAGGCTAGTAATAATAATAATAATAATAATAATAATAAGGCATAAGACCTGGATTCTGTTAATAACATTGCTACTCTATATGCCCAGTAGAACATAAAGTGATAATTATATAATTCATAGATGCATAAGAAGTTTTTTTGTTTGTTTGTTTGTTTGTTTTTATCAATTTGCTGAGTTTGGATCATCCTTTTTAAAAAAATTTGGGGTATTTTCATATCCTGTGGTACATACAGATACAAATTTCTCAGCTTTAAGCTGAAAGAAAGAAAATATTAAATTGCCAAGTAGCATTTACAAATACTTATGATTTATAAAAAATAATGCACCTATATATGACATGTATTCTATTTCTTCAAAATATTACTTAAAATGACATTTTATTTTAACAATAAACATAAAGGTCTCATTGAATCAATTTTACTTATGTATAGAAAGATGTATATATCTATGCATATTTACATATCTATGCATATGTATGTATGTATATTTATATATCTGTTTACTTAGATATATGTATATAAAATTATTTTAATAGTAATATTTTAAATATTACTTACTGGCAGAAATTGCATAATATTCTATAGGTAGTCTGGCCTGCACAGATTACAGTAGGGTTATCATCTTACCTAACCTAGCAAACAGTATTGATTCATAATAATAATAAAATCAATTAAATATTTTTATAAGAAGTGGTCTCTAGCTATATTGCCTACAAGTGTAATTTTTATGTAGATTTTAAAAAATCCAAAGGCAAGTTGCCTTCTATCTTCCATCCTATTATTTCATTCTGTTGAGAGTATTTTATTTCCTGATTAAGACATGTAATATGGTATTGCCTTTCACAACATTTAAAATAAAAGTAGACATTTTCTAGAAAGAATCATATATCTAAAGTAGCATATATCTAAAATAATCAACAAGCATTATATATAATAGGGGTGAACTATAAGCATTCCCAATAAAATCAAGGGTGAAACAAGGATGCCCATTCTCAACAGTATTATTTAACTTTTGACTAGAAATGCTAGCTTTAGCAATAAAAGAATAAAAGCAGTTGAAGGAATTAGAATAGGCAATGAGGAAACAAAACTACCACTCTTTGCAAATGATGTGGTGGTATAATTAGAGAATATTAGAGAAATAATTAAAGAACTACTTGAAATGATTAACTATTTGAACAAAGTTATGGTATATCAAAGAAATCTACTTTATTTGGTTTATATGATTTACCAGCATTTCTATATGTTATCAGTAAAGCCCAACATGAAGAGATAGAGAAATTCCATTTAAAATAACTATAGACAATATAAAATAGTTGGGAATCTACCTACCAAAACAAAACCAGGAGCTATATGAACATAATTACAAAACACTTTTCACAAAAATAATATCAGATCTAAAGAACTATAAAAATATTATTTGCTTATGGGTAGGCCATACCTATAGGTAGTTTAGCTTCAATAGATCTAAAATTGTATTATTAAAAGATATCTAAAAACTATTTGATACTGGCTGAGAAATACAGTAGTGGTTCAATAGAATATCTTTAGGTACACCAGACACTAGTCAATGACTTTAATAATCTACTACTTGATAAACCCAAAATCTCCAGCTTCTAGAACAATAACCTAGTGTTTGACAAAAATTCCAGGGAAAATTGGAAAATCATATTGCAAAAACTAAATATATACTAATAGCTCACATCCTATACCAAAATAAGGTCAAAATGATTTAAAGATTTAGTCATACAGGGTGATACTATAAGCAAATTAGGATATCAGTTTTTTAAAATTATCAGATATTTGAAGAAAGCAGAAATTTATGAACAAATAGGAAACACAACATCATGAAATTCAAAATGGAGAACTTTAATTACATTAAATTAAAAATGTTTTGCATAAACAAAATCAATGCAACTGATATTAGAATGGAAATAGAAAGCTAGAAAACATCTTTATAGCCATTGTTTCCCATAAAGGCCTTGTTTTTAAAATATAGCAAGAACTGAGTAAAATTTATAAGAATTCAAGTTACTGCCCAATTGACAAGTGGTCAAAGGATATGAATAATTTTCAGATGAACATATTAAAGTCATTATGAAAATTGCTGTAAATCACTATTGATTAGAGAAATGTAAATTAATACAACTCTGAGGTACCACTTCACATCTCTAACATTGGCTAAAATGACAGAAAAAAAATACTAAATGTTTCAATGAAAATGTAAAAAATCAAAAAACTTAAATGCCTTACCACAAGAAATAATAGCGTCCAAAACTATTGAAAAGAGACAAAAAAACACTTGTCAAAAATCCACATATTAGTTCCAGCAGTGAAAAAATGGTTCAAGCTCCAGTATGGGCTGTGATTAAATGTAACAATTTAAATTATAAACAACAAATTATACAAACAGATAAATGAAAAACCTTCAAAAATGAAGGAAATATAATTTCAATTATAGCCATTAGAAATAGAGAAAAGAGAAGCATAATATTTCCCAAAAAGCACGGCAGCTCAAGCTGCAACCAAAAAAAAATACTCTGTATATTTGAGACCAATCATTTATAAATAAGTAGACTTTCAACATCAAAGAATTGAGAAGCATTTAAGATATTCTGGGGAAAGGGAATAGAATTATATTGTCTCAAAAACTTCAAACAATAAAAATGTATGAAAGACAAATACAATTGTCAAGAAAAGACTAAATAATTAAATTAATGATTGAATGTTTAAAGATTACCAATGTTTAGAAATATTTTAAAATGTAATATCTGTGGCAAAAATGAATAGAAAACATAAAGGGACAAGAAAATGTTCAAGGATGAAAAATGTAAAGTGAACTAGAGAGATTAGGCTCAAAAACTCATGCACTAAACTCCATGACATACTATAAGGGAATTAATATCTTTTGTGAGAAGGAATAACAAAGAAGGAAATCTAAAAGATAAGGAGAAATGCAAATAACATAGGTAACTGGTTGATGTATTTCAACCAAATCTGTAAATGAAAGCAATAAAGGGATCATAATTCATTTAATCTTTGAAAAAAAATTAAGAACTATGCAAGGATAGGACAATGATGATTGAAGGAAGCTAGAAGAGTAAAATAAGAAAGATTAGGAAGTCAATAAAACAACATTTTCTTGTGAGAGGAGATATAAGTCTTCCAGAAGAAAAAAAAAATCTTATATTGGATTTCCTTTGAAAGGATCTTAAACAATAGGAAATCTTTCTTAGACAAAGGATTATACCCTTAAGGATGGAATTCCACTGTATGAGATGGAATATATATCCTCTCAAAGGCAAGCAGCACAGAGGATGTTAATGGTTTCAGATCCAAACATTAATTTATTTAATGCAATTTCCTCATATTTTTACTTTGCATGGTGTTTGTGTCCTCTTAATTTGTGAATTCAGCTATAGCTACTTTTTATGTGTTTTCGTTGTTGAAGACACTAAAAGTATCTGGTCTTTTATCTTGAAGGTCTTGAATTCTCAAATCTCACATATCTGGAAGATATACCCATATACTGAAGAAAATAATTTGTCATATGATTTATGTGCTTGGTTTGGCTACCATGGTTTCTTTGTATTGGCTATTTCAATTTCCCTTATTAAGAACCTGCCTTTGATAATTCAAACTATAATTTATAAGTATAAACACATTTAACAGTGATTACAATACTACAACTCTCTTCATTTTATAGAGAAAATATTACTTATAAATTATATACTTATATACTTATATTACTCATGCATAGCCCATAAAGAGATAGGACTTCAATAATTGTGGAAATATATATACATATACATGTACATATACATATATATATATATATAATTGCATATGTTTAACATATATTGGATTATTTGCCATCTATGGGAGGGGTTGGGGAGAAGGAGGAATTTGGAACACAAGGTTTTGCAATGGTCAGTGTTGAAAAAATATCCATACATATGTTTTGAAAATAAAAAGCTTTAATAAAAAAAGAGATTATGCTCTTGCCAGATAAATTTATTCACCAAAATTTTAATTTTTTAAATTAATTTTAATTAAAAATTTAAATGATTTTTTCCATGCCCATCCAGTCCCAGAAGGGAGACAGCAGTACCCACTCCAGAGCAGTGTGAAGCTGCTATCACCTACAGAGGAAGCTTGAGACAATCTCTCCTTTGTCTTAAGAACAGACCTCAACCTTTAAAATGAGCAACAAATTGAAAAAGAACTCAGACAATAAATAGCTTTTATGAAGATAGAGAATAATAAACTTCAAACCATGAAGACACTGAAGGCAAGACACGTCTCCAGATGAAGCTCTAAAGGATGATATGAATTGGTCTCCATCTCACAAGGCTCTCTTGGAAGAATTAAAAAAGGGTCTTTAAAAAGAGTTAAAAGAAAAATGAGGAAAGGAAAAGGAAATACAGTAATTATCAAAAGAAGACTCCTTAAAATAGATTTAGTAAAATGGAAAAAAGCATGTAACTCCTTACAAAGTAGATTTGACAGAATGGAAAAAGAAACCAAATCCTTGAAAAACAGAATTTGTGAAATGGAACAAAATGTTCATTGAAGAAAACAACTCATTTAAAAATTTAATTGGTCAAATGGAAAAGGAGATAAAATAGCTAATTGAAGAAAATAATTCATTAAAATTATAATTGAACAAATGGAAGTCAATGACTCAATAAGACATCAAGAATCAAAAAAAAACCTAAAAAAATATAAAAAAATAGAAGAAAATGTAAAATTATTTTTGTACTGTAAATAAGATTCCTGATTTTGAAGCAATAAAGAAATAGTTATGGTGCAGCTATGGAAAATTTTCCTGTGGGGCAATATTATAATCCAGAAAAATGAATAGGCAATTACTCAATTCTTTTAATCATTTAAAGATTTAAATCTTTTGAAGTGGGTACAATGATTCCTTGCTTCTTTTGAAGTGGGTACAATGATTCTTTGCTTGTAAGAGAGTAAAAGGTTACACAAAATGATTGATCAAGGATCATTCAGACAATGTCTATAGATATAAATTGAAACACCATATCTCCCATGTGGTAAAATCCACTCCTTTGTGAATTTTTGTCCTTTATGCTTCAGCTGCTGTAAATGGAAGACTTATAAATGGATTAGGTACAAAGTCAAGTCTTTTTTTTTTTTTTTTTTTTTACCAAGGAAATTGGATGGAATAAACAATAAAAACACAGTAGGAGAAAATTTTGGATCACTTTCTAAATTGTAATATAATAAATGTGCAGAGTTCTTTCCCTTCATAATTACTTATTCTGATTCACATTTGATTTTAGGATACTAGAAATCATTTCAGGTAATCTATAGCTTCTTGGTAGTAAGCTTTATCTTCACAAAATCTTTGAAATATTTTAATCACCCCTTTATTTTCCCTTGTCAGGTTCAATTTTGTATTATAATTATTTGTGTTCTTATTATCTTTTCTATTAAATTGGAAACCTACTCTTGAGAATGGGGACTATATCTTATTAGTTTTGCATCTCTCTCATTACTTGGCATAAAGTTTTGCAAATCATAGGTGGCTGTTAAACATTTCATATGGATATCCATAAGATATTTTAAACTCAAAATGTCTAAGATAACTTATTATATCCTTTCTGACCCAAGCTATCTTTTATATGTATCTAGTATATCAGCATCTTTCTAATCACCTAGACTAATTTAGACCTAGATAATGCACATTACCTCACTTTAGATATAATAGAGTTGGCAAGTCAAATCCATTTTACCTCTACAACATCTCTCTGTTCAGTGGCTTGTAACCTTTAGGTCTGTACTATTTCAGTGTCTACTAATTAGTCACTTCATATCATCTCTCTACTCTGCAATCCATTCTAAACACTTGTCAAAGTTTTTGTCTGACCATATAATTCAATAAACTATAATGTCTTCCTACTAAAATGAAATGGATATTCTTCTGTTTGGTTTTTAAAGAACATTATAACTGCCCCCTAACCTAGCTTTCTAATCTTATTATAGATTACTTACTGATTCATAGTTTTATAAACCTCTTGCTTTTCTTATCATATAATACTTATTTGTCTTTACACTGGCTAAAATGAAATCCCTTCTTATCATTTCTACATCTCTAAAACTTTGGTTTCCTATAAAAATCAACAACTTAAGCACCATCTTCCTTATGAAATCCTTAGTTTCCTCATCCAGAAATCTCTTATTATCTATTTTAAGCATATTTGTAAGTATCGACTGTCTTCCACCAATAAAATATAATTTCCCTATGGGCAATTTTGTTTTCTTAGTCATTACCACAATGTGTGAAACATAGTAAATTATTAATAAATCTAAAGGCAGGTAGTGGTGCAGTGGATTAAGTGATTGATCTCAAGTCAGGAAGACATTTCTTCTTGAGTTCAAATATTGCCTCAGATATTTACTTGCTATATGACCCAAGGTAAAGTCACTTAATCCTGTTTGTCTCAATTCTTCAATTGTAAAAGGAACTGGAGAAGGAAATGGCAAACAATCCCAGTACCTTTTGCCAAGAAAATCCTAAATTAGGTCATAAAGAGTTGGATGTGAATGAAAACAATTGAATAATAAAAACAATGAAATAAATGTCTGTTGATCAATTTCACTCACCAATTAAATCACATTTTAGTCTATAGCCTTTCATTTTGTCAGCCTGAGAATTCAGGAGAATTAGGGCACAGACATTTCCATTATCTGTTGCTGGACTTATGAATATCTTAACAATCTAACAGGTATAATACTATTTCAATTTTATTAGGTTCCTACCTTCTTTTATTTATCACAAAGCTTTTGAGCATTGTGTCTCCAACCTTGATTTTCCCATAATCCTATGATTTTATTACACAATTTATACTTTATAGCATGGCTTTTAGGAATGAATTTGTCTATATTATGGTAGAACTGATTATACTTTATTATGCATTGTCTGTTTCCTAGTTATCAAGTGTTGCATATGCTGTAAAGGTTATTTGAAATTTTCTATTATATTTCTCCCCCCTCCTTCCTCCTTGAGTTTGTTATGATAGTTTTGTAGATGATGATAATTAATGAATTAGAGAAACAGAGAAACAGACAGACAACATTTATTAACATTAATTGTGTACAAAATATAATTCTAAGCACTGTGGGTACAAATATAAGTCCTCTAACTATTGATTCCTTTAAAAAAAAAAGTCCTCATCCTGAAAGAGCTCATATTCTAATGAAAGAAGAAAATAAAAGAGAAGAAAAAACTAAGGTAATATAGGAAAGTGTACTCACAAAAAGGCAAAACTATTAATAAAAAAGGAGAAAATTTTGAAGAATGAGAAGTTTGGGCATCTCATGAAATGTTTCTAAAGATCAATGATGCATTAGGAGAAAAGACTATAGCTTAAAGGCATAACTTCTATATAAAAAAACAGTAATAAATACTTTCTATGAAGCATTTCATCTGCTGTATCTATTTGATACTATCATCAATATTTTTAATATGAAAAAAGAAAGAACATTAAATACAGTAATGAAATGGCAATGTTTATATTAAAGACCCTAAAGATAATCTGAGAATTTTCTAGCACTTTATCTTTCAGGTGTATATTCATATTAGAAAATCCCATTCTGAAATAAAATCCTGATACTATTTATAATATTTTAGATTTACAAAAGCTTTTCAAAATGCAAAACATATCCTTAGAAACTAATGAACAGGAAAATGAAGGTATTTGGCATGAAATCCTTCAATTAAATTGAAACCATTTTAAGCCAGTCAATTTTTATGCTTAAACATTATGTTAGTCATAAGCTAGCATGCTTTGTCCCTATCTGGGTTTTATTATTACTTGGTTCTCACCCTTCACTATGCTGGTGAAACAATTCTTCTTTGTTAACAATTCTATTAATTATAATATTTAGAAATTGAGAAGACATAACTAAGGAGAATTAAAAGACATTCTTCAAATGGCATAAATGATTATTTAGTATGAAAGATGGCAGAATATTTTGTGTAATTCTAAGATCATTATACACAGCAACAATAAGACTATACAATGATCAATTCTGATAGACATGGCTCTCTTCAACAATGAAATAATTCAAACCAGTTGTGCAGTAATGAAGAGAGCTATCTATACCCAGAGAGAGAACCATGGGGACAGAGTGTGGAACACAGCATAGCATTCTCACTTGCTCTGTTGTTGTTTGCTTCCATTGTGTTTTCTTTCTCAGCTTTTCTTTTTCTTCCTTCTTGATCTGATTTTTCTTGTACAGCAAGATAACTGTATAAATATATATACTTATATGGGATTTAACATATATTTCAACATATTTAACATGTATTGCACTATCTGCCAACTAAGGAAGGGGGTGGAGAAAGGAGAGGAAAATTTGGAACAAAAGGTTTTGCAAGGGTCAGTTTTGGAAAAAGTATCCATGCATATGATTTGTGAATAAAAAGCTTTAATAAAAAATAAAATAAAATGAACTGGAGAAGAAAAAAAGAAATAAATAAAAGTCTTCTCAACTTTCTTTCTCTTAGATATCCAGCAATTTGGGCAGCAGAGATTTCTCTCCTCATTTCCCTTCTCAATAAAAATATATGTTTCTCTCAACAAGTTGGAATTAGAACTTCAAGTTTATGATTGCTTCCTGAATTATGTCATTTTCCCTGAGCATAGATAACTAACTAATGATCCAAGAGATGAACAATTCCAGTCTTGGTGGCTACAAGAAAATGACTGAATTCCAGAACTGATGTCATCTGCTCAGCAAACAATAAAATGGAAACAATAAAATGACTAAATTTCAGAATTGGTGTCTTTTGCTCACATTCTTATAACTACAACACTCTATTAGAAAAGAAATAAAACAGTGACAGATAATGCTGAATCTGAAAGGACTAAAGAAGCATTTTGATGGCTAGCAGATCTGAACCTTATAAATCATTTGTACAGCAGGCCTGGGGTTAAAATGAAATATATAAATATATTCAGCTGTCCCAAAATAACCTTAGCCTTTAAGAGAGACTATAATGATAGTGGTGAGTTATTATTTTATGTTTTCAATATTTACTAAGGTACACTATGAATCTCATGTTTTAAACATTTTTGGTAGAAGATATAAATAATTATTTTGTACACTGAATATCTCTTCTAGCAGGAACTCTAGTAAACCAATTTAGGGGAGATTCTCAACATAAATTATAAATAAATTCTGTTTTTTGAAATTTCTTCTAAATTTTCATTTATGATGGACATATGAGCCATAAAGATGAAGGAAGATTGAATCATTATTTGTTGTTTTAAATCCATTTTTGCATTATGTTAATATCCAAGAGGAAGAATTTTAGACAAAGCATCAAAATATTATCTCTGGCTCTGGAGAGGCTGTTTCATATAAGCTCCTAACTCTGGACTTACATGAACCTAGATTCTATCTTGATATGATAGCCAAAAAAGCGAATTAGTAGGAAATTTACTTTTCAGAAGTATAATTATTGCTCAGAAAAGTTGTTCTGAGAAATTGACTACCCCTAAAGAGATTTCATTATAAGACCAGAATTCTTTGCTGGTTTCTACTTTTATTGAAATTTGTCTCACATTATTCCAAGAAACTGCTGTCTTTATGTAGGCCCCAAATCCTAAATGCTTCCTAGACTACACTTTCTCACAACATTTCAGGTTCCTCTCTTCTTATTTTCTTTAAAGATCAGACTAAGTAGGAATATATCTATAACTTCCTCTTTCCTTTATCTCTATCAGTCATAATATTTTGAATTTTGTGGACAGAATAATAATTAATTTCTACCTTTCTGTCCTACATATTTTATTAACATTCTTGGATTCTGTTTCCCCTATACATTCTTTCATTAGCCTTTAAAGTGTTATTTTTAAAACTTTGCTTTATAAAAGAGAAATGAGACATTGATTTCATTGCATAATCTTTTTAAAAAACAATTCTTGTTTTTTTATCTTTTTCTTGAAATGTTTTTATGTCTAATACAACATATGTTGTTTTTATTGTTTTTTGTTCCCAATGTTCCTTTTTGTTTCCCTATGTACCTTTGTTATATCTTCGACATCATGATTGTGTTTCTTTCTTTTATTTCATCTTGAATTGTTTTGTTTTGTTTTTAGTTTCTATTATTTTGGAAAAAAAATTTCTGCTTTGTGTTCTAAGTAGTCTGAATCAAAAATTCTGAAATCTCATTATATGACCATAATCTGACTTTTCACCACTCCCTTTGCCTTTCCACTCTTTGAATATCATGATATTCAATCTTTTGACTTCAATTCTCTCTCAGACCATCCCTCTACTAGCTAACCTCATCTCCTCTCCCCTTCTTGATTCTTGGTGAATCAATTTAAAATTGTATTTTCCTTTTTTCTTGATATCTGACTTCCCTATATTATCGATTATGTCCAACCAAGCCTTAGCCTTGGATAACCCCCCCATCACCACCAATTTGTTCTTTCACTTCTATGTACATGCTGCTGAATAAAGTGGAAGAAAATCATACAACCATTCCAAATAGTTCCAATACAAATTTATATTACATAGTCTCAATTTGGCCCTCATTATTGTTAGAGAATTCAACTATACTTCCCCTATCAATTCACTATCCTGCTATCTACAAGGAATTTTTCAATCCCACCTCAAATCTCCCATGGCTTCTTATTCCCCATTATCAACTAAGAACTTTGTCTTATATTTTACAGAAGGACATTTATTCACCAGAGACTCCTTCTTTTTCTCTGCTCATCTTCCATTACTCACTGATACTTTATCTTCCTTCATCCTCACAACCTTACCTAACACCTTAACAAGGGTAACCTCTCTTACGTGTTCAAGTCATCCCATTCCATACTGTTTCTTCTAAGAGATCGTTTCCTTTGTCATGTCCACCCTTTGACTTATTTTCAATCTCTCCCTATGTACTAATTCATTCCTTTCAATGTGTAAACATTCATATCTTCTCTATCTTAAAAGAAAACCTCACTTAACTTTCCATCCCCATTATGGTCTGATATCATTTATGCCCTTTTTAACTGAACTCCTTGATAAGTATGCTTATGAAACATATATCCATTTTACTATTCCTCACATTCTTTAATATCATATAATTTGACTAATGACTTCACCAAAACTTCTTTATCCAAAGTTACTAATCCTAGTTGCCAAATCAAATATTCTTTTCTCAATTCCCATTCTCCTTTATCTTGCTGCAGTTTTTGACAGCTGATCACACTCTCCTCCTTGATATGTTATTTTCACTAGATTTTTGGGACACAAAATACTTTTCATTTTTCTTAAATCTATCAAAAATATGCTCACTTTCCTTTGCTAAATCATCCTCCAGATTATTCCCTCTACAATGCCCTCAGAATTCTGTCCAGAAACCTACTTTGTTTTCACTCTATATACTTTCACTTGGTGATTTCCTCAATGCTCATAGATTTAATTACCATCTCTATTTTTTTATAGTTTTTATTTACCAGATATATGCATGGATAATTTTACAGCATTGACAATTGCCAAACCTATTGTTAAAATTTTGTTTTCCTTCCCCCCCAGATGATAAGTTGACCAACACATGTTAAATATGTTAAAATATAAATTAAATGCAATATATGTATACATGT
The DNA here is from genome assembly GCF_048593235.1 of Sminthopsis crassicaudata. NCBI lineage: Eukaryota > Metazoa > Chordata > Mammalia > Dasyuromorphia > Dasyuridae > Sminthopsis > Sminthopsis crassicaudata. Next base: position 549,062,189 of record NC_133617.1, on the reverse strand, counting down.
CCAAACAGTTGTTTTGCTGTACAAAAAAAATTGGACTTTAAAGTACTGTACAATTACCCTATGAAGGAAATAAAAAATGCAGGTGGACAAAAGTAGAAGGATTGGAAATTCTATGTAGTGATTCATAGTCATCTCCCAGAGTTCTTTTGCTGAGTGTAGCTGGTTCAGTTCATTACTGCTCTACTGGAATTGATTTGGTTCATCTCATTGTTGAAGATGGTCACATGCATCAGAATTGATCATGATATAGTATTGTTGTTGAAGTATATTATGATCTTTTGGTCCTGCTAATTTCACTCAGCATCAGTTCATATAAGTCTCTCCAGGCCTTTCTGAAATCCTCCTGTTGGTCATTTCTTAGAGAACAATAATATTCCATAATATTCATATACTGCAATTTATTCAGCCATTCTCTAGTTGATGGGCATCCACTCAGTTTCCAGTTTCTGGACACTACAAAAAGGGCTGCCACAAACATTCTTGCACATACAGGTCCCTGTCCCTTCTTTAAGATCTCTTTGGGATATAAGCCCAGTAGTAATACTGCTGAGTCAAAGGGTATGTACAGTTTCAAAACTTTTTGAGCATAGTTCCAAATTATTCTTCAGAATGGTTGGATGTATTCACAATTCCACCAAAAATGTATCAGTGTCCCTATTTTCGCACATCCCCTCCAACATTGCACATTATCTTTCCCTGTCATTCTAGCCAATCTGACAGGTGTGTAATGATATCTCAGAGTTGTCTTAATTTGCATTTCTCTGATTAATAATGGCTTGGAGCATTTTTTCATATGGCTAGAAAATAGTTTCAATTTCATCTGAGAATTGTCTGTTCATATCCTTTGACCATTTATCAATTGGAGAATGGCTTGATTTCTTACAAATTACAGTCAATTCTCTATATATTTTAGAAATGAGGTCTTTACCATAAAAATATTTCCCAGTTTCTTGTTTCCCTTCTAATTTCATCTGCATTAGTTTTGTTTGTATAAAAGCTTTTTAATTTCATGTAATCAAAATTTTCTATTTTGTGATCAATAATGATGTCTAGTTCTTCTTTGGACATAAATTCATTCCTCTTTCACAAGTATGAGAGGTAAACTATCCTATGTTCCTCTAATTTATTTATAATCTCATTCTTTATGCCTAGGTCATGAACCCATTTTGACCTGATTTTGGTGTATGGTGTTAAGTGTGGGTGAATGCCTATTTTCTGCCATATTAATTTCCAATTGTCTCAGCAATTTTTGTCAAACATTGAGTTCTTATACCAAAAGCTGGGTCCTTGGGTTTGTCAAACACTAGATTATTAAAGTTATTGATTATTTTGTCCTTTGGACCTAACCTATTCCACTGATCAACTAATCTATTTCTTAGCCAATACCAAATGGTTTTGGTAACTGCTGCTTTATAATATAATTTTAGATCTGGTACAGCTAGGGCACCTTCATTTGAATTTTTTCATTAATTCCCTTGAAATTCTTGACCTTTTGTTTTTCCATATGGACTTTGTTGTTATTTTTTTTAGGTTATTAAAATAGTTTTTTGGGAGTCTGATCGGTATAGTGTTAAATAAATATATTAGTTTAGGTAGTATTGTGATCTTTATTATATTTGCTCATCCTATCCAAGAGCATTTAATATTTTTCCAATTGGTTAGATCAGACTTAATTTGTGTGGAAAGTGTTTTGTAGATTTGCTCATATAGTTTCTGATTTTCCTTTGGCAGATAGATTCCTAAATATTTCATATAATCGGTAGTTACTTTAAATGGAACTTCTCTTTGTTGGATTTTGTTAGTAACCAATAAGAATGTTGATGATTTATGTGTGTTTATTTTGTATTCTGCAACTTATCTAAAGGTGTGGATTACTTCTAATACCCTTTTAGTAAAACCTTTGGGGTTCTCTAAATATACCATCATATCATTAGCAAAGAGTGATAATTTGGTTTCCTCATTACCTACTTTAATTCCTTTAATCTCTTTCTCAACTCTTATTGCTGAGACTAACATTTCTAATACAATATTGAAAAGTAATGGTGATAGTGGGCAACATTCTTTCACTCCTGATCTCATTGACAATGGTTGTACTTTATTCCCATTACATATGATGTTCACTGATGATTTTAAATAGATGTTACTGATTATTTTAAGAAAAAGTCCATTTATTCTTAAACTCTGAATTGTTTTTAATAGGAATGGATGTTGGATTTTATCAAATGCTTTTTCTGCATCTACTGAGATGATCGTATGTTTTTTTTGTTAATTTGGTTATTAATATGGCCAATTATACTGATAGTTTTCCTAATATTGAACCAGCTTTGCATTGCTGGTATAAATCCTACTTTATCATGATGTATTATCCTGGGGATGATTTTCTGTAGTCTTTTTGCTAATATCTTATTAAAGATTTTAGCATCAATATTCATTAGGGAGATTGGTCTATAGTTTTCTTTCTCCATTTTCAACATACCTGATTTGGATATCAGCACCATGACTGTGTCATAAAAGGAATTTTATAGGACTCCTTCATTCCCTATTTTTTCAAATAGTTTATATAGCATTGGGACTAATTGTTCTTTAAACGTTTGGTAGAATTCACATGTAAATCCATTTGGTCCTGGGGATTTTTTCTTAGGGAATTGATTAATAGCTTGTTCTATTTCTTTTTTTGAAATGGGACTATTTAAGCAATTTCCTTCCTCCTCTGTAAATCTGGAAAGCCTATATTTTTGGAGGTAGTCATCCATTACACTTAGATTATGAAATTTATTGGCATAAAAGTTGGGCAAAGTAACTCCTTATTATTGCTCTAATTTCCTCTTCATTGGTGGAAAGTTATCCCTTTTCATTTTTAAGACTAACAATTTGATTTTCCTCTCTCCTTTTTCTAATCAGGTTTACCAAAGGTTTATCTATTTTATTGGTTTAAGTTTTATTTACTAATTCAATAGTTTTTTGTTTTTGTTTTTGTTTTGTTTTGTTTTGCTTTCAATATTATTAATTTCTCCTTTTAATTTTAGAATTTCAAGTTTAGTATTTGATTGGGGGTTTTTAATTTGGTCTTTTTCTAGCTTTTCAAGTTGCAAGCCCAATTCATTGATATTTTTTTTTCTATTTTATTCAAGTAAGCCTCTAAAAATATAAAATTTCCCCTTATTACCGCTTAGCTGCATACAACAAATTTAGGTGTGATGTCTCATCGTTGTCATTATCTTGAGTGAAATTATTAATTGTGTCTATAATTTGCTGTTTCACCCAATCATTCTCTAAGATGAATTATTTAGTTTCCAATTACTTTTTGGTCTATTTACTCCTAACTTTTTGTTGAATGTAGTTTTTATTGCATCGTGAGCTGAAAAGAAAGCATTTACTATTTCTGTCTTCTTGCATTTAATTTTGAGATTTTTATGTCCTAATATGTGGTCAATTTTTGTATAGGTACCATGAACTGCTGAGAAAAAAAGTATATGCTTTTCTGTCACCATTCAGTTTTCTCCAAAAATCTATTATACCTAATTTTCCTAATATTCTATTTACCTCTTTAATGTCTTTCTTATTTGTTTTGTGGTTTGATTTATCTAATTCTGAGAGTGCAAGGTTGAGATCTCTTACTATTATAGCTTTTTTGTCTATTTCTTTTTGCAACTCTCTTAATTTCTCCTTTAATAACTTAGACACTATACTACTTGTTGCTTATATATTTAGTACTAATATTGCTTCACTGTCTATGCTACTCTTTAGCAAAATATAGTTCCCTTCCTTATCTCTTCTTATTAGACCAATTTGCTTTTGCATCTAAGATAAGGATGGCTACCCCTGCTTTTTTGACTTCACTGGAAGCATAATAGATTTTGATCCAGCCTTTTGCCTTTACTCTTTATGTATCTCCCTGCATTAAATGTGTTTCCTGTAAACAACATATTGTAAGTTTCTGACTTTTGATCCAGTCTGCTATCAGTCTCTGCTTAATGGGAGAGTTCATCCCATTCACATTTACAATTAAAATGACTAATTCTGTGTTTCCTGACCCAGATTATGCTTTTTTTCCCCTTGCCCCCCCAACTCCTTCCCCAGTATTAAACTTATGGGACCAACTTGCATCATGCAGCCCTCCCTCCTATTAAGTATCCTTTCCTCTTCCCTTTAAAGCCCTTTCCCTTTCTTGTACCCTTTCCTTATTAATCTTTTCCTTTTCCCTTTTCCTCTCTCACTTTTTAATGAGGTGAGAGAGAATTCGCTGTTAAAAAAAATGTCAATTATTTTCTCTTTGAGCCAATTCTGATGAGAGTAAGATTCACACAAGGTTCCTTCCCCTCCCTAATTTCCCTCAGATAAGATAGGTTTTCTTTGTCTCTTCATAGGATGTAGTTTCCCTCTTTTTATCTCCCCTTTTCTCTTTTTCTGACACTACCCCCTTTCCATTTCTACTTCCCTTTTTGTATGTTATAACAGTAAAATCAAATTATACATGTGGACTTTCTTTATATCCATAACAGAAATACAGTTCACAAGAGTTCCTTTTATATTTTTCTGCTTCTCTTGAGTCCTATGTTTGGATGTCAAATTTTTTGTTTAGATCTGTTTTTTTTTTCCTTAGAAACAAATGGAATTCATCTGTTTAATTAAATGTCCATGGAAAAAAATGCTAAACTTAACTGGGTAGTTTATTCTTGAATGCATTCCAAGTTCTTTTGCCTTTTAGAATATCAGATTCCAGGCCCTTCGATCCTTTAATATCGAGGCAGCCAGATCTTGAGTGACCTGTATTGTGGCACCTCAGTATTTGAATTGTTTTTTCCTGGCCACTTGTAATATTTTTTCCTTAGACTGATAGTTCTGAAATTTGGCTACAATATTCCATAGAGTTGTTGTTGTTGTTGTTGTTGTTGTTGTTGTTGTTGTTGTTGTTGTTGTTTTGGGGGGGTTCTTTTTCAGAAGATGTTTGATGAATTTTTTCAATGACTATTTTACCTTCTGGTTCTACTACCTCTGGGCAGTTCTCTTTGATGATTTCCTATAAAATAGAATCTAGGTTCTTTTTTTCTTTATAATTTTTGGGAAGTTCAATAATCCTCAGATTATCTCTCTTAGATCTATTTTGCAGGTTCTTTTTTATTTCTTTTTGGATATGTCCAATTAAGTTTTTAAATAAGTTGTTTTGCTCTATGCAATTTTTTTCCATTTCACTAAATTTGTTTTTTAGTGAGTTATTTTCTTTTTGCAGTTCACAAGTGCTACTTTCTTGGGAATTCTTTATCTTTTCCAATTCACAGATCCTACTTTCCTGTGATTTCTTTACCTTTTCCTATGCACTAATTCTGTTTCCCTGTACTTTCTGTGAATTCCTTATCTTTTCCAATTCACATTTCAGGAAGTTGTTACTCTCTTGAATAGCTTCTCTTTCCTTTCCCCATTTTTCTTCTAACTTTCTTTTGAGATTTTTAAGTCTCTTCTAGGAGAGCATTATTTGGAGAATTATCTGGAGGCTGTTTGCTATAAGTCTCCTTGGGCTTGGAAACCCGCTCTCTTTCTGTATAGAAGCTATCAATCGGTCTCTTGATTTTTTTGCTCATTTTTTAAAAAGCCTTCAGGGTCTGTCTTCAGGGCAAGGAGGTTGCCAGCTTCCTCTGCAGAGCAAGGAAGGGTATAGAACAGTAACTGTCCTTTCAGTGGGCTGCAAGGAACGGTTGAGCTGCAGGAGCTCCACAAGGAAGTGAGTATGCCTGGGCATCAAGGGCTGGGCTGTGTAAGTGCCCTGTGAGGAGCCGCACTGTGAGGATTAGTGACCGCCTTGGTACTAGAGGTTAAGCAGCAAGAGTATCACTGCCCCCCCAAAAAATGCCTGCTTTGAATATTCGTGATTGTCCTGTCCCTCACTGCACTGGAAGTGTCTCTGCCTGGAGAGCACAGTCAAGCTAGGGAAATTCCACTACCCCATGCTGAACCCTTCACATGCAGATGAGAGGGTGCCCTGGGCTGTACCCCTGCCATGCCGGTTTGTGACTGCCCCCCAATAAGAGCCCCTAGTTGCAGAATGCCACTGTGTTATGGTCTGTGCTGAGTCACTTCGGGTCCTGGGTGGACTCAGCCAGATTCTCTCAGGCTCTGGCATCCCTCAGATTACCCTCTACCCTAGGCTTCAACTTCTCTGATGGTCCCCTACTCCACCAGGAAGCAAAGCAGTCAGACTATGGCAGAGAGCTCTATGCAAACCTTCCAACCACAGAGGCCACCCCGCTCCTGATTCTATCCCTGCCTGCACTGGTCTGTTCCTGCCACTCGGGACAAACTTTTTATGGCGATATTCCATATTCTCTTCCCCTGGTGAGTTGTTGTACTTTCGATCTTTGTGAACATTACCGGTCTAGCGCTATTTTTGAGGCTGATTTTTAAAAATGATAATGAGGGTATGAGAGGAGCTCAGAATGTAGCATGTGCCTTCTCCTCCATCTTGGCTCGCCACCCCCCCCCCCTCAATTATCATCTCTATGTTGATGATTCTCACTTCTGCCTATCTTCTCCCATACTTGCTGCTGACCTGAAATATCATATCTCTAGCTATCTTTCATATATGTGAAACTGGATATCTGGTAGACATATTCAAACTTTTATTTAAAATTTAAACACTATCTTTCACCTTAATCCCTCTCCACTGATACCTTCCTTATCACTATAGAGAAAACATCATTCTCCCTTGCTCTTCAGATTTTCAATGTCGGAAATATACCAGATTTCTCTCTCTCTCTCTCTCTCTCTCTCTCTCTCTCTCTCTCTCTCTCTGTCTTTTACATTCAAAGTTGTTTATATCCTTACCCCTCTTACATTTTCTTTCCCCTTACTCCTTCACCCATTTTTTTGATTCAGGGATATTTCAAGGAAGGAGACATTCCATTCTCTAAAGACTCTCTCTCTCATGCCTGAAATCCCCTCACTCTTTTGTTCCTCTCTAATTTCCCTGATTTCTTTCAATTCCCAAATAAAATCCCACCTTTTATGGGAAGCTTTCCCCAATTTCTCCTAATTTCACCACTTTGCATCTTTTAATTATTTTCAATTTATCCTGAATATTGCTTGCTTTTGTGTATATTTCTTCACATACTGTCTCTCCCATTAGATTGAAATGTCTTTAAGCACAGGGTTTGTCTTTTGCCTCTTTGTTATATTCCCAGCATTTAGCTGGCCATGGAACAGAATACATACTCAATAATTGTTTATTAATTGATTGAATAAATGTTTTACTTTCCTATTTCTATATTTATTTTTAGAGTTTTAATTTCTAACCTATTTGTAATTGTTATATCTTCTTATAAGCATTCCTTTAATGATTTTTCCTAAATTATTGCAGTATCTTGTCATAACTCAATTTTTATGGAGAACATAATATTTTGCCTTTTTGGTATTCTCTTTCATCAAATATTTTCACATGTCTATTTTTTACTTTGTAGCATTATTTCATTTTTAAATGTCCTTTTCTGGACTCTTTATTCATTTCCCTATTACTATCAGTCTTACTGACAGTTTAACTTGTGGAATCTTAGCTCATGCTCAACCTTTCATCCTTATTTTTTGCCTTCCCTTTTGTTTCTAATTATTTTACATCAGGATCTGTATTGTTAGTCTTCCCCTTCTATACTGTCCTGAATTTTTCTTCTGTCTAAATAGAGACTGTGAAACTCTAATTCTTTGCATTAAGGTTTTGAAGATGTCAGAGATCAGCTAAACTATGTAGGTTGCAGTTCATTTTGACTTTTCACAAAAATATTAGGATAGCATGGGCCCAAGACCTGTGATTTCACCAAGTCTTGGGTAAGAAAACTCCCTTTTGCCACTGTAAGTATACACCATTAGTATAACAAGATCAAATAATTTGCACTGGCTCAAACAGCCAAATATGTGTCAGAAACACCTTCAAGAATGGGTCTTTATCCACTCTATTGCAATGCTATACGAGCTCAAATGTATAAAAATATATTTATAATTTAATATTTCCAAAGGACAATTCCTGCTGCTTAGTATAAAATGAGTAGTAATCAATATATACGTACATACATACATAATATGAACACAACACCTACATTTGTAGGTTTTTTGACATACATAAAAAGTTAAGAACTTTTGTTCTAAGAAAGCTTCCTCCTACTTACTTTGCATGGCACTAATTTTTATAGTTCTAAGAAATCCTAATATAGGAAAGGTCCAAAGAAGAACCTGGAGTGAATGCAATCTGGCGATTGACTTAGGAGTGATTAATCAATTCAGAAATTCAGGCAACTTGTTTATTCATTGTTTTGATGTGAGATTTATTATGAGCTAATACTTATCTACAAACTGACCTAAAATAGGGCTTCTTAAACTTTTTTTCCCACTTGTGACCTCTTTTCACCTGAGAAATTTTTATGATGAAGTATATAGGTATATAAAATAGTTATACAAGTAAAATATTTACTCATAATTTTTCAAAATCCACATTCAATTATGAGACACCATATGAGGTCATGAATTCACAGTTTAAGAATCTGGAGCCTACATTACTTAGAAAATGAGAACTAATACCTATCATAGATGATACCATTCTTTTAAAGAGATTGTTAAGTTTTTTGTTTCATTTTGTTTTGTTGTCCCCTTATAATGCACCAAATTTTGATATCCAAGTTATCCAAATGACAAGTTTGCATACACCTCATAACGCAGACCAAAAAAAATTGTGGCATAGTCTCTCTCTGGTTTTATGTAAGCCACAGGAGTTGGTAAATAATAACCTTCAGTGAGTTTCATTTGGATGTTTTCTTATCCAAGTGTGGTCATTTTTTTTTTTCTTTTCTTAGCATGGCTAAGAAATCATGGCAAATCACTCATTTGCAGAAGCATTTACTGCCAAACTGGGGGATTAATGTTGACAGAAGAGATTGATTAGCTCCCCTTTATAGTTTAAGGGAAGAATCTTACAAACCCAGGGTGGGGAGGGAAGAGGAAAATATTTAATTCAAAAGGCTTGACTGAAGCCCTGTTGCTTTGAAATTGCAAGAGAGCATCTGACTTATGGTGTGTTTTGTGTGTGTATATGTGTGTTTTGTGAGTATAAATACATTTATGTGGAGGAAAATAGAAGTGGAGATTCTTAGCTACTGCATCTTAGATGGTCTCCACTTTTTTCACACAGAGACTTTTATTAACTCCTTCCTAAAACAGGCCCTGTGGGTATGACTTTCTTAATCAATTCCTCTGATCTGTTCCTCACTATTTTATATACTTACAAACATTTTAATCTACTGAAAGACGATAAAGGATAACTAAAATTGACTAAGAACAGCTGCTTTTGAGGCAGGGGTTCTAAACCTGTACATGGTTTACCTGGTTTTTAGAAACTACTTTGATACTTACATTTCAATATAATTGGTTTCCTTTGGAACCCTATATTTTTTATTTGCTGCATTTAAAAACCTTGTTCTGAAAAGCATTTCATAGTCTTCATGAGAAGACCACAAACATTCATAATACATAAAAAGTTAAGAATCTTTTTTTTTCTAAGAAAGGATTCTCCTGTTTCCTTATTTTCCCCCTTTTGAATAATGATTATTCATGATTCAGGTTTGAATTTTCTTGATTCAGGATTGATATGGATTTTCAGGGATTTATTTTTCTTTACTTTTCAAGGTGTTATGAAATATTAACAATCAATAAAATTCTCTCTTATATACTTTTATGTCTGAACTCTCAGCAAGGATCACACCTATATCTGATATACAGTTCTCTTTCATTTTCTTTTACTTACATACCTTGTTGATCACTGCCCTATTTTCTGGCTTCCTTTTCAGAATAATGAAGGATCCAAATGAGAAGCTATAATGATAAATTAAAACTTTATGTTAAGCCAGAATTTTAGACTAATAAAACAGATGTGTAAACAAAGTAAAAACATATATACATATATATATATATATATATGTATATATATATATATATATATATATATATATATATATATATATATATATGTAAGGTTTGAACTTCACTTCTGTCCTTTATTGAAGGAAAAGTGGAAGAAGGGTAAAAGGGGAAGAAAACTTTATTTATCAATATTCTCAAATGTACAGTCTAGCAATAATTTGACTCTTCCCAGACATGCTGCAGCACAGAACCAAATGTTTTGACTTCTGGTGCCTTTAATAAAATTCTCCCTCTCTCTTCTTTATATCCATCTCTTTTATTCACCTCTCTCTCTTTCCCTTTCCTTTGACTACTTCTTTCTTTCCTTTTTCTTTTTCCTCTCCCCTTTTTAGCCTTCTCTTTTTCCTTTCTTCCCACTCCCTTCTCTCTCATTTCTGTCTCTCTCCTCCTCCTTTTATTTTCTCCCTCCTCTTTCCCTATGCTCTGTGCTCCATCACCTTATGAAAACAATCCCATGGAGTGAGGGGAACATAATTTATATCATATGAGAACTCTCCCATGAAGTGAAGGAAAGATAATTAAATTTTAAGATTTAAATAATTATTATAAAATTACACGTAGCCAAATACTGAGAATTCTTCCTCCAGCAGAAACTGATTTCTTATTTCCTCTTAAACTTCACATTCACTCTTTCTCTTAACACATCATTCCCTTCTTCCATCATACTGCTGAGTATTTAAACCATCCAGAGTTGCTTATTTTATCCCATCAAGCAAGCCTAGTTTAATACTCTTCTGTAAAGGAATTTAGGAGGTGGTTGGGGCTTAGAATGAGTTATCACTGAGAGGAAACTGTAAAGGAAAAGCACAAAACCAATCAAAGCTCAGAAATTTAAGACTAACAATATTAGCTCACTAGCAGCAGGGACTCCATTGGAATGAATTAAGAGGAATGGTTTAGAGGGCAATAGCCTTTGCTTATTTTTCCTTTGTTTTTTCAAGTAGGACTTGCTTCATAAGAAAATTTCCTTTCTTTTGTGTTTATATGTATGTGTATATATATATATATATATATATATATATATGTATGTATATATATACATATATATATAACAAAAAAGAAAGAAAAATGTATATATATATATATATATATATATACACACACACACATATATATATACATATATATATATATATATGTATATTTCCTGTTTTTACTCTATTCAGGTGCTGAGATGCCTCTTCTGATTATATCATCCTGCTATATTGCTCCAATTATTCTTATTGAAAAGAATCATATTCCTTTAAAATTAAAAAAATGTATAAATTACCTAGCAAAAAAAAAGCAAAAGCAAACCATATCTTTTGTTGCTTTTGTTGGAGTCTAGCTCCTATAGTGAATTAATGATGTGAAAACTGGGGCCAGGTGGATAGAAGTTAAATTATGAACTCTTCAAATTTTATTTATCAGAGAGACAAACATATATACAATGCTTATACAAAGTATACTATTTGAAGTTCCTATAGCTTTTTCTAACAATACAATATCTACTGAGATGTAAATGATTAAGCCCTGGATCTTAATTACTTAGACAAAGATGCAAATATTTGAGATATCATATCATTGTCTCAAGTATCTTTCTCCCAAATGCCTTTAGTCTCCATTGTGGGCTGTTTTTCCTGTCAGAGTTCAAAGGTTTTCCTTTAATCTAAAAAGTAGTTTTTGTATTTTGCTTCAGCCGCTAGATTATTAATTTTTATATTCACAAGCAGTCTCTGCTATTTCAATAAAAGACGAAGGTTGGTGAGCCAAATTACTCAGATATTCAAGACCTGGAATGGATTCTTACCTCCGGACTCTCTACAACCTTTCATTTAAAAGTTCAGAAAATTGTGGCTAAGAAAAGTTTCTGTATTTCATGATTAATATGAAAGCATGGTATCAAAGCCAATGAAGAGATCCAGTGAAAACTAAAAACAAAGAGAAGAGTCTTGGAAGATGGTAGAATAGGTCAGAAAATTCCAAGATCTTCAGATTTCTCTCACAAATAAGACACAATAGCACTTTCAGGTGAGTGCAGATCAGATAAAAATAAACAAATGTTGGAGCAGCACAGAGCTCCTCTTGGGACAAATGAAGAAAACTGAAAAAAGTTTCAATATGTGGTTTACCCCATGGGAAGTGTAAACACCTCCAGCCTAGTTCACTCTCAGTAAACAGTGAACCCTGAGGCTACCTGAGTTGAGAGATAGCCTCATCCTCAGCCAAGGGAATTTTCATCTCTTGGATAGTTTGGGAAGCGCTGCCTCTGAGTGGGAAACATTGACAGAACTTCTGCTTATAAGGGACTACAGATCAGCTGTGGTGCCTCTCTGCATCCCTGGGTGAAAAGGAACTAACACACATCTGGTGAGTGCAAACACTGTAGGGTAGAGACATTGAGGGTTCTGGGCATTTACAGAAGGGCATAGTTCTTGGTTTTGGTTGCAGAATAAAGGGCGAAAATAAAAAGAACCCTAAGCTAACGTTAGCATTCCCCACAGCTCAAGAATAATGGTGATTATACTTATGAGCCTCTATAAATATTTTTTTTAATGAGCAGGCAAAAGAGAAAGAACCTATTCATAGAAAGTTACTGTGGGAATAGAGAAAACAGAGGTTTGGTTTTAGAGGAGAATATTGAAGCAAAAATGTCTCTCTTGCATCAAAAATAATATCAAGTGGTCAATTGCACCCCCAAAACCCCAGTTTTGTATAACCCCAGTTTTTGTATGAAGTTCAAATGTGGAGAACTTTAAAAAAAACTTTTAAAAGTCAAATGGAAGATATTGGGGAATTTTTTTTAATAAAAACGATGCAAGGAAAATAAGATTATTAAAAGAAAATCAACCAACTAGAAAAGGAGAGCTTAAGAAATGCTAAGGAAGAAAACAATTCCTTGAAAATTATAATTGGGCAAGGGGAAAGTCAGCAAAATTATGGTATCAAGAAATAATAAAACAAATATAAAGGATGAAAAAGTAGAAGAAACTGTGAAACCTCATAAGAAAAACAACAGATCTGGAAATCAGATCAAGTAGAAAAAGTATAATAATCAGAAATCTACACAAAACGAACTTTGATACAATATTTGCTCTAGATTCCAAATGAAATAAGAGGGTACAGGGATAGAGAGGGTGAGAGGATAAGTAAGGAATTTTTAGAGGGAACCTACTCACATCAGATCTGGGTTAAAGAATGACTAACATGTGAATTTATAAGGGAATAAAAGTCTAAATTTATAAAGAAATATAAGGTAGAGAAAATGGGATAAGGGGAAGTATTAAAGGGTGTGTGTTTGCCTGTAGATTTATGAGAATGAGATAAAGAGGTAAAAACAAATATTTATGTTTGACATATAAAAATATATGTGTATATATATATGTATATATATACATATACATATATGTATATATATACATATATATATATATATACATACTTATATACAAATAGACAACAACACAAGGAGAAAGAATAGGGGAAGAGGATAAGGAAGGAGTCCTTGGAAAAGAATAGATTTATTAATAGAAAAGCTAGGTAGTAGGGAGAAGCAAAGTAGTAGTCAGGAGAGATAGAAAATAAGAGATATACACAAATATTGTAATAAAAAGTAAAATTGACTGGATTCAAAATGCAAAAGTAGTAATCATGATTTCTGACAAAGTTTAAAACTAAAATAATTTAATCAAAAGAGGGAAACAATAGGGAAACTACACTATCTGTCAACAAAATAAATCAACAATGTTTTAGACTATTTAATGACAGTATGAGGAATTAGAATATTCCTCCATTGTAGAAAATAATGAATTGATGGATTTAGAAAAATATGCAAAAACTTAGATTTATGAAGAAAATTTATGTTATCCATAATCAGAGAAACAGAAGAAAAATAAGCATACTACAGTCTCACATACATTTATATGAATGTGTGAATATACATGTATATGTATTATTATAGATATTTATGTATATTCATATGTATATGTTTGTGTGGTGTATATTGCCATGCTTAATTGCAACCTTCTTGGGAAAGGTGGGGAGAAAGGGAAAATATAATAAAGTAAAAAATGCACAGCAGAATATAAAAGAACATCTGTAAGGAAGAAAAGAAAAGATGAAAGGTCTGAACATAATATATAGTATTTATTATATAGGCTTTCTTGAAATGAAAATTCATTGCTTTATATTTTGAATCTTCTCTCTTATGTTTTACTGTATAAATGGCAATGTCTTTCTTTTCTTTTTCTATTTTGAATTTGGTTTAAGTAAATAAACTAAGAAATAGAATATTTAATGAACATCCTAGTGTTTCTTCCATATTTTTAGAAAATAACTCTTTCATATTAAAAAATTCACTAATTCCCTATTGATTAGAGAAATGAAAATTAAAACTACTCTGAGATACCATCTCCTAAGTCTCAGATTGATTCAGATGACAGGAAAAGATAATGATGAATGTTGGAGGGAATATGGGAAAACTGGGACACTGTTGGTTGAGTTGTGAAAGGACTATAAAACTGTACCTACAAAAAAAATACCATTCTATTACTGGGTCTATATGCCAAGGAAATCATAAATGAGGGGAAAGGACCCACATGTGCAAAAATTTTGGTAGCAGCTCTTTTTTGGTGGCACAAAATTGGAAATCCCCATCAATTGGAGAATGGCTAAACAAGCTATGGTACATGAATGTAATGGAATATTACTTTTCTATAAAAATGATGAACAAGCTGATTACAGAAAGGCCTAGAAAGATTTACATGAATTGATGCTGAGCAAAACAAGCAGAACTAGGAATACATTATACACAATAACAGCAAGAATGTGCCATGATTATCTATGAAAGGCTTGGTTCTTCTTAATGGTTCAGTGATCCAAAGAATCCCAAAAAACTTTGGACAGAAAATGCCATCTGCATCCAGAAAAAGATCTAAGGAGACAATGTAAAGCAACACATGCTGTGTTAATTTTTTTTTCTGTTTTTTCTTCTTTTTAAATCTCTCTCATGGCTTTTCTCTTTTACTCTGATTTTTTTTTCTCCCAACATGATTCATAAAGCAATTTGCAGTAAAAATAAACTTGCTACAATTTAAAAAACGAAAATAGCTCCTTTTCCATATTTTCAGACATTAGCCTCCTTTCCCCATAGTTTCCATATTTTCAAACTGAGATCAACAAACAAATAAATGGAGAAAAATTGAGAAAAATTGGGAGCCACACTTTTAAAAATGGTACTTTCACAATAACTTCTCTTATTTAATTGAAAGTGAGATTTTCTTTGATGTTTGCTTAAAGTTTATTTTGTTTTCCTCCATATATTTTAATATAAATAAGGTGTATAAAATTCATTATGATCAGTTTTTGGCTTGTGTCAGAGAGCATCTGAATCTCAAGGATCCTCAACCTTTCCATTTTACACCAAGTAACACTGACATAGTACTACTACCTTGCAATATAGCTAAATCAAAGAGACAATTCTTCATTTTATTAAATACTTGAATACAGTAACTGAAAGCCCCATCTCACTGGAAACTTCTCCTATTGGACATAATTATTGTTTCAGTCACTTAGGCCATGGACTTTTTATGCCAATAAAACAAATAAAATAGATTAGAAAAATGTATAGCAGTTTTTTTTTAAGTTGACAAACTTTCTATATTATATCCACATTAACTACAAACTTCAATTTTTTAATCAAAAGTCCTGTCACTGTCAGTATCCCAGTAGAGTTCCTCAATACTTTCACATACAGAAGTGCCATCAAGAAACTGATGGGGTTAATTAAGACTTGCCACATTTACTAGTCACCAGAGGATTCAGTTCAAAGCTGGATGGTTGTTATTGCTCACTTTGAGAATGACTAAGTGATGTCAATAAATGTGGCTGCTGACCTTACAGATAAAGGTAGACCCAGAATCATTTTCTATAACTAAATGAGCACAATTTCCCAGAACAAAAGAATGTAGTCTTTCTTAGAAAGTCCTTGAAAAAGCATGATTCCAAACCAAGACTGTCTACACTGAGCTGCCACATCAATTCTCAAATTTTGTTTCCACAAAGATGAAGGGTAAAGCCTCCTGAAATCTATCCAAGTAGTCCTAACTACACTTCACTAATGCATTTTTGTTTCTCCCTGTTTCCAGCCTCCAACATCCTCCAAGACAATTTTTGTGGCCATATGTAAATGCATCCAATCAAATTCATGTCAAGGTACATTTAACAATGGCACTGGCTCATCTGTGATTCACTCTGGCTTGAGAGATTCCTTGTCTTACACATGCTCCTATAGTGTACTATCTAACCCATATTTTATGGATCATTGAGGCAAGAGATTCAAAGATTAGAAAGAGAAAATTATATTTGATTTTTTACATGATGACGTTCAATGAATATACCCACAAATACACTTTCAAAGCATTCTTGGGAGATAGGTCAAAGGAGATATATGCATATTATCTATAATGAATAAATTGAGGCAGAGGGTATTTTCAAGGTCATAATTATATTTCACACCAAAGATGGAAAAAGCCCAGGTATCCTAATTGAGATTGTTCTTTTTACTATGAGATTAAGAACATTATAAAGTATACTATGGAAATAAGATATAACCAAGATTGAGTCAGATTCCCAAGAAATTCATTAGCAGAAAGGGTTCATGAACCACTGGTCTAGATGACAAGATAAAATAAAAGTTTCAGGTATTAGACAGACAAGATTTCTCTCTGAACAGTCTATTAGTTTCCAAGAGTTTCAATCTCAGGGACAATTGTCTTATTTACCCTTGTGAATCCCATGGTACATGATTTCTTGACTGAGGATAGTTGAAGTTTGCCTAAGAGAGAAATTACAATTGCAAGAAACTCCATTAGATGCAACTCCCTGTTGCTTGGTCACCTTTATGTTTAATGTAATTACCTTTGCTTCCATCTCCAGAGTGAATTCTTCTTTAGATATATAAAGCAACAAAGTAGAGAGATAATAAGAGGGGGCAAAAAAATAAATAAATAAACAAAAACCTTTTATTTTAATATGGCCACCAACACCACTTATAATCTAAGAGAATTTCCTAGGAGAGCTATGAGGTTAAGTGACTACTTAATATCATCACATATGAGAGACCAAAGTTTGAAATACAAACTTTATTTTTATTCTAAGTTCATCTCTCTATATATTACAATTTAACATCTCTGGTCTCCTCGATAAAAAGACAATAATTCTTTTTTATTCTTTTTATCTCTGGTGTTAACTAATAAATGTGGTGGGATGTTTTTTTATGAAACTTATTAGAATATCTGGGTGAAGAAGTTTGAAGTGTATTTAATAAAGTTTAGAATATATTGTCATAAGATATAAAATACAGGATAAAAAATAAAAATACAAGATGGTTCAAAGGGAAATAAGAAGACTTCTAGTGCTCTGTCATACATTCACACATACATAGATGTATATGTGTGCATACATATAATGTATGAATATATACATATCTAATTTTATACATTTTTATTTTGAAGAAATGGCAAATACAAACCTTTTGCAGAATCTTTTTTCTAATTCATTTTAATTTTAGTGCCTAAGATTATGATATATATCTTTTTTGTTCTAATTATATACTTATTTTTCTCTAATTAAAATGTTGTCTCTTGGAGAGCAAACTATTATTTTTTTTGCCTTTTTTTTTGTTGTGTACATAGCCATTGACATAGACCCTGACATATAGTAGGTATTTAATGATTGCTTTTTGATTGACAAACTGAATGACTGATCCTTCTCTCCTATTTATACAGAAAAAGAAGTTAGGGTGGTGGAAAATAATTTATCTATTCTACTAACACATAATTGAAATGGTTCTGACTCTTCTCTGACCATCTCCTCTGCCCAGTGAGAAGTTCAATTTCTATTTTAATTTTTTTCTAATTTTACCAATACTTTTGTGAACCACTTTCTATAGATGAAGGTTTTTTTAAAAATAACTATTCTTTCCCTGGTCTTACTCTCTACTTTAAGCCCCACCATATCTTTTTTTCTGTAATTATATATTTTTTTCTTTCTTGAATTTATTTCCAGATTAACCTCTATGTGGGGAATTGTATTTGTGTTATATATGGATAGGTGTGAATTAGTATGTCTTCAACCATTCTTTGCCTTGTTTGGGTAGGAGCATGAAATTAGCAACCACAATTTATCAAATACTGATCATCTGCTTGACATTGTGGTAAGATTTGGGAACAAAACTTAAAAAAAAAGTCCATATCCTCAAAATTCTACTTTATAGTAAGAGAGACAACATTTGAGCAAAGATGTATCTATATCATATATTTGATGTAAATAGGAGATAACCACAGAGGGGAAAAAGCTTTGAGAAGGGGAAATAATCATAATACATCTTGGGTACTTAGAAAGGATTCTCACAGAAGGAGGTTATTGTTTGTTGATTTTATCCTTCATTCTTGAAAAGTGCCAATGATAACAGGAGGGTGATGTCCTGACTTACAAACAAATTGGACTTAAAGTCAGGACTGTGCAAAGTCATCAGTTTCACTCTTTCCTCCAGGATCATATGAGTACAGTGGGAAGACATAGGAAAGAATTATTGGGAATGGCTCCAGACACAATACGAGACTCGGATCTTGTTAAGCTAAAGTTTTCCCAGGTTTCAGTTTGTTTCAGGCAACACACATTCAGTGGATAGAAATTGAGCAAAAGATAATCTAGTTTGACTTCAGATCAGTCTTAAAGGATGTCAGAGAATCCAATGAAATGCAATATATCTGGAAACACATACACAAACAAACAATACCAAGAAGGGTGTCATGTAATAGGGAGGAGTGTATTATAGTATTAAACATATTGGAAAGATAAGAGTTCAAAGAAGTGAAAGGCTTTCCTTCTCTCCTCTTCCCATTCGTATGCATCATTGTCACATAGCAATAATGAGAAATAAAAAAAGTTCTGTCCCCTTCGTTATTTCTTAGTGTGTTCTTTTTCTCCTACCTTTCACTACCTATTTAAAAACCAACAAAACAGAATAAAAGCACAACTAGTACTAAGTTTTCGCTTTTTTAAATTTTATTCCATCTGTGGCACTTAAGCTATTTTATAATTTTATTTATATCTTCTTATTTTATACCTTTTTAGTTATACATTTCATACCTTTATTTGGATGAAAGTACTTCATCAACCCTTCTAATTGTTCAAAGGTATTTATGTTTCTGGATTTTTTGTATGCGAGAGGAGATATCTCCTATTTTTCTTCCAAGACACTTTCCAGATTTGGTCTTTTTATCAAGAATACTTGCAAGTTCTTTATTTTTTTAAACTTTCATTTTTTCTCTCAAAAAAATTATACTCAGTTTTTTCTAGTCCATCATTCTTGAAGCTTTTTTTTGTATTTTTGATGCTATTCTTTTTACAAAAAAAAATTGAGAAAATCTCAAAACATTATATAATTTGTTGTTGTAACGCAGTATAAATTTATTTCTGACTGCTTACAATATTGTTTGATCTAATGCCCCAAATTTTGACTAGAATATTCCTGGATTTTTATAGAGAATTTCTATTTGAAGATGATGGGTAGCTTCTTTCTGTTTTCATTTCGCCCTCTAATTCTATTAGCTATGGGTAGCTTTCTTGGTTAACTTTAAGAAAGTATTACTGGATTTTTTTTTCCTATATCTGTTTGTTTGGTGATGTTTTTAAGGTGTTCAGTAGTTCTTAAATTATCTATTTTCTCATTCAGTTTTTTTTTTATATTACAGACTATGCATTTTAATTTTCCTATCTTTATACATTGTTCTAATATTTCTTATTTAATTGTCATTGACTCTTATTTTCTCTACTTAATTTTTCAACTTTCTTTTTATTTAATATTATTTTATTTTCTTATGTAAAATAGTTTTCAACATTTGCTTTTATAAGATTTTAATTTCTATTTTTTTTCCTTCCCCAAAAGGGCAAGTAATCTGACATATTTTATACATTTGCAATTATATTAAATAAATGTCCAAATTAGTCATGTTGTACAAGAAGAATCTGAATAAAAAGGAAAAACAACAGAGAAGAAAAAATAATTGAAAAAATTATTTCAATCTATATTCAGACTTTAAATTCTTTCTTTAGATGTGGGTAGAATTTTTCATCATGAGTCTCTTAGATTTATCTTAGATCATTGTATTGCTGAGAAGAGATAAGTCTATCAACACTTTATCAGAGCAAAATGGTGCTGTGAGTGTGTATAATGAAATCCTGGTTCTGCTCACCTTTGCTCAGCATCAGTTCATGTAAGTCTTTCCAGTTTTTTTTTCCCCTGAATTCTCAACAAGAACAAGAATATTCTATTATATTCACAGAGTATAATTTGTTCACCTATTCCTCAATTGATGGGCATCCCCTTTATTTCCAATTCTTTGCCATCACAAAAATCACTGCTAGAAACATTTTTATACATGAGGGTTCTTTTTCCTTTTTAATGATCTCTTTAGGATACTGGTAGGGTCCAGAACTTGAAACAAGGTGTTAAATAAGTGGAATTGAGGAGACAGTGGTTAAATCTAGTTTAGCATTGATTTAATCCTACAACAAATAATGGTTTCCTAGTGATGTAATGATTGATGTGATGTGACTCAGTGTGGGGTATATAAGGAGGAGCTGTCAGGACTAGAGAGGACAAGCCTATTTGAAGCTCATTTGGAGGGAGCTAGAGAAAGAAGTTGGCAGAGGCAAAGTTTTAGCGGCAGGAGCTCTCAGAACCAAGGAGAGAGATAGGCCTCTAAGAAAGCTAACAGGACCACTTTGAAGGAGACAGTAAAGAATTTGGACTTTAACTCCCAGCTGCATTTGGGGTGATTACATTGAACTGAAACTAAGGCTGCCTCCAGAAGTTCCCCAAGAATCCTGCTCCCAGAGATCATTACATTTTAGAAAAGGACATTGCATTTTGGCTCCCTAATGTGGGATCAAGAACCTTCAACTGTGACCCAGAAATCAGGGTGAGTACAATAAGGTAACTTTGTTAAATAGCTAAAATATAATTTCAGCTAAAATGGGACAGATGTTTAGAAAACATCTTTCTTGTCCTCTTCAAGGAAAATGTGAAGAGTACATTGTTAGACTGATGAAAAGCCAAGGTTTGATTATAATTTGGGAGCAGGGGACTTCCGGCCAAGATGGCGGCGTGGAGGCAGACAGCTGTTTGAGCTCCTCGTTTTCTCTCAGAACTTACTTCATGACCAGCCTCAGACTTAATGCTTGACCCAGAATGAAATCCACAAATAATCACCAAGAGAAGACATCCTTGAAAGAACCCAGAAAAGGTCTGTGTTTGCTCAGGGGAGGGTCAATCAGACTGGGCACAGACTGAGGGCAGGCAAGCCAGAGTGAGACAGGCAGCTCACACAGCTCAGACCAGAGGGGGAGGGGTACAATCTCTGCCGTTTCTGCGAAAAGACTTTTTCCCCAGTGTGGATACTCTGTCTTGGCAGCAAGCCAGGAGCAGCAGAGAGGGTGTAAACATTGGAGGTGAAGATTAAAACCCCAGAAAGCCAGCGTGTATCAGAATCCGGCCACTCCCAACACCCACCTGGACTGACTCAGTGTGTTCTCGGAGCCTCAGAGTGTAGACTCAGTACAGTCATTGCTGTTCTGTTAGTGGCTCTCTGCTGCCCTACCCCCAGTCTGTAGAGGAAGCACATTAACACCATCCAGGCCCACCCCCCAAAAAACAGACCTATTATTTCTCTTGTCAGTTTATTTTCTGCGATTCCTACTCTGACAAAATGAACAAAAAGTTCAAAAGGGCTCTAACCATTGACAGCTTTTGTATGGAGAGAGAGCAGACTTCAAACACTGAGGAGACTAAAAACAGACTGTCCCCAGAGGAATCCCCTAAGGGGGATATGAGCTGCTCCTCAATACAAAAGAATCTCATAGAGGAAATCAAAAAGGCTCTCACAAGAGAGCTGGAAGAGAAATGGGAAAAGGAAAGGGAGGCTTGGCAAGGAAGCCTGGAGAAGTCATCCCATGCATTCAAAGACAGAGTGGATAAAGAAATCAAATCATTGACAAACAAGATTAGTGAGCTGGAAAAGATAAACAATTCCAAGGAAAACAGGATTAGTGAGCTGGAAAAAGAAAACAGCTCTCTAAAAAATAAAATGGATAAAATGGAAAAAAATTCCATAGAAGATAAAAACTCAATTGGACAATTACAAAGAGATATAAAAAAAGTGAGTGAAGAAAATACATCATTGAAAATTAGACTGGAACAAGTAGAAATGAATGACTCAAGGAGAAACCAAGAGGGAGTCAAGCAAAACCAGAGAAATGAAACAATTGAAAAGAATGTCAAGTACCTTACTAGAAAGACAACAGGCCTGGAAAACAGATCCAGGAGAGACAATTTGAGAATAATCGGACTCCCTGAAAAATGTGAGGAAAAAAAGAGCTTGGACACCATTTTCGAGGAAATTATCAAAGAGAACTGCCCAGACGTTCTAGAAACAGAGGGTAAAATAGACATTGAAAAAATTCATCGATCACCTACTGAAAGGGACCCTAAAGTCAAAACGCCAAGAAATATAGTGGCCAAGTTCAAGAACCATCAGACAAAGTAAAAGATATTGGAAACTGCTAGAAAAAATCAATTCAGATATGGAGGATCACAATAAGGATAACCCAGGATCTTGCAGCGTCCACATTAAAAGAACGAAGGGCCTGGAACATGATATTCTGAAAGGCTAAGGAACTTGGTATGCAGCCAAGAATAACTTACCCAGCAAGAATGAGCATCATTTTCCAGGGAAGAAGGTGGACATTTAACAAAATCAATGAATTCCATCTATTTTTGATGAAAAAACCAGACCTACAAAAAAGGTTTGATCTTCAAATACAGAACTCAAGAGATTTCTAAAAAGGTAAAATCTTGATAACTATACTTCTGCCAAAAAAATATGTAAAGAACATATGTACAATTTGTCTTAGAAACTAGAGGTGAAAAGGAAATTATATCATAAAGTGTAAAGTGGTGGTACATACATCTCATGAAGAGGCAAAGGTAACCTATTATATCTGAGAGAAAGAAAGGAGGGAGATGAACTTAGTGTGTATCAATAGATATATTCGATTTATGGTGAAACTTCTTCCACTTCATTGAAAAGTGAAAGGGAAGGAGTAAGCTAAAGGGAAGGGAATACAGAAATTTTGAGGAAAAGGGGTAAAATAAGGGGAGGATCTTTAAGGTGGGGGAGGGATCCTAAAAAGGGAGGGCTGTGAAAAGCAAGTGGTGTTGTGTTCACCAGTTTAATACTGGGTAGGGGGGTAAGAGGGAAGGAAAGGGGAAAAGCATAAGCAGGGGTTAATAGGATGGCAAGCAATATAGAATTAGTCCTTCTAACCATAAATGTGAATGGGGCAAACTGCCTCATAAAGAGGAAGCAGTTAGCAGACTGGATTAAAAGTCAGAATCCTACTATATGTTGTTTACAGGAAACACACCTGAAACAGGGTGAGACATTCAAACTAAAAGTAAAAGGATGGAGCAGAATCTATTATGCTTCAGGCAAAACCAAAAAAGCAGGAGTAGCCATCCTCATCTCAGATCAAGCAAAAACAAAAATTGATCTAATTAAAAGAGATAAGGAAGGGCATTATATCCTGCTAAAGGGCAGCATCAATAATGAAGCCGTAGCAATATTAAACATATATGCACTAAGTGGTGCAGCATCTAAATTCTTAAAAGAGAAATTAAGAGAGCTGCAAGAAGAAACAGAAAGCAAAACTATAATAGTGGGAGATCTCAACCTTGCGCTCTCAGAATTAGATAAATCAAACCACAAAATAAATAAGAAAGAAGTCAAAGAGGTAAATAGAATACTAGAAAAGTCTGATATGATAGATCTTTGGCGAAAGCTAAATGGAGACAGAAAGGAATATACTTTCTTCTCAGTAGTTCATGGAACCTATAAAAAAATTGATCACATACTAGGGCATAAAAACCTCAAAATCAAATGCAGTAAGGCAGAAATAGTAAATGCATGCTTTTCAGACCACAATGCAATCAAAATTACATTTAATAAAAAGCCAGGGGAAAATAGACCAAAAAATAATTGGAAACGAAATAATCTTATACTAAAGAATGATTGGGTAAAACAGCAAATCATAGACATAATTAATAACTTCACCCAAGAAAATGACAATAATGAGACATCATACCAAAATGTGTTGGATACAGCCAAAGCAGTAATAAGGGGAAGTTTTATATCTCTACAGGCCTACTTGCATAAAATAGAGAAAGAGAGGGCCAACGAATTGGGCATACAACTAAAATTGCTAGAAAAAGCACAAATTAAAAACCCCCAGAATTCAAAAAATACAAGGTGAGATTAATAAAATTGAAAGTAAAAAAACTATTGAATTAATTAATAAAACTAAGAGTTGGTTCTACGAAAAAAACAACAAAATAGAAAAACCCTTAGTAAAACTGATTAAAAAAAGGAAAGAGAAAAAGCAAATTGTAAGGCTTGAAAATGAAAAGGGTGAACTCACCACTAATGAAGAGAAAATTAGAACAATAGTTAGGAGCTACTTTGCTCAACTTTATGCCAATAAATTCGATAACTTAAATGAAATGGAACAATACCTTCAAAAATATAGCTTGCCCAGATTAACAGAGGAAGAAGTAAGTAGTCTAAATAGTCCCATCTCAGAAAAAGAAATAGACCAAGCTATTAACCAACTTCCTAAGAAAAAGTCCCCAGGACCAGATGGATTTACATGTGAATTCTACCAAACATTTAAAGAACAACTAACTCCAATGCTATGTAAACTATTTGAAAAAATAGGAGTCCTACCAAATTCCTTCTATGACACAGACATGGTACTGATACCTAAACCAGGTAGATCGAAAACTGAGAAAGAAAACTATAGACCAATTTCCTTAATGAATATAGATGCTAAAATCTTAAATAAGATATTAGCAAATAGACTTCAGAAAATCATCCCCAGGATAATACACTATGACCAAGTGGGATTTATACCAGAAATGCAGGGCTGGTTTAATATTAGGAAAACTATTAGTATAATTGACCATATTAATAATCAAATTAATAAAAACCATATGATCATCTCAATAGATGCAGAAAAAGCATTTGATAAAATCCAACTTCCATTCCTACTAAAAACGTTTGAGAGTATAGGAATAAATGGACTATTCCTTAAAATAATAAGGAGCACATATTTAAAACCTTCAGTAAACATCATATGTAATGATGATAAACTAGACCCTTTCCCTATAAGATCAGGAGTGAAACAAGGTTGCCCACTATCACCATTACTTTTCAATATAGTACTAGAAACTCTAGCCTCGGCAATAAGAGCCAAGAAAGAGATGCAAGGAATTAGAGTAGGAAATGAGGAAATCAAATTATCACTTTTCGCAGATGACATGATAGTATGCTTAGAGAACCCCAAAGACTCTGCTAAAAAGCTAATAGAAATAATTCAGAATTTTAGTAAAGTTGCAGGATACAAAATAAATCCACATAAATCCTCAGCATTTTTATACATTAACAACACAATTCAACAGCAAGAAATACAAAGAGAAATTCCATTCAAAATAATGGTCGATAGTATAAAATATTGGGGAATATACCAAAGGAGAGTCAGGAATTATATGAGCAAAATTACAAAACACTTGCCACAAAAATAAAGTCAGATTTAAATAATTGGAAAGACATTCAGTGCTCTTGGATAGGCCGAACGAATATAATTAAGATGACAATACTCCCTAAACTAATCTATTTATTTAGTGCTATACCAATCAGACTTCCAAGAAAGTATTTAAATAACCTAGAAAAAATAACAACAGAATTCATATGGAACAACAAAAGGTCGAGAATCTCAAGGGAAGTAATGAAAAAAAAATTAAGTGAAGGTGGTCTAGCTGTACCTGATCTAGAACTATATTATAAAGCAACAGTCACCGAAACCATTTGGTATTGGCTAAGAAATAGACTAGTTGATCAGTGGCATAGGTTAGGTTCACAGGGCAAGATAGTGAATAAAAATAGCAATCTAGTGTTTGACAAACCCAAAGATCCCAAATTTTGGGATAAGAATTCATTATTTGACAAAAACAGCTGGGAAAACTTTAAATTAGTATGGCAGAAACTAGGCGTGGACCCACATTTAACACCACATACTAAGATAAGATCAAAATGGGTCCAAGATTTAGGCATAAAGAATGAAATCATAAATAAATTGGAGGAACATTGGATGGTTTACCTCTCAGACTTGTGGAGGAGGAAGGAGTTTGTGTCCAAGGGAGAACTAGAGAAAATTATTGATCACAAAATAGAAATTTTTGATTACACCAAATTAAAAAGTTTCTGCACAAACAAAACTAATGCAAACAAGATTAGAAGGGAAGTAACAAATTGGGAAAACATTTTTACAGTTAAAGGTTCTGATAAAGGCCTCATCTCCAAAATATATAGAGAATTGACTTTAATTTATAAGAAATTAAGCCATTCTCCAATTGATAAATGGTCAAAGGATATGAACAGACAATTTTCAGATGATGAAATTAAAACTGTTTCTGCTCATATGAAAGAGTGTTCCAAATCACTATTGATCAGAAAAATGCAAATTAAGACAACTCTGAGATATCATTACACACATGTCAGATTGGCTAAGATGATAGGAACACATAACGATGAATGTTGGAGGGGCTGTGGGAAAACTGGGACACTGATGCATTGTTGGTGGAGTTCTGAAGGAATCCAACCATTCTGGAGAGCAATCTGGAATTATGCCTAAAAAGTTATCAAAATGTGCATACCCTTTGATCCAGCCATACTACTACTGGGCTTATATCCCAAGGAAATACTAAAGAAGGGAAAGGGACATGTATGTGCCAAAATGTTTGTGGCAGCCCTTTTTATAGTGGCTAGAAGCTGGAAGTTGAATGGATACCCATCAGTTGGAGAATGGTTGGGTAAATTATGGTATATGAATGTTATGGAATATTATTGTTCTGTAAGAAATGACCAACAGGAGAAATACAGAGAGGCTTGGAGAGACTTACATCAACTGATGCTAAGTGAAACAAGCAGAACCAGAAGATCATTATACACTTCAACAATGATACTGTACGAGGATGTATGCTGATGGAAGTGGATATCTTCAACATAGAGAGGAGCTAATCCAATTCCAATTGATTAATGATGGACAAAATCAGCTACATCCAGAAAAGGAACACTGGGTAATGAGTGTAAACTGTTATTTTTACCTTCTGAATCCAATTCTTCCTGTGCAACAAGAAATTCGGTTCTACACACATATATTGTATCTAGAATATACTGTAATATATTTAACATGTATAAGACTCCCTGCCATCTGTGGAGGGGGTTGGGGGAGGAAGGGAAAAAATCTGAATAGAAGTAAGTGCAAGGGATAATGTTGTAAAAAATTACCCATGCATATATACTGTCAAAAAAAGTTATAATTATAAAATAAAATAAAAATTAAATTAAAAAAAGAAAAATAAAAAACTAAAAAAAAATTATATTTTTAAAGCATAAAAAAATAATAATTTGGGAGCAGATCACTGAACTTTTAGAAACTGTACAATACACATCTCCTTGGTGCTCTAAGGTAAAATAATTGAATCCAGACGAGTGGAAATTAGTAGGAGAACAACTAGGTGATTAGTACAATTCCAATCCAAATTCAATTTCCAAAATTATACTTTATACATATAATTTAATGCAACTGGCTTTAAGAAATTATATAAATCCCAAAGATTCAACTAAAAAGCTGTTAGAAATAATCCACACCTTTAGCAACTTTGCAGGATACAAAATAAACACACATAAATCATCAACATTCTTATATGTCACTAACAAAGTCCAACAGTTAGTGTTACAGAGAGAAATTTCATTTAATGTAACTACTGATAGTATAAAATATTTAGGAATCTATTTGCCAAGGGAAAATCAGAAACTCTATGAGCAAAACTACAAAACACTTTCCACACAAATTAAGTCCAATCTAACCAATTGGAAAAATATTAAATGCTCTTGGATAGGGTGAGCAAATATAATAAAGATGACAATACTATCTAGCTAATCTATTTATTTAGCGCTATACCAATCAGACTCCCAAAAAACTATTTTAATGACCTAGAAAAAATAACAACAAAATTCATATGGAAAAACAAAAGGTCAAGAATTTCAAGGGAATTAATGAAAAAAAAAATCAAATGAGGGTGGCCTAGCTGTACCAGATCTAAAATTATATTATAAAACAGTAGTTACCAAAACCATTTGGTATCGGCTAAGAAATAGACTAATTGATCAGTGGAATTGGTTAGGTCCAAAGGACAAAATAATAACTCTAACAACCTAGTGTTAGACAAACCCAAGGACCCCAGCCTTTGTGATAAGAACTCAATGGTTGACAAAAATTCCTGGGAAAATTGGAAATTAATTTGGCAGAAACTAGGCATTGATCCACACTTAACACCATACACCAAAATCAGGTCAAAATGGGTTCATGACTTAGGAATAAAGAATGAGATTATAAATAAATTAGAGAAACATAGGATAGTTTACCTCTCAAACCTGTGGAAGAGGAATGAATTCATGACCAAAGAAGAACTAGAGATCATTATTGATCACAAAATAGAAAGCTTTGATTATATCAAATTGAAAAGTTTTTATACAAACAAAATCAATGCAGATAAGATTAGAAGGGAAACAATAAACTCGGAAATTATTTTTACAGTCAAAGGTTCAGATAAAGGCCTCATTTCCAAAATATATAGAGAATTGATTATAATATATAAGAAATCAAGCCAATCTCCAATTGATAAATGGTCAAAGGATATGAACAGACAATTCTCGGATAAAGAAATTGAAACTATTTCTAGTCATATGAAAAGATGCTCCAAATAATTAATAATCAGAGAAATGCAAATTAAGACAATTCTGAGATACCACTACACACCTGTCAGATTGGCTAGAATGACAGGGAAAGGTAATGCAGAATGTTGGAGGGGATGTGGGAAAACAGTGACACTGATACATTTTTGGTGGAACACAAATACATCCAGCCATTCTGGAGAGTAATTTGGAACTATCCTCAAAAAGTTATCTAAATGTGCATACCCTTTGATCCAGCAGTGTTGCTACTGGGCTTATATCCCAAAGAGATCTTAAAGAAGGGAAAGGGACCTGTATGTGCAAGAATGTTTGTGGCAGCCCTCTTTGTGGTAGCCAGAAACTGGAAACTACGTGGATGCCCATCAATTAGAGATTGGCTGAATAAATTGTAGTATATGAATATTATTGTTCTTTAAGAAATAACCAACAGGATGATTTCAGAAAAGCCTGGAGAGACTTACATGAACTGATGCTGAGTGAAATAAGCAGGACCAGGAGATCATTATGTACTTCAACAACAATACTGTATGATGATCAATTCTGATGGATGTGGCCATCTTCAACAGTGAGATGAACCAAATCAATTCCAGTAGAGCAGTAATGAACTGAACCAACCACACTCAGCAAAATAACTCTGGGAGATGACTATGAACCACTACATAGAATTTCCAATCCCTCTAATTTTGTCCGCCTGCATTTTGGATTTCCTTCACAGGCTAAATGTACACTATTTCAAAGTCCAATTCTTTTTGTTCAGCAAAACAATTGTTTGGTCACGTATACATATATTGTATTTAATTTATATTTTAACATATTTAACATGTGTTGGTCAACCTATCATGGGGGGAGGGGAAAATGCAACAAATGTTTTGGCAATTGTCAATGTTGTAAAATTGCCCATGCAAATATCTGGTAAATAAAAACTACTAAAAAAAAGAAATTATATAAATATTAGAATAAGAAAAAAAGAAGAAAGAACAAGAGGGGAATTTCCACATTAACTAGGTGAAAAGGATGAATCAGTTAACAATGGAGTTAAATACAATTCTGAGTGTGGTACTTCACAACAGGAGCTATTAGGGCATTCCCCATCCCCTAACCACTTATGAAGCAGTCTATGACAAGATTACAAAAAGCACTGGTTAAGGCAAAAAAATAGATAGGATGTATCTGATTTAATAAATGCGTACCCTGTGATTGAAGAGCTTAACTCTTCAGGTCAACAAAGGAGAAAATATACTCCTTTTGATTTGGAAAAAATTAAGGATTTAAAAAAATGTTGCATTCTTTATGAGGCTACATCATCTTATGTTAAGATGTTACTTGGTAATTTGGCTTATGAAACCCTAACCCCCAATGATTGGAAGTCCATAGCAAGGACATGTTTAGAACCTGAACAAAACTTGTTGTGGCTTTCAAAGTATCATGAATTATGTAGGATTCAAGCCCCATGCAATAAGCAAATCACTTCTGACCAACTAGCCAGTGAAGGTCAGTATGCAGAGAATTCAGCACAGATTAATTATCCCATAGGAGTGTATGAACAAATTGCTACTGCTGCTATAAAAGCTTGTGGTTCCCTTCCTGGACAAAAAGATCAAAGGGAAACCTTTTGTGGATTTTGTGGGACGTTTGCAAACAGCTGTAACAAGAACCATTGGGGAAAATGCAGCCACAAGAATTATGATCAGACAACTGGCTAAGGAAAATGCCAATGAGGTTTGCAGAAGAATTATTTGGGGACTACACAAAGATGCTCCTTTAGAGGAGATCATAAGATGCTGTGCCATGGCGGGCACAAATGCTTATTTATATCCAGACTATGATGAACTTGGGAAGACAGAATCCCTCTTGGGAGAAGGGACTTCTAGAGAAAATTGTTGATGCTTTCAGTGTGGAAAAGTTGGACATCTGAGAGCTCAGTGTAGACAAAGAGATAGTGAGAAGACAGGGTGAGAAAAGACCTAAAACCCTATCTACAAAATGCCACAAGGATTTCCACTGGGCCTCAGAATATAGATTGACACAGAGAAATGACAGGCAGGGACCAACTGCTAGATATCATACAAAAGATAGGTGGGGCATGATGGCAGCTGAGATTACACCCAGAGAGTCTTTAGAAGCTCAGGGTTTTTATGTGATCAATCATCAAAAGGGCAATCAGAGGGGAGAAAGGGATTACTATTGGGGAGAATACAGGCTTTTTAAACCAACAGAAGGGCAGTGTCCAGTGCAAGCAGCTTCAATGTAAATGCCAGGTGATGAGAAGAAATTTAGAAAGTGGTGAATGGAAGGGACCAGATAGGTTACCTGCCTGGGAGAGAGGGTTTGCTTATATTTCTACAGATGGAGAAGGAATCAGATGGGTGCCAATAAGCCATATTTGCCTTATCCTTCAGAAAGAGACAGAACAAAAGAGAAAAACATCAAAACAAAGGAGAAGACCTAAAAAACATCTGACACTGAAAGACCATAGCTGATAATGAGACTGTTGTAGAACTTCAAAATCTGCAGGAAACATTGGATTCCCCAAGATGAAAAATTGTTGATGAGACTATTGCAGGGCTTCAAAACTTGCAGGAATTATTGATTCTTGGCACATGACGTAATGCATAATAGATTGGTTTTGGACTATTTCTAGGACTTGTGGACATGTATAATCCCTCATGTTGATTCATGCTATTTATTACATCACTACTAGTCTGTGTTGTATTGCTATGTGCTTATATAATTGATGTAATTATGTGTAATACCTCCCATATTGATGGATTTATGTATACCTGTTTAAAGAGTGAGCACCTTCCGAAACCTGCTAATCTGATTTGATTTCCCATTTCCTTTGGTGTTTTCATCTCTCTTCCTGAGATGTCAGGGAGGGTGTGATCACCTCCTTTTTATGGTGTTTTCACTCCTTTTTTGAGCAGTCAGGGAAGGCATGACCACCTTCTTTTTTGGGGTTCTCACCTCCTTAAGAAGTCAGGGAGGGTATGAGCACCTATGTTCTAAATCAAAAGAAAGCAAGAGATGTTATGATTCTTACAAGGTGCTAAGTCACTGGAATTGATAAAGACAATAATTATCTAATTTAGCATGGTTCAGTATGATTGATCTGATCCTACAAGATGTTATGGGCCAGAACTCGAAACAAGGTACTAAGTGGAATTGAGGAGACAATGGTTAAATCTAGTTTAGCATTTATTTAATCCTACATCAAATAATGGTTTCCTAGTGCTATAATGTTGATGTATACTCAGTGTGAGGCATATAAGGAGGAGTTCTCAGGGCCAGGAAGAACAAGCCCATTAGAAGCTCATTCAGAGGGAGCTGGAGACTGAAGCTGGCAAAGGCAAAGGACTAGCAGCAGGAATTCTTGGAACCAAGGAAACAGATAGACCTCTAAGAAAGCTAACCAGGCCCAAGGAAGGAGACAATACTTGGAAGGAGAAAATAAAGAATTTAGACTTTAACTTCCTGGTTGCATTTGGGGTGATTACTCCGAACTGAAACTAAGGCTGCCTCCAGAAGCATACTGAGAAATCTGCTCCCAGAGAATATTACATTTTAGAGAAGAATATTACACGATATAGACCTAGGAGTAATATTACTGAATCAAAAGTATGCATGGTTTTATTACCCCTTGATCATAGTTCTAAATTGCTCTCTACAATAGTTAGATCAGTTTACAATTCTATTAACAATGCAGTAGTGTTCCAATTTTTCCACATACCCACATTTTGCATTTTTGTCATATTAGATATAAGATCATGTTTCTCTAATCAATTTCTCTGATCAGTATTGATTTAGACTGTTTTTTCATTGCTCTATTCATATTTTTGAGTCTAATTCTTTAAAATAATTTAATATTCTGATCCAATCTTTTTATTTTTGTTCAAACTTTTCTTTTCTTTCAGGAGCTGTCCTTTTTTATTTCTTCATTCATTTATTCAACATACTCTTGTAATCATAGATAAGCAACTCATTTTGGTTTTTTTCCCCTAAAACTCAACTTGTAGTTGTCATGAAATCTCTTTTCTTCTATATATACCTCTTGGAGGTATGTTAATATATTTTGTTTCTTCAATATATTCAGTTTTCTTCTATTAACTCATATTTTATATAATAAAAACTATATAAATATTAATTATTATTGGTATTATTATTAAATGTCCACATTGTCAGTGCACAGGACTTACTTTTCATGGATGATGTCTAAAAGGGAGACGAGTGAGACTTTTACAGACTTGTAGTTTTAAAGCTATGCAGCCAACAGAGAGAGACTATTCCCTCTCCTGTGGAAAGGGAACCCAGGATACTTCCTCCCAAGAGCAAATCCCTAACATCTCTCATTTTAGTGTCTCTATATTAGATGATCTGGAAAAAGCTCCATTATATGAATAATGTAAGGATGATATGATTTGGCTTCTCTCTGGTCCTTTTGTCAATTGTATCTATGGCTCTGATAATTATTTGTAAGCTTCTATTTAGAAATATCATAGCAGAGCCATGTTTTTTCTTGAACTATTTTGATACTAATTGATTTTAAAATATTCATGGAGACATAAAAATTAGAGCTGTGTTTCAAAAACAATGAGTGCTATTATGCAGGTACAATAAATCCATCTAAAGCCATTTAAAGTCAGGTTCCAAAATCGGTTAGGAAGGCTTTTCTCTGTCATTGTCTAGATGCTTAAGAAGCCTATTTTCAAATGAAAGAATATTTTTTAAAAAGTCAATGCCTTGTGTAAGGGCCTGACTTGTTGATTTTTTTAAAAAGGAAAGCATACAATTCAAAAAATAATTCGTATTCTGCTGTCTAAATTCAAAAGCCTTAAAAGGCTCCTGGGATTTATTTTGAAGTCATCTATTGAGAGTAAACTGGAGACACCTGAATTTTATTGCGAAGATGGGTCAAAAGAAAATGGTTTCGTTAGTACAGGAACATTTTTATATGTCACAATTTAATGTGCAGCAGCAACAGTAAGTTGATGAGATGGAAGTTAGGGTCAAATGAAAATACATTTAAAATGTCTAAAAATTGTAGGATCTCAACCTCTAGATGCTGATTTTTATTTTGAAATTCAGATATTTAAGAATTCTTTCTAGCCAAATACTTGCTTCAGTGATTGAGTCAAATCTAAGAAGCATGATGTGGGAATTGCAAGATTCTTAACCTCACAGTGCCTCTGGAAAATCCATAATTTCAGAACAGGTGGTGATTTTCACGTAAAGAAAGATATTTTTTTTACTGTCAGTTCCCTATAAGATTGAAATCATAGGTATAAATAATGTCCTATTCCCACAAAAAGAGTGAAAATACTATGCTGTGATCCACATTTGGTTTCCATGGTTCTCTCTGGGTACAGATGGCTCTCTTCATTAGAAGGCCATTGACACTGACCTGAATTATCTCATTGTTGATCAGAGCCATGTCCTTCAGAATTGATTGTTGTATAATATTGCTGTTGTCATGTACAATGACCTCCTGGTTCTGCTCATTTCACTTAGCATCAGGCCATGTAAGTCTCTCCTAGCCTCTCTGAAATCATCCTGTTCATCATTTCTTAAACAATAATATTCCATAAAATTTACATACCATAACTTTTTCAGCCATTCTCCAACTGAAGGGAATCCACTCAGTTTCCTACTTCTTGTCGCTACAAAATGGGCTGCCACAAAGATTTTTGCATATGTCAAGACCTTTCCTTCCTTTAAGATCTCTTTAGAATATAGCCCCAGTAGAAACATTGCTGAAATAAGTTTGATAGCCTGTTCAGCATTGTTCCAAATTGCTCTCCAAAATGATTGAATCAGTTCACAATTCCACCAACAAAGTATTAGTATTCCACTTATCCCATATGCCCTCCAACATTTGTCATTATCTTGACATTTTAGGCAATCTGAGAGGTGTGTAATGGTACCTCAGAATTGTCTTAATTTTCATTCCTCTGATCAATAGTGATTTAGAGCAACTTTTCATAGGACTATAAATGGTTTTAATTTCTTCATCTGAAAATAACTTGTTCATATCCTTTGACCATTTATTAATTGGAAAATGTCTTATATTCTCATGAATTTGAGTCAATTATATATTTTAGAAATGAGGCCTTTATAAAAACTTTTAATATATTTTTCCTAGTTTATTACTTCCCTTCTAATTTTGTCTGCATTGGTTTTGTTTATATAAAAAATGTTTAAAGCTAATATAATAAAAATTATCCATTTTGCATTCAATAATGTTCTCAAGTTCTTCTATGGCTGTATATCTCCACAGATCTGAGAACTAAATTATCCTTTGTTCTTTTAAATTGTTTTTGTTATCACTCTTTAAGTCTAAATCATGAACCCATTTCAATCTTTTCTTGGTATAGTGGGTTAGGTATGGAATATGCCTAATTTCTGCCATACTAATGTCCAATTTTCCCATCATTTTTTTTTTTTTTTGTCAAATACTGAGACCTTCTCCCAAAAGCTGGAGTATTCAGGTTTGTCAAACACTAGATTACTCTCTTCATTGTCTATTTTGTTCTATAAACTTAACCTATCCCATTGATCAATTACTCTTTTTCTTAGCCAATACAAATTGGTTTTGATCGCTGCTACTTTATAATTTAGTTTTAGGGCTAGTACAGCTAGGCCATCTGAACTTGAATTTTGTTTAATTCCCTTGAAATTCTTGATCTTTTGTTCTTCCAAATTAATTTTGTTAATATTTTTCTAGGTCTCTGAAGTAATTTATTGGAGTTTGATGGTATGGCAGGGAATAATTAGGTAAATTTAGGTAGTATTATCATTTTTATTATATTAGCTCAGCTTACATATGAGCACGTGATATTTTTCCAAGACATCAGTTCCAACTTTGCGTGGAAAGCTTTTTGTAGTTGCATTAGTATAATTCCTGACTTTCCCTTGGCAGATAGACTCCCAAATATTTTATCCTATACACAATTCTTTTAAATAGGATTTCTTTTTGTATCTCTTACTGCTGTACTTTGTTGGTAATATATAAAAATGTGGATGATTTATATGGATTTATTTTCTATCCTGCAACGTCGCTAAAGTTGTGTTCTACTAGTTTTTAGTTGATTCTTTAAGGTTCTATAAGTATATCTCATTTCATATGTAAAGAGCGATAATTTGGTTTCTTCTTTACCTACTCTAATTTCTTTAATATTTTTCTCTTACTGCCAAAGCTAGTATTTCTAATACAATATTGAACAGGAATGGTGATAATGGTTTACCTTGTTTCACCCCTGATCTTATTGGGGTGATTCTAGCTTATCCTCTTTACATCTGATGCTTGATGATGGCTTTACATAGAAGCTCTTGATCATTTTAAGGAAAACTCAATTTATTCCTATGCTATCTAGTGTTTTTAAAAGGAATGTGTGTTGGATTTTGTCAGATACTTTTTCTGCATCTATTGAGATAATCATATCATTTTTGTTAGTTTGTTTATTGATATAGTCAATTTTCTTTATATATATATATATATATATATATATATATATATATATATTTTATAATATTATCCCTTGTATTCATTTTTCCAAATTACCCCCCCTCCCTCTATTCCCTCCCCCCGACGACAGGCAATACCATACATTTTACATGTGTTACAATATAGTCTAGGTACAATACATGTGTGTGAATATCATTTTCTTGTTGCACAATAAACATTAGAATCCGAAGGTACATGCAACCTGGGCAGACAGATATTAGTGCTAACAATTTACATTCCCCTCCCAGTGTTTCTTCTCTGGGTGTAGCTACCTCTGTCCATCATTGATCAACTGGAAGTGAGTTGGATCTTCTTTATGTTGAAGATTTCCACTTCCATCAGAATACATCCTCATACAGTATTGTTGTTGAAGTGTACAGTGATCTTCTGGTTCTGCTCATTTCACTCAGCATCAGTTGATTTAAGTCTCTCCAGGCCTCTCTATATTCCTCCTGCTGGTCATTTCTTACCGAGCAATAATATTCCATAACCTTCATATAGCACAATTTACCCAACCATTCTCCAACTGATGGACATCCATTCATCTTCCAGTTTCTAGCTACAACAAAAAGAGCTGCCACAAACATTTTGGCACATATATGTTTCTTTCCGCTCTTTAGTATTTCTTTGGGATATAATCCCAGTAGTAGCGCTGCTGGGTCAAAGGGTATGCACAGTTTGATAACTTTTTGGGCATAATTCCAGATTGCTCTCCAGAATGGCTGGATTCTTTCACAACTCCACCAGCAATGTATTAGTGTCCCAATTTCCCCACATCCCCTCCAACATTTGTCATTATTTGTTCCTGTCATCTTAGCCAATCTGACAGGTGTGTAGTGGTATCCCAGAGTGGTCTTAATTTGCATTTCTCTGATCAATAGTGATTTGGAACACTCTTTCATGTGAGTGGATATAGTTTCAATTTCTTCCTCTGAGAATTGTCTGTTCATATCCTTTGACCATTTATCAATTGGAGAATGGTTCGGTTTCTTATAAATTATGGTCAGTTCTCTATATATTTTGGAAATGAGACCTTTGTCAGAACCTTTGTTTTTAAAAATATTTTCCCAATTTGTTACTTCCCTTCTAATCTTGTTTGCATTAGTATTAGTTGTACAGAAACTTTTTAGTTTGATGTAATCAAAATCTTCTATTTTGTGATCAATAATGATCTCTAGTTCTCCTCTGGTCATAAATTCCTTCCTCCTCCACAAGTCTGAGAGGTAGATTATCCTCTGTTCCTCTAATCTATTTATTATCTCCCTCTTTATGCCTAAATCATGGACCCATTTTGATCTTATCTTGGTATATGGTGTTAAGTGTGGATCCATATCTAATTTCTGCCATACTAATTTCCAGTTTTCCCAACAGTTTTTTCCGAATAATGAATTTTTATCCCTAATGTTGGAATCTTTGGGTTTGTCAAAGATTAGATTGCTATAGATGTACCCTTTTTTGTCCTTTGTATCTAATCTGTTCCACTGATCTACCGGCCTATTTCTTAGCCAATACCAAATGGTTTTGGTGACTGCTGCTATATAATATAGCTTTAGATCAAGTACACTTAGACCACCTTCCTCTGAGTTTTTTTTCATTAGTTCCCTTGCAATTCTTGACCTTTTATTCTTTCATATGAATTTTGTTGTTATTTTTTCTAGGTCATTAAAATAGTTTCTTGGGAGTCTGATTGGTATAGCACTAAATAAATAGATTAGTTTGGGGAGTATTGTCATCTTTATTATGTTCGCTCGGCCTATCCAAGAGCACTGAATGTCTTTCCAATTATTTAAATCTGATTTTATTTTTGTGGCAAGTGTTTTGTAATTTTTCTCATATAATTCCTGACTTTTCTTTGGTAGATGGATTCCCAAATATTTTATACTCTCAACATTTGTTTGGAATGGAATTTCTCTTTGTATCTCTTGCTGTTGCATTTTGTTAGTGATATATAAAAATGCCGAGGATTTATGTGGATTTATTTTGTATCCTGCCACTTTGCTGAAATTTTGAATTATTTCTAGTAGCTTTTTAGCAGAGTCTTTGGGGTTCTCTAAGTATACCATCATGTCATCTGCAAAAAGTGATAGTTTAATTTCCTCATTTCCTACTCTAATTCCTTGAATCTCTTTCTCGGCTCTTATTGCCGAGGCTAGCGTTTCTAGTACTATATTGAATAGTAATGGTGATAGTGGGCAACCTTGTTTCACTCCTGATCTTACTGGGAAAGGTTGCAGTTTATTTCTATTGCATATTATGCTTACTGACGGTCTTAAATATATACTCCTGATTATTCTAAGGAATAATCCATTTATTCCTATACTCTCAAGAGTTTTTAGTAGGAATGGATGTTGGATTTTGTCAAATGCTTTTTTTGCATCTATTGAGATGATCATATGGTTCTTATTAATTTGATTATTAATATGGTCAATTATATTAATAGTTTTCCTAATATTAAACCAGCCCTGCATTCCTGGAATAAATCCTACTTGATCATAGTGTATTATCTTGGAGATGATTTGCTAATATCTTATTTAAGATTTTAGCATCAATATTCATTAAGGAGATTGGTCTATAATTTTCTTTCTCAGTTTTCGATCTACCAGGTTTAGGTATCAGTACCATGTCTGTGTCATAAAAGGAATTTTTGGTAGGACTCCTTCATCCCCTATTTTTTCAAATAATTTATATAACATTGGGGCTAATTGTTCTTTAAATGTTTGGTAGAATTCACATGTGAATCCATCTGGCCCTGGGGATTTTTTCCTGGGGAGTTGATTAATAGCTTGTTCTATTTCTTTTTCTGAAATGGGACTATTTAAGCAATTTATCTCCTCCTCTGTTAATCTAGGGAGCCTATATTTTTGGAGGAAGTCATCCATTTCACTTAAGTTATCAAATTTATTGGCATAAAGTTGGGCAAAGTAACTCATTATTTCTCTAATTTCCTCTTCATTGGTGGAAAGATCCCCCTTTTCATTTGTAAGACTATCAATTTGATTATCCTCTTTCTTTTTTTTTGATCAAATTTACCAAAGGTTTATTCTATTTTATTGGCTTTTTCATAAAACCAACTCTTGGTTTTATTTATTAATTCAATAGTTTTTTTACTTTCAATTTTATTGATTTCTCCTTTTAATTTTTGTATTTCGAGTTTAATTTTTTGGTTGGGGGTTTATAATTTTGTCTTTTTCTAGCCTTTTAAGTTGTAAGCCCAATTCGTTAATCTTCTCTTTCTCAATTTTCTTCAAATAAGCCTCTAAAGATATAAAATTTCCCCTTATTACTGCTTTAGCTGCATCCCAAAGATTTTGATATGATGTCTCATCATTATCATTATCTTGGGTGAAATTGTTAATTGTTTCTATAATTTGCTCTTTCACCCAGTCATTCTTTAAGATGAGATTATTCAGTTTCCAATTACTTTTTGGTCTATTTACCCCTAACTTTTTACTGAATGTAGCTTTTATTGCATTGTGATCTGAGAAGAAGGCATTTATTATTTCTGCCTTCCTACATTTAATTTTGAGATCTTTATGTCCTAATATATGGTCAATTTTTGTATAGGATCCATGAACTGCTGAGAAGAAAGTATATTCCTTCCTATTGCCATTCAGTTTTCTCCAAAGGTCTATCATACCTAGTTTTTCTAATGTTCTATTTACTTTTTTAATTTCTTTCTTGTTTGTTTTGTGGTTTGATTTGTCTAAATCTGAGAGTGCAAGGTTGAGATCTCCCACAATTATAGTTTTACTGTCTATTTCTTCTTGCAGTTCTCTTAACTTTTCCTTTAGAAAGTTAGATGCTATACCACTTGGTGCATATATGTTTAGTATTGATATGGCTTCATTATTTATGCTACCTTTCAGCAGGATATAGTTTCCTTCCTTATCTTTTTTAACGAGATCTACTTCTGCTTTTGCTTGATCTGAGATAAGGATAGCTACCCCTGCTTTTTTGGCTTTACCTGAAGCATAATAGGCTCTGTTCCAACCTTTTACCTTTACTCTGTA
Source organism: Sminthopsis crassicaudata (assembly GCF_048593235.1). Taxonomy (NCBI): domain Eukaryota; kingdom Metazoa; phylum Chordata; class Mammalia; order Dasyuromorphia; family Dasyuridae; genus Sminthopsis; species Sminthopsis crassicaudata. Next base: position 549,021,810 of record NC_133617.1, on the reverse strand, counting down.
TGTATCTCCCTGCTTTAAGTGTGTTTCCTGTAGGCAACATATTGTAGGGTTCTGCTTTTTGATCCAATCTGCTATCCGTCTCCGTTTGATGGGATCGTTCATCCCATTTACATTTACAGTTAAAATTACTAATTCTGTATTTCCTGCCATCGTATTATCCCCAGATTATGCTTTTTTCCCTTGACCCCCCTGATCCCCCTCCCCGATATTTAATTTACAGACCCCCCTTGTGACGCACAACCCTCCCTCTTTTTTTTTTTTTTTTTTTTTTTAGGATCCCTCCCCCCTCCCTCCAAGTCCCTTCACTTATTCTCCTTTTCCTTTTCCCTTTTGCTCTCCCCCCTTTTAATGAGGTGAGAGAAAATTCTCTGAAAAACAAATATGTTAATTATTTACTCTTTGAGCCTCTTCTGATGAGAGTAAGATTCACACAATGATTCTCCCCCTCACTAAGTTCCCTCAGATATGGTGTATTTTCTATGTCTCTTCCTGGGATGTAGTGTCCCTCTCTTTATCACTCCTTCCCCTTTTTCTGAACCGACCTCCTTCCCTTTACTACACCCCCATTTTTTTCTTTTATATCAGTAAAATCAAATTATCCTTGAGTATTTTTTATATACCCACAACAGAGTTACAGTTCTCAAGGGTTCTGTGTACCTTTTTCTGTTTCTCTTCAGTCTTGTGGATGTAGATCAAATTTTTTGTTTAAGTCTGGTTTTTTTCTTAGAAACATATAGAATTCCTCTGTTTCATTGAATGACCATCTTCTTCCATGGAAAAAGATGCTAAACTTAGCTGGGTAGTTCATTCTTGGTTGCAGTCCTTGATCTTTTGCCTTACAGAATATCAGGTTCCAGGCCCTTCTATCTTTTAATGTGGAGGAAGCCAGATCTTGGGTGACCCTTATTGTGGCACCTTGGTATTTAAATTGTTTTTTTCTAGCTGCTTGCAGGATTTTCTCCTTTGTGTGGTAATTCTGCAGCTTAGCCACAATATTCCGTGGTGTTCTTTTTTTAGGGTCTATTTCAGAAGGAGTTCGATGAATTCTTTCCACATCTACTTTCCCTTCTGTTTCTATTATCTCTGGACAGTTCTCTTTGATAATTTCCTGTAAAATAGAATCTAGGCTCTTTTTTTGGTCATAGTTTTCTGGAAGTCCAATAATCCGCAGATTATCTCTCCTAGATCTATTTTCCAGGTCTATAGATTTTCCCAGTAAGTATTTGACGTTGTTCTCCAGCTTCTCATTTTTTTTGTTTTGTTTGACTGATTCTTGGGTTCTCTGTGAATCATTCATTTCTATTTGTTCCATCCTGACTTTTAAGGAGTTATTTTCTTCTTTCACAGTTTTTAGTTCTTTTTGTAAATGCCCAATTTCGTTTTTAAATGAATTATTTTGCTCTATTGAATTTTTTTCCATTTCCCTAATTTTTTTTTTGAGAATTATTTCTTTTTCCAATTCAGAAATTCTATTTTCTTGAGACTTTTTTATCTTTTCCAATTCAGAAATCCTACTTTCCTGTGTTTTTTTAACCTTTTCTAATTCACTAATTTTGTTTCCCTGCATCTCCTGTGAATTCTTTATTTTTTCCAACTCCAATTTCATAGCTTCCCTTTCCTTTCCCCATTTTTCTTCGATCTCCCTCAATTTTTTAAGAGCTTCTTCTAGGAGAGAGTTATGTGATGGGGGGCAGGAATCGTTCCCCTTTAGGTTGTTATCTGCTGATTCTCTGTTGTCAACTTCCTCGGGGTTGGATATCCGCTCTTTCTCTGTATAGAAGGAATCTATAGTTTTTCTAGCTTTTTTGCTCATATTTAAAAAAATGTTTTGGGGTCTGTCCCTGGGGTAGGAAATTATTTACTTCTTTACCAGCTTCCTCCCAGACTGGATGGATGCAGTGGCCCCTGTGCCTGAGCTAAGAGAGAGCTCTGGGAGAGAGTTCCCCACCCCCTCCCTGGAGGTGCCTCAGAGGTGATTAGCACTACTGTGCTTCAAGGGCGTAGAATAGTGAAGACAGCACGAAGCCCAGCCTATGTGTCCGGGTGGGGAGTGGATGTCTGCAGCAGGTGACTTGAGAAGCCCCTGTGCTCAAACTGGAAGTGTCTGCCAGAAACCGCGGTCCCTAGTTCAAAGGTTCCGCTTCTCTGGGACTTCCTGGAGCTGAGTTCCACTCCCTCCAGCTAAGCTAGGCAGTGTGTGTTGCCTTGGGCCGTATCCACCACTTGTCAATCTCTTAACTATTCTCAGGTGGTAGCTGAGGCCACACCCCCTGGTGCCGAGTCTGCTGAGTCACCCCCAGGATTGGGGAAAATCTAATTTGAGTTTTAAAATATTTTGGCTTTCTCTTCTGAACTGCTAAATAATTAGCAGAGAAGAGCTAACAGCCTGTGCCAGATTCCTTTACCTCAGTGGCTTCTCTGATCCCAGAGCCCTTCCCAGCACAATGGGCGCAGTGTGCCCCTACCCCACCGTCTGTGCTGGTCTTTCTTATTCCTCCCCTGAGAACTGACCTTTCCTGTTGAAACTCCAGATTCTCTTCAGCTGGTAAGTCGTGCTTCCAGTCCTTGTGGTATCTATCAGTCCTGAGCTAATTCTGAGACTTAATTTATCTAACTGGTTGTGAGGGAGTGAGGACGTTCACTGAGTCGTGTGTTTCTTCTCCGCCATCTTGGCTCCGCCCAATGATATAGTCAATTTTCTTAATTGTTTTCCTAATATTGAACCAACCCTGCATTGCAGGTATAAATTCTACTTGTTCATGATGTATTATCCTGGAGATAACATGTTGTAATATTTTTAAAAAATATTTTATTTAAGATTTTTGCATCAATATTCATTAGGGAAATTGATCTATAATTTACTTTCTCTGTTTTGACCCTACTTGGTTTAGTTATCAGCACCATATCTGTGTCATAAAAAGAATTGGTAGGATTCCTTCTTTCACTATTTTTCTAAAGAGTTTGAATAATATTGGAATTAATTGTTCTTTAAATATTTGGTAGAATTCACATGGAAATCCATCTGGCCCTGGAGATTTTTTTCTTAGGGAGTTTATTAGTCGCTTATTCTATTTCTGATAAAGGTCTCCTTTCCAAAATATATAGAGAACTGACCCTAATTTATAAGAAATCAAACCATTCTCCAATTGATAAATGGTCAAAGGATATGAACAGACAATTCTCAGATGATGAAATTGAAATTATATCCATTCATATGAAAGAATGTTCCAAATCACTACTGATCAGAGAAATGCAAATTAAGACAACTCTGAGATACCACTACACACCTGTCATATTAGCTAAGATGACAGGAACAAATAATGATGAATGTTGGAGGGGATGTGGGAAAACTGGGACACTAATACATTGTTGGTGGAGTTGTGAAAGAATCCAGCCATTCTGGAGAGCAATTTGGAACTATGCCCAAAAAGTTATCAAACTGTGCATACCCTTTGATCCAGCATTGCTGCTATTAGGCTTATATCCCATAGAAATACTGAGGAGGGGAAAGGGACTTGTATGTGCCAAAATGTTTGTGGCAGCTCTTTTCGTAGTGGCTAGAAACTGGAAGATGAATGGATGTCCATCAATTGGAGAATGGTTGGGTAAATTATGGTACATGAAGGTTAAGGAATATTATTGCTCTGTAAGAAATGACCAGCAGGAGGAATACAGAGAGGCTTGGAGAGACTTACATCAACTGATGGTGAGTGAAATGAATAGAACCAGAAGATTGCTGTACACTTCAATGTTGTATGAAGATGTATTCTGATGGAAGTGGATATCTTCAACATGAAGATCCAACTCAATTCCAGTTGATCAATGATGGACAGAAACAACTACACCCAGAGAAGGAACACTGGGAAGTGAATATAAATTGTTAGCACTACTGTCTATCTACCCAGGTTACTCATACCTTTGGAATCTAATACTTAATGTGCAACAAGAAAATGGTATTTACACACATATATTGTATCTAGGTTATATTGTAACACATGTAAAATGTATGGGATTGCCTGTCATTAAGGGGAGGGAGTAGATGGTGGGAGGGGATAATTTGGAAAAATGAATACAAGGGATAATGTTATAAAAAATTAGTCATGCATATATACTGTCAAAAATTATAAATAAAAATTTAAAAAAATATGAATTTAAGTACATTCAATTTTTTCTCTCTCATCTGATCCCAGCTTAGTTGGCTTCCTTGAATAATAATGGAAAACAATGAATAAATATATTTTGTTTGTGCTACACCCTCGAATCCCTGACTGGAATATATGGAATATGAGAAATTCCAAATAACTATTACAGAAGATCTATTTCATCACACTTTTTCTAGTCTTTCTCTAGGACTATTGTAGGTTAGTTTTAGAGAAGGTCCTCAATAAATTCTTGTTAGATGATTTGAAGCATGATGAATTTCCCTTAATCTCATGAAATCTTAATCTAATGTTAAGTATGTCTAAATACAAACAAATGAGGGAAGTAATTCACTCTTTCAAAACTCTTTGCTAAATGCCTATGCACTAAGGCCCAGAAAGAGTTTAAAAAAAACAACTGAGATTTACTTGATTTTCATGAAAAATATAATCTAGCAGAAGAATATAATAAATTTTGTATTATGATTTCCCTTTTAAATATGGATCCTGAAAGTCACTCAAGATTCAAAATGTTTTGGGTCAGTATCTCTTCAGTGGTATATAGCATGGGTATATATCATATATTTAAGATTCTTTTCCTAGACCTAATAGCAGATATATTAATTGAAAGCAAAGAATGTTTAATTAAATAGCCCTGTAAAATACATGACTACAAAACATCTTGATCCTGCTACAAAAACTACTACAAAAACACTATTGCATAGTGTTTTCACCAAAATATTTGTGGAAGGAAGGAAGGGAGGAAGGGAGGAAGGGAGGAAGGAAGGGAGAAAGAGAGGAAAGAGGAGGGAAGAAAAGAAGAAAGGAAAAAGGAAGGAAGAAAAGAAGGAAGGGAAAAAGGTAGGAAGGAAAAAACGAAAGGAAAGAATGAAGGAAGAAAGGAAGGAAGGGAAGAAGGAAAAAGGAAAGAAGAAATGAAGGAAAAGAAGGAAGGAAGGAAGGAAAGGAAAGGAAAGGAAAGGAAAGAAGGAAAGAAAGAAATAAGGAAGGAAGGAAGGAAAGGAAAGGAAAGGAAAGGAAAGGAAAGGAAAGGAAAGGAAAGGAAAGGAAAGGAAAGGAAAGGAAAGGAAAGGAAAGGAAAGGAAAGGAAAGGAAAGAAGGAAATAAGGAAGGAAGGAAGGAAAGAAGGAAGGAAAGAAGGAAATAAGGAAGGAAGGAAGGAAAGAAGGAAGGAAGGAAGGAAGGAAGGAAGGAAGGAAGGAAGGAAGGAAGGAAGGAAGGAAGGAAGGAAGGAAGGAAGGAAGGAAGGAAGGAAGGAAGGAAGGAAGGAAGGAAGGAAGGAAAGGAAAGAAGGAAATAGGAAGGAAGGAAGGAAGGAAGGAAGGAAGGAAGGAAGGAAGGAAGGAAGGAAGGAAGGAAGGAAGGAAAGACAAGAAATATGTGTTAGTTTTTAAGTTTTCCTAAATGTTCTTTTTTTTCTGAAACTCTTTTATAAATTCTTATAACAAAGTATTTATTTCTTCAATCATTTCAAACTGTGTAATAAACCTGTAATTATCATAACATTTTGTTATTAAGAAATATATCGATCCAAGGAACAGATTGGAGACATAAGTTATAGAAACAAGCAAAATAACTTAGTGTTTGGGAAGAACTAAGATCCCAATTACTAGGGCAAGAACTCATTATGCAACAGAAATTTTTGGAAAACTGGAAAGTCATTTGGCAGAAATTAGGTTATAAGCCAAATTCTCACACCATATGCCCAGATGAGCTCAAAATGGTTGCAAAACAGATGAACCACCAAAGAATTATTTTTTGGAGTAGAAAAAAAGGATAATAAAATTCATTTTGAGGAACAGAAAGTCAAAAATGTAAATGAAATCAATGAAATATAAAATAGGAAGGAAAGAGGCTTAACAGAAAATGTTTCAAACTATACCAGAAAATTATAATTCACAAAAACAATTATGTATTGGATAACAAACAGGAGTTTGATCAATGGAACAAATTAGATATACAATATGCAAAATCAAACAAAGACTATAACATAGGGTTTTATAAACCCAAATATCCTTGTTATTAGAGCAAAAACTTATCCTTCTGTCTTCTACCAATTCTCTAGTGCAAGCCTTCATCTCTACTTTTTGGTTTTTTCTTCCTCGAATCTTGTCTCCTTAAGTCCATTCTTAACTAAGCTTCAAATTGATCTTCCTAAGATGAAGGTCTGTCTTCACTATATCTTTATCCAATAAACTATTCTATCAGGATCAAAAATAACATCCGCTGCTTGGCTTTTGAAGCCCTTTATATCTTGGCCTCTCCTTAAGATTTCAATATTCTTACACCAAAATCCCACCTATATACTCTGTGATCTATTGACACCAGAATTATTTCTGTTCCATAAATAAAGTATTCCATCTCCAAAAATCATTAATAAAATATAAAATAAATGAATTTACTTAAATTAAATTTGCAATTAGAAAAATAGAATGCTGGATCTAGAAACAGGAGGACCTGAAGTCAAATTTGGCCTTAGACACTAGTTTGCGAACTTGGCCAAGTCAATTAAGCTTGTCTGTTTTCTCCTCTATACAACAGATTCTTAGTACTATTATAAAATTAAAACAAGATAATACGCATACTATCTTTTTAGGTTATCTGTGTATAATCATGTTAAACATATTTCCATATAAATCATGCTATGAAAGAAGAAACAGAACAAAAAAATACTAAAAAACCAAACTACAATTAGTATGCTTTAAACTACATTTAGACTCCATAGTTCTTTCTTTGGATATTGCTTTGGATTATTGCACTTCTGAAAAGAGCTAAGTCTATCAAAGTTGATTATCATAAATTGTGTCACTATGTAAAATATTATCTTCATTCTGTGCACTTTACTCACCATCAGGTCATATAAGTCTTTCCAGGTTTTTTCTGAAATCCACCTGCTTATCATTTCTTATACAACAATGTATTCCATTATATTCATAAATCACAGTTTATTCAGTCCATTATATTCATAAATCACAATTGTTCCCAATTAATAGGAGTTTCCTCAATTTCTAATTTTTGTCACAAAGAAAAGCTGTTCTAAATATTTTGCACATGTGGATCCCTTTTTAATGTATCTTTTTGTAATATACACCTAATAGTGATATTTCTGGACAAAAGGGTACACTCAGTCTATAGCACTTTGGGCATCATTCCAAATTGTTCTCAAGAATGGTTTGATCAATTATCAATTCCACTAATTATCATTTATTCTCTTGATGAAAATAGCCCAAGACCTTGAACCCAAGACTGTTGGTAGTAGCAGTGCCTTTCAGACCAACTTGTCCCTCTTAAGGTATCCTCATAAAGATACCATAGAAATGAGGAAGACATACAAATTAGTATGATCCTGCTGGTTCGTTTTGGTAATTTTTTTGTGTGTTTGTGAGATAAAAACAGAGATTTTTAGGGGTGTATTATTTTTTAATGATACATTCTTTTAGATATATTGAGTATCAGAGTACTTTAGAACTGTATCACTTTCTTTTTTAAATTTTTTATTAATTTTTATAATCATAACATTTTCTTTGACAGTACATATTCATAGGTAATTTTTTTTGCAACATTATCTGTTGTACTCCCTTCTCTTCCAAATTTTTCCCCTCCTTCCCTCCACCCCCTCCCCTAGATGGCAGGCATTCCCATACATATTAAATATCTTATAGTATATACTAGGTACAATATATATGTGCAGAACCTAATTTTGTTGTTGTTGTTGTTGTTGCAAAGGAAGAATTGTATTCGGAAGCTAAAAATAATCTGGGAAGAAAAACAAAACAAAACAAAACAGTGCTCACAGTTTATACTCATTTTCCAGTGTTCTTTTTCTGGATGTAGCTGATTCTGACCATCATTGATCAATTGGAATTGGATTAGCTCTTCTCTATGTTGAAGATATCCATTTCCATCAGAATACATCCTCATATATTATCATTGTTGAAGTTTATAATCATCTTCTGGTTCTGCTCGTTTCACTTAGCATCAGTTGATGTAAGTCTCTCCAAGCCTCTCTGTATTCCTCCTGTTGGTCATTACTTACAGAGCAATAATATTCCATAACATTCATATACCATAATTTACCCAACCATTCTCCAATTGATGGACATCCATTCATTTTCCAGTTTCTAGCCACTATGAAAAGGGCTGCCACAAACATTTTGGCACATACAGGTCCCTTTCCCTTCTTTAGTATTTCCTTGGGATATAAGTCCAGGAGTAGCACTGCTGGGTCAAAGGGTATGCACCTTTTGATAACTTTTTGGGCATAATTCCAGATTGCTCTCCAGAATGGTTGGATTCTTTCACAACTCCACCACCAATGTATTAGTGTCCCAGTTTTCCCACATCCCCTCCAACATTCATCGTTATTTGTTCCTGTCATCTTAGCCAATCTGACAGGTGTGTAGTGGTACACAACAGAGTTGTCTTAATTTGCATTTCTCTGATCAATAGTGATTTGGAACACTATTTCAAATGAGTGGAAATAGTTTCAATTTCATCATCTGAAAATTGTCTGTTCATATCCTTTGACCATTTGTCAATTGGAGAATGGCTTGATTTCTTATAAATTAAAGTCAATTCTCTGTATATTTTGGAGATGAGGCCTTTATCAGAACCTTTAACTGTAAAAATGTTTTCCCAATTTGTTACTTCCCTTCTAATCTTGTTTGTATTAGTTTTGTCTGTGCAAAAACTTTTTAATTGCATGTAATCAAAATTTTCTATTTTATGATCAATAATGGTCTCTAGTTCTCCCTTGGACACAAACTCCTTCCTCCTCCACAAGTCTGAGAGGTAAACCATCCCATATTCCTCCATTTTATTTATGATTTCGTTCTTTATGCCTAAATCTTGGACCCATTTTGATCTTATCTTAGTATGTGGTGTTAAATGTGGGTCCATGCCTAGTTTCTGCCATACTAATTTCCAGTTTTCCCAGCAGTTTTTGTCAAATAATGAATTCTTATCCCAAAATCTGGGATCTTTGGGTTTGTCAAACACTAGATTGCTATTTTTATTCACTATCCTGCCCTGTGAACCTAATCTATTCCCTGATCAACTAGTCTATTTCTTAGCCAATACCAAATGGTTTTGGTGACTGTTGCTTTATAATATAGCTCTAGATCAGGTACAGCTAGACCACCTTCATTTAATTTTTTAAATTACTTCCTTTGAAATTCTCAATCTTTTGTTTTTTCATAAGAATTTAATTGTTACTTTTTTCTAGGACATTAAAATAGTTTCTTGGGAGTCTGATTGGTATAGCACTAAATAAATAGATTAGTTTAGGGAGTATTATCATCTTGATTTTATTTGCTCGGCCTCTCCAAGAGCACTTAATGTCTTTCCAATTATTTAAATCTGACTTTATTTTTGTGGCAAGTGTTTTGTAGTTTTGCTCATATAATTCCTGACTTTCCTTTGGTAGATATATTCCCAAATATTTTATACTATCGACCATTATTTTGAATGGAATTTCTCTTTGTATCTCTTGCTGTTGGATTGTGTTGGTAATGTATAAAAATGCTGAGGATTTATGTGGATTTATTTTGTATCCTGCCACTTTGCTAAAATTCTGAATTATTTCTAATAGATTTTTAGCAGAGTCTTTGGGGTTCTCTAATTATACCATCATGTCATCTGCAAAGAGTGATAGTTTGATTTCCTCATTTCCTACTCTAATTCCTTGAATCTCTTTCTTGGCTCTTATTGCCGAGGCTAGCGTTTTTAGTACTATATTGAATAGTAATGGTGATAGTGGGCAACCTTGTTTCACGCCTGATCTTACAGGGAAAGGTTCTAGTTTATCTCCATTACATATGATGTTTACTGATGGTTTTAAATATATGCTCGTTATTATTTTAAGGAATAGTCCATTTATTCCTATACTCTCAAGCGTTTTTAGTAGGAATGGAAGTTGGATTTTATCAAATGCTTTTTCTGCATCTATTGAGATGATAATATGTTTTTTATTAATTTGATTATTAATATGGTCAATTCTACTAATAGTTTTCCTAATATTAAACCAGCCCTGCATTCCTGGTATAAATCTTACTTGATCATAGTGTATTATCCTGGGGATGATTTTCTGAAGTCTTTTTGCTAATATCTTATTTAAGATGTTAGCATCAATAATCATTATGGAAATTGATCTATAGTTTTCTTTCTCAGTTTTCGATGTACCTGGTTTAGGTATCAGTACCATATCTGTGTCATAAAAGGAATTTGGTAGGACTCCTTCAATCCCTATTTTTTCAAATAGTTTATATAGCATTGGAGTTAGTTGTAGAACTGTATCACTTTCAACATAGATCTCTTCTTTATGTCAAGCATAGTCATTTGGACTTTAACATTTTAAATGGCATTTCTATTTCCTCACATAGAATACACTGGATGGTGGTAGTAAAATCCAAGCATATATCAGGTTGTTTTTTTCTGGATGGAATTTTCCCCTGTTGTATTCAATTGTAATTATGTTTATATTCTTTTCAGTTTAATTCACTAATGTTTAGACATTTTCACATCAAATCACACAAGAGACCAAGATCTGAAGGTATCTTTCTTATCATTTTTATTTCTAAGATAATCTACTCATAATATTTCAGTCCTCAGTCATTTTGCTTAACACTTTGCAAATAAAGCTTGAATCCTAAATGACTGTTGAAGTTAGTTATCATGTCCTTCCACTTTCTAGGGAGATTTAAGTGTTTGCTGTCTCAAGTGATTTGTAGGTTGTTTCTGACTTCTCCTTACTTTGGCTAAATGTCTCTAGAAGCAAAGTATAGTCTGTCAATGTCTTTATTCAGTTCTGATTTTTTTTCAAAATTAACAACTAATTTGAAAAGATATCTTTAAATTAAATGTAATACTTTTTGCGTTTTTTTTTACCCCAAAAGCAGAATTTCAAAGCAGAAAGGGATATTAGAGAGCATTGCTTTAACTATTTCATTTTACAGTTAAGGGAACTCATGACCAGAAAAATAATCATTAAGAAAAAATTTGCCTAAGTCTGGTAAGTTTGGGCTTTAAATGGAGAGATGGGAAAATAGCCTATTGGAGCAGAGAGTTCTCTGATTTATTGAAGGTGGGAACCAAGTCAATTCAAAAGAATGCCTTTTGCAATTTGATAATATCTGAGGATGCCCAAGACTAAATCAACTATTTTTTTGAATGTGAACGATTTAAAGAGAAGAGCCATAGAAATGTGTTGTGTAGGAGTTGTTGCAGATGTTCCTAGTTTCACCTGAGATAACTGAATATTTCAAACTTATGTCCCTAAAGAGTTGTATGTAGGAGATTTCACCACAGATTTTTTAAATTAGTTTTCCCCATTAGTATTCCTGTTCCCATGAACAACCTGTTTTACTTCACAGGAATATAAAAACTAAGGAGCTGATGGTGATTCTGATAATTAATGCATTCAACACTGTATTTGAAAATATGCTCTTGAGCATGTAGTGTTGGCAATACCATTTCCTTATTAAAATACTTACTGCCAGTATAAGTATGCAACTATGGTGGTTACTTTTATATTCTTATTTTCGTGTCATTTTCTATGCATTAGAATTTCCATTTCTTTCAATGATTTTTAATTAATTTCATTGAATTGCTGTTTTGAATATACTATCTTGACAAGTAGATAGTGCAGTGAATGGGGTCCCAGGCATGAAGTCAGGAAGTTCTAATATAGATAAGATACTATATGAACCTAGATAAGTTACTTAACATCTGTTATTTTTTTTTTCAGTTTCCTCAACTATAAAATGGGAATAATATCTTAAAAGATTGTGAGAATCAAGTGGAGTAATAATTATAAAGCACTTAGCAGAGTACCTGGCACACAGTAGGCACTATATAAATGTCAGCTACTATTATTTTATTTGCTAAAGCTTAAAAATCCAAATTATTCCAGCACTGTTTTTATATAATTTTATAATGTGTAATGCTTCGTTTAGGATTATCAGATAAATGAAATTTTATAAAGAACTTAAAACAATATCATGTAATTGATAGTGACTTTTTGTCATTAGGTTTTTTACTAGTGGCTTGAAATAATAATTCAATTTGTAGACTTTCTCAGAACTACAAATTATGATTTTCCTGGGGAAATCCCAGGTTTAGAGAACTCAGTACAAAATTGAAACTAAGCCTCTCTTTTCTACCCCCTACCCAACTTCAGATGCAATGAAAAATTTGTTGTTTGAATCTTTTATCACTTACTTTGAATTGGTTGAAAAAAATGCATTGAGCTTTAACCAATTGGATTTTATATGAAACAATCCTTGACCTGAGGAACTTCAAATTTTATAGGGAGAAAATGACACCTGAATTGAGAATAATAATTGAAGGTAAGATGGGTAATATTTTGGAAATAGCACAACATGACATGAACACTGGTTATAAGAAAGATGAGACAAAAACAAATGTCAGAAAGCACGGTGGGGTAAGTTTAAGATTTTACCTCCACTCTCTAGAATATGTGTCATTTTTTACATTGGTCACAAAATAGGTAAAACTATCTGATCTGTGAAAAGGATAATGTATTTTGCAAGAGAAGTAATTGATTGTGCATGTAGTTATATGAGAATGCTAGTTTTTATATTTGAAATGCATGCTTTGAATCAATTGAATATGCTGGTATACATGTTAATTATTGTGAGTATTTTGTATATATTGAAGCTACATATGTCCATTACATTGGATAATTTTGTTGTTTATTTACATATCTGCTAATGTAATCATTGTTGTTCAGTTGTTTCAATCTTGTCTATCTCTTCATGACCACAAGGATCATAGCTCACCAGGCTCTTTTAGTCTCCATTTTCTCTCACAGACTGCCTAAATTAATGCCCATTGTTTCTATCTCACGCTCTGTGAACCCCTTTTCTTTTTGCCTTCAAACTCCTCCAACATTAGGGTCTTTTCCAATGTCTCTTATCTTCTCATTGTCTGGTCAACGTATTTAAATTTCAACTTTAGTGAAGAGTCTGGATTATTTTTTTTTAAGTATTGATTGATTTAACCTTCTTACTATCATTGAGACTCTCAAAATTTTTCTCCAGCATCACAATATGAAAGCATTAATTCTGTTGTGTTTAGATTTCCTTATAGTGCAATTCTCACTGCCATACATTGCTTCTGGAGAAAAACACATAGCTCTAACTATAATGTCTACTTATCTTTGAGTCCAAGAATATGAAATCAGTTTTTGCTTCTGCTTCTCTCTCTGTTTGCCAGGAAGGATGTGAAATCAGTTTGTCTAGATGATAGATATTTGTTGTTTTTGTTGTTAAACTTCAAGGAAACGTTTAAATTTTCCTCTTTCATCCACATCCAGAAAGTGACTTGTTAATTGCTCTTCACTTTGTTCCAAGAGAGTGGTATTTTCTGCACATCTGAGATTGTCGGAGTTTCTTCTAGCAACCTTAGTTTAGATTCATCCAGCCTGGCATTTTGCATGTTCTATTCTGCATACTAGCTAAATTCATAAGGTGACAATATACAGCCTTGTACTCCTGGTCTGTTTTTAAATCAATCAATTTATTTAATGTTCAATTCTAACTGTTGCTTCTTTAACCACAAATGTTCCTCAGGAGACAAATAAAATAATCTGGTTTGGAAATCCCTGCCATTCTCCATAATTCAATGAACATTGATTGGCAATTTAGTTTTCTAAAACCAGCCTACTTTTCTTGTAATTTTCTTTTCCAGGGTCACACAGCTAAGAAGTATTGTTTCTGAGGTCGTATTTGAACTCAGGGATAGCACTAAATCCACTTCACCATCTAGCTACCTCTTTTCTGGTAATTTTCACATATTGCTAAATCTAAACTTTAAAAATCTTAAGCATAATCTTTCTGGGAAATAAGCACAATTGTTCAGTAATTTGAACATTCCTTACCATTGCCCTACTTTAGGATGGAGACATAAATTGATTAACAATATCAATAACCTTATATAATAATATTGTTGTATTATTTCTTACCATAAAACTTACTGATATTGTCATTAATAAAATAACTTCTTTGCTATTTTTCTATTACTTGTGAGCTGTGAATATATAAATACTATTGTGATATATTTGGATAATATATCATACATGTAACTTAGATAGTTTCATACTTTGCATTGTAAAATTATAGTTCTATAAAACATTAATATGTATATATTATACCTGACCATGCTTTCAGAAAAGGAAAAATTTTGACCAGAGGAAGAAATATACCTCTAAGTTGCTGAAAACTAGTATAATATGTTGGGTATTTTTTATGTCTTCAATTTTAAAAAGGAGATTTTAAGGATTTTCCATGAGGAATAAAATAATTTCTAGGATAAATTTCTGATAGGCTCTGAGGGGAATTCAATTTGTATTATCATTTTGCCATTTTTGAAAAAGAGACTTTTACCAAATTTTGGACGCTCAACAGAAAGGGAAAGAAGAAAGAGAGGTAAAAGTAAAATATAGTAAGATAAACAATGCCTGGTGAGAATTAAAAGTGGGAAAGATAACTGTATGACCAGAGAAAATTAAACCTGAGAACATATTGAATAGCAGCTGACTAATAGGGAAATATGTTTAATATAATAGTACATGTATAACTTATATCAGATTTCTTGCTATCTTGAGAAGGAGAAGAGGGAGAGAGGGAGAAACGTGTCTAATTGAAAATCTTAGAAAAATTAATGTTTAAAATATTTTATCTGTAATTGGAGAAAATAAAGCACTATTGAGTGGGAAATGTAATCAGTAAATATTTAACAGTAATATTTAACAATAAAAATACATTTTTAAAGAAGTAACTTTGTTTAAGCCTATTAAGCTTAGGGTTTGATAAAGAGAGCAAAGAAACTTGATCATGGGAGAAGACATTTCTCTTATAAACACTACAGAAGTGGTTGAATTAATTAAAGAAACATTTTTTTGTAATTTTGGTCATTACTATATATTTTAGAATATAATTAACTGCCTTTAAACATAGGGGAATTAAGAATTAATAAGATATTAATATCCCTATCTTTGGGATAGGAATTTTTATGGTTATCCCTGGATGTATTTGAGACATTCTACACCACACATTCACAGTCAATAAAATGTTAGAATTATTTTATACTTATAAAATACTTTTTCAATATTATCTATTTCAATATAAATTCTACAACAATCCTTTAAGGCATGAATATATGGAAACTGAATAATTAGAACACTCCAATCACAATCAATGATACATAGTTGTCTCCAGTTAGGAGAGAGTAGTTCTTAATGATATGGCTGTATATTCAACCCACAGATTTTCCTAGGCTCATGCTTTAGGAGCATCTCTATTAATCTGGAATAGCTCTGGACTCATGTGTACCCTGTACAAGTTTGTGCTAAGGAAGGAATCTTGGAAAGAAGGTGGAGTAAGTCAGAAAATACTAAGCTCTCTAGATTTTTCCCACAAACAAAACAAAATTACATCTCATAGTGAATGAGATAAAAGGGTATGGAAAGGATGAGGGAAGAAGATAAGAGAGATTCATGACTAGGGACAGTGGGGAAGATAAGTAATAGCAAGACTAGTTAGGAGGTAGAAAAAAGTAGAAGAATTAGCAAGGACAGGAAATAAGAGATATCCACAAACTTAACACTGATTAGGTGTATGTATGTATGCATATGTGTGTATATACATGTGTATATACACACATAAATATATCTTTGTTATATTGCAATCTGCATGGGGGAAATGGAAGAGGGAGGAAAAGGAAAAAAGAATAAAGTAAAACATTCCGCAAGATGGGACAAAATTAAAACCTACAAGGAAGTAAAGAAAAGATGGATTGTTGTGAATACAATGTCTTCTAGCATTGTGTATATTTTCTTGAAGTGAAAATTTATTGTAACACATTTTGAATCATCCCTTATGTTCTTCTGGGCACATGACAATATTTGGGGTTTTGTTTTGTTTTGTTTTTATTTCTCTGTGTTCATTATATTATTTTTTTCTTTTTTTTCTTTACCATTTAAGTTTTAAATAAATATATTAAATAAAGTTTCTCTCTCATTCTGTCTTCTCACACTTTCATTCTTTCTGTACCTATCCCTGCGCCTGTCTCTGAATCTCTTCCTTTCCCCAATTCCATATCTCAGTTCTACCCAAAACCCAGTCTATGAGTGGAAATAGAAAGATTGCTTTTCTTTGTCTACTAATCTGTGGTTACAAAAACTAAGTTTTACCTCTAATCATGAACATAAAGATTTATTATAGGCATTTTATTTTATACAACACAAATATGAAAATGAAATCGAAAAAGTGAAATTCCTGCAGTCTTTTAGCTGCTTTTTCAGCAGCTGATGAGGAAAAAGGTAAAAACATTAAGTTGGGCACCTTCTCCCTGGGTTTACATGAAAGGAATAAGAAAAAAATTTAAGCTAAACTTTAAAATCTCACTACTGTAGGAGGTGTAAATCAATCTTAGTTTTGCTTAAACCTGGTCAAAATTACAGGCTCATTCCTGTTCTTTGTTCATGATATGATTGGCTCCATTGTGCCATGTTCTCAGACACCACTGGACTTCCTACTGGCAAAAGCCTCTGTCTGCTTCATTGGTTGGCTTTCCCGAAATCTCCCATTATGCCTCTGGGCAACCAAACTTAACCATTATCTTCCATAAAACCTCTCAATTAACTTAGCATTTGGGAAGCTCCAAAAGGAAGTAGAAGGGAAAAAAAAGAGCTATAGGTTGCAAACCAAACTGAAATTCTACAGAGCTATTGTGCTGACTTTATTTTTGTATGTCTATGGACATACAACCTGAACAGTCTACGAGCAAGCACCATGTCATAAAAATGAATCACTTCCAATTGAATTGCCCTAGGAAAATTCTGAAGATCACTTTGCAAGATAAGATGAGATACTGGACACTGAGATTCTCTCAAGCTGAACTCCCAACCTTCCAAACTCTATTGCAGAGTGCAACTTCAATGGGTTGGCCACATTATCTGAATGCCAAACATATGTTTACCCAAAAGACTATTTTACAGAGAACTCATAGAAGGTGAGAACTCACATAGAGGTCAGAAGAAGACACAAAGTGACATTCTCAAAATTTCTCTGAGAATTTTAGTATCAATGGGGGGATGCTGGTCTAGGACCACTGAACATGGCCTGCCTATATCAAAAAAGACACTGTACTCCATGAAGAAAACACAAAGTACCACAAAGATAAGTGAGTTGAGCAAAGCTAGAGGAAAAAAAAAAAGCTAGAGCAAAGCAAATGTTCAAATAGAATATTGTTGCCCAACCTGTGGGAGAGCCCTCCCATCTCTTATTACACTGATCAGTCACAACTGAATACCATTTTTTGCACTTTTACCCCACCATTGTGATGTCATCATTGTGATCAGTTAATCACTGACATTGAGTTTTGTCAATACAGTCCTTTGAGCACAAAGGAAAAATAGTTGCCTAATTTTAACCAGATAATATCAATTGGCTGTTAAGAAAGAAAAAATTTATGCCATATAGCAAGAAATACATGTATATACCTTCCCCCCAAAAAAATCTAGGACACATTTTGCCCTCAGTTCTTTCATGTAAATTCTGGTAAAGTAGATTCCTAACATAATCTCAACACCCAACCCTTCTTCTTCCCAAGTTCAGCTCTGAGTTACATAATTAATAGATTAGTTATTCCCTTGCTTAAACAATATGATAACTATTGATAAGTTGATTAATTCCCATTGGTGGCTCTTCCAACCTTTCAAAGTTCACAAAGTCTAGCCAATATTGTTTCTAATAGTTATTCATCCAAGACCAGGAAATAATGAACTAAGACAGAAAAAACAGATAGTATAATGTCTATAAGACAGTTTGGATGGCAAGCTAAAATAGTTGGCAGCAGAAACTGCAATCTCTCTCCTCACTTGGAAGCTTATCATATTTCTTTATTTTTTTCAACCTGAGGGAAGTGAGGGATTTTATCTATTCTTACTTTTTGAAAATACAAAATAATCTAGGGAACATATGTGTAAGAGAACATATGTATAAGGGAAACAAAAGGCCATCCCACACTATTGGAAGCATTCACCAAAACTTCATGAGAAAGAAGTGAATTAAAAAAATAGAAACCAACTATATGTTGTTTAAAATTAACATATTTGAAAAAGAGATACACACAAAGTAAAAGGCTACAGCAGTAATGATCAACTGAAAAATAAAAACAAGTTTTTTTGTTTTGTTTTGTTTTTTGCTCAGGATGATGACTATGTAAATCAATTTAGAAGAATTGCACATGTTTAATCTTGCTTGCTTATATTGCTTGCCATCTAGGGAGGGGGGGAAAGGGGAAAAAGGAGAAATATTTGGAAAACAAGATTTTTCAAAGGTAAATGTTATATATTTTTACCATGTTTAACATATATTGGACTACTTTCCATCTGGAGAGAGGTAGGATGGGGGGAACTGGAACACAAGATTTTGCATGGGTTTATGTTGCAGAATTCTCCATGCATATATTTTGAAAAATAAAAAGCTTTAATAAAAAATGTAAATGTTAAAAACTATCTTTGGATGTAACTGGAAAAAACAAAAAGGTATTATTAAAAAAAGAAAAGAAAAAGGCTGTTGTCATATCCCTTACTATCCCTTGTGTCCCTACAATAGTTTTTTAAACAGAATAAGTACTTAATAAATGTTTGTTAAAGACAATTTTCAAATAAAGAAATTAAAACCATTTTAGTCATATGAAAAAATAATCTAAATCACTATTGATCAGAGAAATTCAAATTAAAACAACTATATGGCACCACTATATACCTCTGAGATTGGTTAAGATGGCAAGAAAAGGTAATGATAAATATTTGAGGGGATGTGGGAAAAATGGTATACTAATACATTGTTGGTGGATCTGTGAATTGATTCAGCCATTTTGGAGAGTAATATGGAACTATGCCCAAAAGGCTATCAAATTGTGCATACCATTTGGTCCAGCAGTGTCTCTACTAGATCTTTATCCCAAAAAGATCATCAAAAAATGGAAAAGGACTCACATATGCAGAAAATGTCTATAGGAATTATTTTTTATAGTGGTAAAAAGAAACTGATAATTGAGTAAGTGCTCATCAGTTGGAGAATGGCTGAATGAGCTATGGTATATGAATATTTTTGGAATATTATTGTTCTATAAGAAACTATCAGCAGAATGAATTCATAAAGGCCTGGAGAAGTGAAGTGAATAGAACCAGGAGCACATTGTATACAGCAATGCTTTTCAGTTCTGGCGGATGTGGTTTTTTTCATCAGAGAGGTGATTCAGGCCAATTCCAATGGTCTTGTGATGGAGAGAACCATCTGCATCCAGAGAGAGGGACTGTAGGAACTGAGTGTGGATCACAACATAGAATTTTCACTTTTTTTAAAAATCACTTTTTTTTTTTTTTAATTTTTTTTATTATATATATATATATATTTTATAATATTATCCCTTGTATTCATTTTTCCAAATTACCCCCCCTCCCTTATTCCCCTCCCCCCGACGACAGGCAATACCATACATTTTTACATGTGTTACAATATAGTCTAAGTACAATACATGTGTGTGAATATCATTTTCTTGTTGCACAATAAACATTAGAATCCGAAGGTACATGCAACCTGGGCAGACAGATATTAGTGCTAACAATTTACATTCCCCTCCCAGTGTTTCTTCTCTGGGTGTATCTACCTCTGTCCATCATTGATCAACTGGAAGTGAGTTGGATCTTCTTTATGTTGAAGATTTCCACTTCCATCAGAATACATCCTCATACAGTATCGTTGTTGAAGTATACAGTGATCTTCTGGTTCTGCTCATTTCACTCAGCATCAGTTGATTTAAGTCTCTCCAACCCTCTCTGTATTCCCCCTGCTGGTCATTTCTTACTGAGCAATAATATTCCATAACTTTCATATACCACAATTTACCCAACCATTCTCCAACTGATGGACATCCATTCATCTTCCAGTTTCTAGCTACAACAAAAAGAGCTGCCACAAACATTTTGGCACATATATGTCTCTTTCCGCTCTTTAGTATTTCTTTGGGATATAATCCCAGTAGTAGCGCTGCTGGGTCAAAGGGTATGCACAGTTTGATAACTTTTTGGGCATAATTCCAGATTGCTCTCCAGAATGGTTGGATTCTTTCACAACTCCACCAGCAATGTATTAGTGTCCCAATTTCCCCCACATCCCCTCCAACATTTGTCATTATTTGTTTCCTGTCATCTTAGCCAATCTGACAGGTGTGTAGTGGTATCTCAGAGTGGTCTTAATTTGCATTTCTCTGATCAATAGTGATTTGGAACACTCTTTCATGTGAGTGGATATAGTTTTCAATTTCTTCCTCTGAGAATTGTCTGTTCATATCCTTTGACCATTTATCAATTGGAGAATGGTTTGGTTTCTTATAAATTATGGTCAGTTCTCTATATATTTTGGAAATGAGAACTTTGTCAGAAACCTTTGTTTTTTAAAAATATTTTCCCAATTTGTTACTTCCCTTCTAATCTTGTTTGCATTAGTATTATTTGTACAGAAACTTTTTAGTTTGATGTAATCAAAATCTTCTATTTTGTGATCAATAATGATCTCTAGTTCTCCTCTGGTCATAAATTCCTTCCTCCTCCACAAGTCTGAGAGGTAGATTATCCTCTGTTCCTCTAATCTATTTATTATCTCCCTCTTTATGCCTAAATCATGGACCCATTTTGATCTTATCTTGGTATATGGTGTTAAGTGTGGATCCATATCTAATTTCTGCCATACTAATTTCCAGTTTTCCCAACAGTTTTTTCCGAATAATGAATTTTTTATCCCTAATGTTGGAATCTTTGGGTTTGTCAAAGATTAGATTGCTATAGATGTACCCTTTTTTGTCCTTTGTATCTAATCTGTTCCACTGATCTACCGGTCTATTTCGTAGCCAATACCAAATGGTTTTGGTGACTGCTGCTATATAATATAGCTTTAGATCAGGTACACTTAGACCACCTTCCTCTGAGTTTTTTTTCATTAGTTCCCTTGCAATTCTTGACCTTTTATTCTTCCATATGAATTTTGTTGTTATTTTTTCTAGGTCATTAAAATAGTTTCTTGGGAGTCTGATTGGTATAGCACTAAATAAATAGATTAGTTTGGGGAGTATTGTCATCTTTATTATATTCGCTCGGCCTATCCAAGAGCACTGAATGTCTTTCCAATTATTTAAATCTGATTTTATTTTTGTGGCAAGTGTTTTGTAATTTTTCTCATATAATTCCTGACTTTTCTTTGGTAGATGGATTCCCAAATATTTTATACTCTCAACATTTGTTTGGAATGGAATTTCTCTTTGTATCTCTTGCTGTTGCATTTTGTTAGTGATATATAAAAATGCTGAGGATTTATGTGGATTTATTTTGTATCCTGCCACTTTGCTGAAATTTTGAATTATTTCTAGTAGCTTTTTAGCAGAGTCTTTGGGGTTCTCTAAGTATACCATCATGTCATCTGCGAAAAGTGATAGTTTAATTTCCTCATTTCCTACTCTAATTCCTTGAATCTCTTTCTCGGCTCTTATTGCCGAGGCTAGCGTTTCTAGTACTATATTGAATAGTAATGGTGATAGTGGGCAACCTTGTTTCACTCCTGATCTTACTGGGAAAGGTTGCAGTTTATTTCTATTGCATATTATGCTTACTGACGGTCTTAAATATATACTCCTGATTATTCTAAGGAATAATCCATTTATTCCTATACTCTCAAGAGTTTTTAGTAGGAATGGATGTTGGATTTTGTCAAATGCTTTTTCTGCATCTATTGAGATGATCATATGGTTCTTATTAATTTGATTATTAATATGGTCAATTATATTAATAGTTTTTCCTAATATTAAACCAGCCCTGCATTCCTGGAATAAATCCTACTTGATCATAGTGTATTATCTTGGAGATGATTTTCTGAAGTCTTTTTGCTAATATCTTATTTAAGATTTTAGCATCAATATTCATTAAGGAGATTGGTCTATAATTTTCTTTCTCAGTTTTCGATCTACCAGGTTTAGGTATCAGTACCATGTCTGTGTCATAAAAGGAATTTGGTAGGACTCCTTCATCCCCTATTTTTTCAAATAATTTATATAACATTGGGGCTAATTGTTCTTTAAATGTTTGGTAGAATTCACATGTGAATCCATCTGGCCCTGGGGATTTTTTCCTGAGGAGTTGATTAATAGCTTGTTCTATTTCTTTTTCTGAAATGGGACTATTTAAGCAATTTATCTCCTCCTCTGTTAATCTAGGGAGCCTATATTTTTGGAGGAAGTCATCCATTTCACTTAAGTTATCAAATTTATTGGCATAAAGTTGGGCAAAGTAACTCCTTATTATTTCTCTAATTTCCTCTTCATTGGTGGAAAGATCCCCCTTTTCATTTGTAAGACTATCAATTTGATTTTCCTCTTTCTTTTTTTTGATCAAATTTACCAAAGGTTTATCTATTTTATTGGCTTTTTCATAAAACCAACTCTTGGTTTTATTTATTAATTCAATAGTTTTTTTACTTTCAATTTTATTGATTTCTCCTTTTAATTTTTGTATTTCGAGTTTAATTTTTGGTTGGGGGTTTATAATTTGGTCTTTTTCTAGCCTTTTAAGTTGTAAGCCCAATTCGTTAATCTTCTCTTTCTCAATTTTCTTCAAATAAGCCTCTAAAGATATAAAATTTCCCCTTATTACCGCTTTAGCTGCATCCCAAAGATTTTGATATGATGTCTCATCATTATCATTATCTTGGGTGAAATTGTTAATTGTTTCTATAATTTGCTCTTTCACCCAGTCATTCTTTAAGATGAGATTATTCAGTTTCCAATTACTTTTTGGTCTATTTACCCCTAACTTTTTACTGAATGTAGCTTTTATTGCATTGTGATCTGAGAAGAAGGCATTTATTATTTCTGCCTTCCTACATTTAATTTTGAGATCTTTATGTCCTAGTATATGGTCAATTTTTGTATAGGATCCATGAACTGCTGAGAAGAAAGTATATTCCTTCCTATTGCCATTCAGTTTTCTCCAAAGGTCTATCATACCTAGTTTTTCTAATGTTCTATTTACTTTTTTAATTTCTTTCTTGTTTGTTTTGTGGTTTGATTTGTCTAAATCTGAGAGTGCAAGGTTGAGATCTCCCACTATTATAGTTTTACTGTCTATTTCTTCTTGCAGTTCTCTTAACTTTTCCTTTAGAAAGTTAGATGCTATACCACTTGGTGCATATATGTTTAGTATTGATATGGCTTCATTATTTATGCTACCTTTCATCAGGATATAGTTTCCTTCCTTATCTTTTTTAACGAGATCTACTTCTGCTTTTGCTTGATCTGAGATAAGGATAGCTACCCCTGCTTTTTTGGCTTTACCTGAAGCATAATAGGCTCTGTTCCAACCTTTTACCTTTACTCTGTATGTATCTCCCTGCTTTAAGTGTGTTTCCTGTAGGCAACATATTGTAGGGTTCTGCTTTTTGATCCAATCTACTATCCGTCTCCGTTTGATGGGATCGTTCATCCCATTTACATTTACAGTTAAAATTACTAATTCTGTATTTCCTGCCATCGTATTATCCCCAGATTATGCTTTTTTCCCTTGACCCCCCTGATCCCCCTCCCCGATATTTAATTTACAGACCCCCCTTGTGACGCGCAACCCTCCCTCTTTTTTTTTTTTTTTTTTTTTTTTTTTTTTTTTTTTAGGATCCCTCCCCACTCCCTCCAAGTCCCTTCACTTATTCCCCTTTTCCTTTTCCCTTTTCCTCTCCCCCCTTTTAATGAGGTGAGAGAAAATTCTCTGAAAAACAAATATGTTAATTATTTACTCTTTGAGCCTCTTCTGATGAGAGTAAGATTCACACAATGATTCTCCCCCTCACTAAGTTCCCTCAGATATGGTGTATTTTTTATGTCTCTTCCTGGGATGTAGTTTCCCTCTTTTTATCACTCCTTCCCCTTTTTCTGAACCGACCTCCTTCCCTTTACTACACCCCCCTTTTTTTCTTTTATATCAGTAAAATCAAATTATCCTTGAGTATTTTTTATATACCCACAACAGAGTTACAGTTCTCAAGGGTTCTGTGTACCTTTTTCTGTTTCTCTTCAGTCTTGTGGATGTAGATCAAATTTTTTGTTTAAGTCTGGTTTTTTTCTTAGAAACATATAGAATTCCTCTGTTTCATTGAATGACCATCTTCTTCCATGGAAAAAGATGCTAAACTTAGCTGGGTAGTTCATTCTTGGTTGCAGTCCTTGATCTTTTGCCTTACGGAATATCAGGTTCCAGGCCCTTCTATCTTTTAATGTGGAGGCAGCCAGATCTTGGGTGACCCTTATTGTGGCACCTTGGTATTTAAATTGTTTTTTTCTAGCTGCTTGCAGGATTTTCTCCTTTGTGTGGTAATTCTGCAGCTTAGCCACAATATTCCGTGGTGTTCTTTTTTTAGGGTCTATTTCAGAAGGAGTTCGATGAATTCTTTCCACATCTACTTTCCCTTCTGTTTCTATTATCTCTGGACAGTTCTCTTTGATAATTTCCTGTAAAATAGAATCTAGGCTCTTTTTTTGGTCATAGTTTTCTGGAAGTCCAATAATCCGCAGATTATCTCTCCTAGATCTATTTTCCAGGTCTATAGATTTTCCCAGTAAGTATTTGACGTTGTTCTCCAGCTTCTCATTTTTTTTGTTTTGTTTGACTGATTCTTGGGTTCTCTGTGAATCATTCATTTCTATTTGTTCCATCCTGACTTTTAAGGAGTTATTTTCTTCTTTCACAGTTTTTAGTTCTTTTTGTAAATGCCCAATTTCGTTTTTAAATGAATTATTTTGCTCTATTGAATTTTTTTCCATTTCCCTAAATTTTTTTTTTTGAGAATTATTTTCTTTTTCCAATTCAGAAATTCTATTTTCTTGAGACTTTTTTATCTTTTCCAATTCAGAAATCCTACTTTCCTGTGTTTTTTTAACCTTTTCTAATTCACTAATTTTGTTTCCCTGCATCTCCTGTGAATTCTTTATTTTTTCCAACTCCAATTTCAGGACGTTGTTATTCTCTATCATAACTTCCCTTTCCTTGCCCCATTTTTCTTCGATCTCCCTCAATTTCTTAAGAGCTTCTTCTAGGAGAGAGTTATGTGATGGGGGGCAGGAATCGTTCCCCTTTAGGTTGTTATCTTCTGAATCTTTGCTGTTAACTTCCTGGGGTTGGGTACCCGCTCTTTCTCTGTATAGAAGGAATCTATAGTTTTTCTAGCTTTTTTGCTCATACTTAAAAAATGTTTTGGGGTCTGTCCCTGGGGTAGGAAATTATTTACTTCTTTACCAGCTTCCTCCCAGACCGGATGGATGCAGCGGCCCCTGCGCCCGCGCTAAGAGAGAGCTCTGGGAGAGAGTTCCCCACCCCCTCCCTGGAAGTGCCTCAGAGGTGATTAGCACTGCTGTGCTTTGAGGGCGTAGAATAGTGAAGACAGCAAGAAGCTCAGCCTATGTGTCCGGGTGGGGAGTGGATGTCTGCAGCAGGTGACGTGAGAAGCCCCTGCGCTCAAACTGGAAGTGTCTGCCAGAAACCGCGGTCCCTAGTTCAAAGGTTCCGCTTCTCTGGGACTTCCTGGAGCTGAGTTCCACTCCCTCCAGCTAAGCTAGGCAGTGTGTGTTGCCTTGGGCCGTATCCACCCACTTGTCAGTCTCTTAACTATTCTCAGGAGGTAGCTGAGGCCACACCCCCTGGTGCCGAGATCTGCTGAGTCACCCCCAGGGTCCGGGGAAAATCTAATCTGAGTTTTAAAATATTTTGGCTTTCTCTTCTGAACTGCTAAATAATTAGCAGAGAAGAGCTAACAGCCTGTGCCAGATTCCTTTACCTCAGTGGCTTCTCTGATCCCAGAGCCCTTCCCAGCGCAATGGGCGCAGTGTGCCTCTACCCCACCGTCTGTGCTGGTCTTTCTTATTCCTCCCCTGAGAACTGACCTTTCCTGTTGAAACTCCAGATTCTCTTCAGCTGGTAAGTCGTGCTTCCAGTCCTTGTGGTATCTATCAGTCCTGAGCTAATTTTGAGACTTAATTTATCTAATTGGTTGTGAGGGAGTGAGGACGTTCACTGAGTCGTGTGTTTCTTCTCCGCCATCTTGGCTCCGCCTCTCAAAAATCACTTTTAAAAATCTCCAATTCCAAATAAGAAATTCATAATGAATTGATTAATAAAATTGAAAATAAAAAAAACTTATTGAACTTATAAATAAAACTAATGGCTTGTTTATGAAAAACAGTAAAATAGATAAGTTAATTTAATTAGAAAGAACAAAGAAGAAAATTAAATTACCAGTATCAAAAAAGATTGAAGTTACCCCTAAAGAAATTGAACTCCAAGCAATAATTAGGAGCTTTTTGTTTAACTGGATGCCAATAAATCTAGTAGTCTAATAAAATGGATTAATATGTGCAAAAATGTAAATTTCCAAAATTAAGAGAAGAGGAAATAAAATGCTCAAGTATTTAGAAAATACTTTAGAAAAAGAAATTTAACAAACCATCAATGAACTCCTTAAGAAAAAAAAATTTCAGAGTGAGATGAATTTCCAGTGAATTCAATTAAATATTTATAGAATAATAAATCTCAATAATATATATCACATTTTGAAAAACAGGCAAAAGAGTCCCACCAAATTCATTTTATGAGACAAATGTGATGCTGATACTTAAACAAGGAAAAGCCAAATAAAGAAAGCAAATTATAGACCAATTTCCCTAATGAATGTCAATGGAAATATTTTAAATAAAATGATAAATGGTCAAAGGATATGAAATCATTTTCAGTTGAAAAAATTAAAGTTATCTACAATCATGAAAAAATGTTCTCAATCAACCTTGATTAGAGAAATGCAAATTAAAACAATTCTGAGGTACTATCTCACACTTAACAAATTCGCTAAGATGACAGAAAAAAAATTAAACATGTTAGAGGATATGTGAAAAAAAAACTGGAACTAATGCACTATTGGTAATGCATTGAACTGATCTAACAATTCTGGAAAGTAACTTAGAACTTTTATAGCCCAAAGGGCTATAAAAATGTTCATGCCCTCTAATCCAGCATCTACTACTAAATTTGTATCCCAAAGAATTTATTTTAATTTAAAAATTGGAAAGGAGTCACATGTAAAAATATTTATAGCAGCTCTTTTTGTAATGGCAAAATATTGGAAATTGAGCTCATAGCAATTAATTAGAGAAAACATGAACAAGTTGTGGTATATAAATGTAATGAAATACTAGTATCCTATAAGAAATAATAACATCCAAATTCAAATTATTCAAATTTTCTTGTTTCTCATTCAGGTGGTGACCAATCTATTTTTTTATTTATATTTTTCCCTCCTGTTCTATCCCTCCACGATAATTTTCCTGGATTATTTCTAACATTAACTTAACAATGAGATCCTTTGTGCAAAACGCATGGGAATATTATTGCCAAATCCCAAAACCCTCAGATCAAAGAGAAAATTTTTCAATAAGCAAGAAATATACATTTAAAATGTACAGGAGCTACAATTAGAATTCTATAGGACTTATCATCAGTCACAATAAAATACTGCAGATCCTGGAATTGTATTTAGCAACAACCAAAAGAACTGTCTGAGAGTCAAAATTATCATATACAACAAAATTATCTATGATATTTAATGAGAAAAAAAAGAACATTCAATGAACTTGCAGATTTTCAGTACTTTCAACCAAACCTGAACTTAATAGGAAACTATATAAAAACCAATGCCAAAAATAAATTTCAAGGAACTCCAAATGGATAGATTGTTTGTTTGTTTGTTTGTTTGTTTTTTTACATGGGAAATGAATACCATGCGTTGAATATTGACATCAAAAATAGGGCAGCTCAAAAGAAAGATTGGAGAAGAGTTGAGATAAAAATAATAATTATGTTATACAAATGAGATGCAGAGGAAGATTAGACACAGAGACATTAGCATGGGGAGAAGAACTAATAGTTCTGAAAAGTTATTCACATAGGGAATGAGTTTAAAAACCAATACTACATATGTGTGTGTGTGTGTATTCATTCTAAAGGGTATAGCATCCTCCAAAATCTAGAAAGAAATAAGGGAGGGAATGGACAGAATGGGAAGCAAAGGTTATGGGATGAAGACAAGGGAAAGATCTATGGATAAGGGGAGGCTAAATATTAGCAACACAAGTGAGGAGCAGAATTAAAGCAGAGTTAGCAGGGATAGGAAAGATGTGTGTGCATCTCTGAATGTGTGTATGCTTATGTATATGTATATATCTATATATGTATACACAAATATATCTTTTCTTAGCAATAACTTTCTTCACAGCTTGGGGGTGAAAATGAAATAGGGAGAAAAGAACAAAACAAAAAAAAAGGTGAGCAGCAAAGAGCAAAAGAACAATTTACAAGGAAGTAAAGAAAAAGGGACATTCATGAATATAATTTCATATATATATATATATATATATATATATATATATATATATATATATATATATATATATATATATACATATATATGTGCTTTCTTGATCTGATAATTTGTTATATATTTTGAATACTCCCTGATGTTCTGCTGGGAACATGAAAATGTTTTCTTATGTTTTAATTTTGTTTTGTATTCCTTTTTTATTTTTGTTTTCTTAATTTTTAATAAAATGAATTTTTAAAAAGAAAAAGAGAAACATTTACAATAAAAGGAGAAATGATGAGCAAACAAATTTCAGGAAAACCTGGAAAGATATACATCAACTAATGAGAACCAGGTGAACATTGTACACAGTAACAGCAGCACTGTGTGATAATTATCTTTGATAGACTTAGTTCTCCTCAGCAATGCAATGATAAACAATTCCAAAATTGGAATTGTTGGAAAATGCTATCCACATTCAGAGAAAGAACTATGGAGTCTGAATACAGAGCTACGCTTACTATTTTATTTTTTTTCCTTTATCATGACGTTTTCCTTTTGTTTTAATTCTTCTTTAACAACATGACTAATATGGAAATATATTTAATATAAATATAATTGTGTAACCTATATCAGATTGCTTGCCATCTTGAGGAAAGCAGAGAGAAGGGATGGAAGGAAGGGAAAATATGGAACTCAAAATCTTACAAAAGTGAATATTGAAAACTATATATATATATATATATGCATTATATATAATAAACATATATATATACTTGTCTTATATAATACTTCAAAACTATTCTGCCTCTTTGCAATTCCTTCTGAGCATTCTGTTTTCTTCTATGGATAAAAAATTATTCCAATGCTCCCTTCACTTTTTTGACATCTTTACTTTTGCTATCTGCTTTCTACCCCAAATGAAAAACTAAACAAAAAAAAATTATGACAAGCATAATGAAAGTAAAACAAATCAACATGTCAATTGCCAAAAAAGAAATGTATCTTTCTGCACTTTGAATGTTAAAGCTCAGAGATAGTAGATAGAATACAATAAAATCAGGTTGGCTAGATCATGGTACAATAGGTAGGTAATGTCCAATAAGATTGGAAATCACCTCTAAATAAGGTTGTGAATGACAAATTTTATAATTGGTCCTTTGGAGACATAGCTGATCATTGTATTGGCCAAATTTCTTCTGTAGGTAGTTTAGTAAATAGAATGCTAGGTCAAGTCATGAAGACTCTTTTTTTTTTTTTTTTTTTTTTTTTTTGAGGGTTTTGATGACTGCTGCTTTATAATAGAATTTTAGGTTTGGTACTCCTAAGACACTATCCTTTACTTTTTTTTTTTTCATTAGTTTCCTTGATCTTGTCATTTTGTTCTTCCAGATGAGTTTTGTTAGTATTTTTCTAGCTCTATAAAATATTTTTGGCAGTTTGATTGATATGGCACTGAATAAGTAGACCAATTTAGGCAGAATTTTCTTTTTATTATATTAGTTCAGCCTATCCATGAGGAACTGATATTTTCCAGTTGTTTAGATCAGACTTTATATGTGTGAAAAGTGCTCTGTAATTGTGTTCATATAGTTCTTGGGTTTGTCTTGGCAGATAGACACCCAAATATTTAGTTATTTTAAGTGGAACTTCTCTTTCTATCTTTTGCTATGGGTTTTGTCAGTAAATGTTGATGATTTATGTAGGTTTATTTTATATACTGCAACTTTGTTAAAGCTGTTAATTATTTCAAGTAGGTTTTTAATACTTTCTAGAATTCTTTAAGTATATCATCATATCATCTATATAGAGTGATAGTTAATTTCCTCATAGCCTCTTCTAATCCCTTTAATTTCCTTTTCTTTTCTAATTGCTAAAACCAATATTTCTAGTACAAGAGAGAATAATTGCTTTTGTTTGTTTTGGTTTGGTTTGGGTTTTTTTTCCTGGCAGTTTACAGTACTTTTTTCCTTGAGATTATAGTTCTGGAGTTTTGCAACAATGTTCCTTGGGATTTTTCTTGTAGGATCTTTCCACAGGTGTTTGATGGATTCTTCCAATGACTATTCTCCCTCTTGTTCTAGTATATCAAGGCAACTTTCCTTGAAGATCTCTTGAAGATGCTATCTAGGATCTTTTTTTTGGTCATGGCCTTACAGTGGACTGATAATTTTTAAATTGTCTCTCTGGATCTATTTTCCAGGTCAGCTGTTTTTCCTATAAGATAGTTTACATTTTCTTCCATTTTTTTCATTGTTTTCAGTTTGACTGATTTTTGTTGTCTCATGGAGTCATTAGCTTCCATTTGCTTGGTTCTAGTTTTTAATATGTTATTTTCTTCAGTTAGCTTTTTTATCTCTTTTGTTTTCCATTTGATTAATTTTTCTTTTCAAGGTGTTTAGTTTGTTGTTGTTGTGGTTGTTGTTGTGGTTGTTGTTGTTGTTGTTGCATTTGGCTTATTGTGTTTTTTTAATTGATTTCTTCAGTGGATTTTTTTTTTTTTGCATTTAGCCAATTGTAGTTTTAAATGAATTGTTTTATTTAGTCATTTTTTTCCTTCCTTTTCCAAGCTGTTGACTCTTGCATATTTCTCATTTCTTTTCTTATGTCTTCTCTCTTATCCCTTTTAAAATCTTTTATGACTACTTCCAAGAAACCTCTTTGGGCCTGAGATAAATTCATATAATGCTCTTGAGATTTCCCCTGTGGACATTTTGACCTTGTCTTTCAGTTGCTGTTTTAGTCTTTTCTATTTTTTCTCATTTTTTTCTTTCACTTTTTTATTTCCCCTTTTGTGACTTTTATGAATGAGCTTTGCTCCTGGGGTAAAGTGGATGCTGTCTTCAACTTTTTGTGCAGCTCTAAGCCTGGACTTTGAGCACAGTGCCCCCTGCTTTAGGTATTTTGCTCACAGAAGGGGGTAGTTTTGCCTGCTTTTTCCAGGAAATGCTTAGTTTCCCAGAGTTTGTCTTCTGAGCTGGGACTGGGGGCTGCCCACTGATCTACTTCTCTACTGAGCCAGGATTGAGGGTTTCAGTTGATGATTTTCTGTAATTAAGTGGCTCTCACTAGTTTTCTCAGACTCTATCTGAGCTGGGCTGAATACCTCTTTACCCCACTGAGACTGACCTTTGTTAAAGCCTTCAAAACTATCTTAAGCTGGAAGGTGTTTTCATTCTGTCAGACTGTTCAGAGGTTTGGTTTTATGTAGTTTTGAGGGAAATTGTGAGAGTTTGAGAAGCTTTCTTGCTTCCCTCCATCACTTTGGCTCCACCACTGGATCTCTTGGGATAGTTATTTATAATTTTAACGGAATCTTTCCTTCTCTACTTTCAGACTTAAATACTTGCCCTTCATATTAAGTTTTTTTTTCAATCTGTTACAATTATGTTGATATAAACCCACAATTTTCCTATAGGCAACATTTTTATGCAATATGGACAGAATTTTATTATTTTTTCTCCTGTAATTACACTTGCTCTACAAGTGTTTCTGTACAAGACAAAAAAGTCCATTTAGCTAGTTGTCATTACAGATAAACTCTAATTTGTTAGAAGACATTATTTATTTTCCAAATACACTAACTAATGCTTACTCTAAAAAATCTGAAGACTCAATCATCTCTCTCTGACATTCTGTCGCTGTTTCTGTTTATTTATCTCTGTCTTTCTGTGTGTTTTTGTCTGGCTATCTCTCTGCCTCTCTCAGGTCCCCTGTTTCATATCACTAGGCTTCAGTTCTTCTCTAAGCTTCATGTCATAGTATTTTCTTCCTTCCATTTTATGACTGGTATTTTAGCAAATTTGTCAAAAGTTCAAGAGAGGGAGAATGAGAAATTCTGTTTTCAGACTAAAGATAGAAAGGTGAGATTCATCTTTAAAAAATAGAAATGGATAAAATTTATTTTCAATTCCCCCCATGACCGACTTTCCTCTTCCCTATCAGTAGCCTCCAAGGAAATTTGAGGTATTATTTATCTTGATACCATTCTCTAGTTACTCAGAGCCCCTGTTATTAATAAATCAACACATTTATTCAACAGCAGGCACTATTCCATTTCCCACTTTGTTTTCAGTTTTTACTACAACAAAAAGAGCTGTTATAAATTTGTTTTTACATATGTGTATTTTCATCATAAGCCTCTATGTCCTCTTTGCAGCATACGGCCTAGTAGTGATATCTCTCTGCCTTTATATTTTAGTGAATTTTCAGATATTTAGGACCAATTCACAGATTCCCCAATAGTATATTACTGTACTTATCCCAACAGGTCCTCTAAAAGACATTTTCTGTCTTTTGTCACTTTTTCAAGTTTTTGGATATGGGAAATCATTATCTAAAAGATACTGATCACCTGGCCAGAGAAGGACTCCCATGATCCTCCTAGGAAGATGGAGGATCAATCAGGTTTTATCTTCCCTGCCACTAGATTCTTAATACCACTGGGTCTTTTCCTGATGATGATATATCATCAATATCATCTATTGTTATACTCTGCAGTAGCCATTTGCTATCTACCCTGCAATTTAATAGTTTTGGATTTTGCTAATTATCCTTAACCTAAATCCTAATGACCACAGGGCTTATCCATCTGCCTTTCTACTGAACTCTACTATTCAGTTTGGGTTATTTCTCCCAATTAGCATATGAGTTTTTTCAGGGTAAGGATTGTCTAATTTTTGCTTTCTCAATTTTTAGCATAGTCCAATGGCATGTAACAAATAATAAATAAATGCTTTGTCTTTTCTTTGTCATTATAATCCATTCTATCCCTAAGAGAATCTTTCTTTGATAGAGTTAAATTTAATAAAATATTTTAGAATGAAGTGTTCGTTGAAAATCAGGCATTACACTTCTACCTTCTATCCTCAGGTTAACAATAGTACTCTTAAATAACTTTAGTCAAAGAAATAAGTAATTTGGGAAGATATAGATCTTTTGCATGAAAATATTGGACATTTTCATCAAGCACATCTCTCCTTTTATATTTCACATATTGTTAGAAATAAAGGAAACTTTAAAACTCTTATCTTTTTCACCATATTTACAAAGAAATTTTCTATAATTTTATATATGCACAGGATACATATTGTTAAAACGGTATTTTAAGATACTGTTGTCTTCTAAATCAGATATAATTTTATTGTTGATAAACAATGATGATTCCCATATTTTTTTTATTTTCTGTCTTTCAACTAATTGCATGATTTTATCTACTATGGAATTATCTCTTATTAAATGTACCTTTTCACTTTAATATCTTGATCAAGGATGGTATCTATATATATGTAGATTATTCTCATTAAAAATATAGACAGGAAAGTGGACATATAAATGTAGATCAGTAGTATTGATGGTGTGTCATTTTCTAATTCTTTTTGAGGGGTACTATAAGATCATATGAATAGCCAGGTGACTCAGTGGAGAGAAGACTGGGTTTGGAATCAGGAAGACTCATCTTCATGAATTCAAATGCATCTACAGATACTTACAAGCTGTGTAAATGTGGCCAAGTCACTTAACCCTATTTTCTTTAGTTCTTCCTCTATAAAATGAGCTGGAGAAGGAAATAAAAAATCATTCCATATCTTTGCCAAAAAAAAAAAAAAAAAAGCCAAATGGGATCATGAAGAGACAGACACAACTGCAATGACTGAACAGTGTAAAATCACAGATCTACCATTTAAATGTACCTTTTATGTCAAATAGGCCAAATAAGATAACTGAGGTCCAAGGAGATTAAATGAATTGTTCAAGGATGTGCAGGTAGTAAATTTCTGACATTGGATTTGAATTCAAGCCTTTTATCTTCAAAGCCAAATGTTTTGTTAACTTTTGAAAATTCTCAAACTAGGTAATGTTTTTTTCTCCATTATTGTATAAGAAAATATTGGTAGACCAAGAAACTATTTGCATTATTCTTGGAAATATATGTAAATTGATTATAGCAAATATTACATTAATTTTAGCAGAATTTAATGTTTTATAAATTTAAAACATTGCATGAATTTAAAAATAGCCTAGAAGAGCTTATAATAACAATTGAATGATAATGAAGTCCAAGTTATTTCATATAACTAATACATTTCTATTTAAATAACTTTAAAATGATTGCTTATTGCACACACAGCTTTGTCACTTTGAGCATGAACCTCTTTGATATTTACTTCTTATATTCTATCTAGTTTTCCCATCATTGCTTTACCATTTTTATATCTTCTACAAGCACATCTAAGGCTATGATGTTAGAATCTAAATGCTGTTATCAAGGATATGTTCTGTTGTGCTAGAAAAATAGCTCATTATATAATATTTTTCTGCTTTTATATTTTTCATTCTTTGTTGTCTTCCTTCTGGCTTTATCTTTTGATGCCCAAAATGACTTGGTTTTGTTCCCTTGCCAAGCTCTTTTTATGCTCACTCTACCCATCATTGCTTTTCTTTCTTTTGTGAGTCTGTACTGCTTATAATCTCCCACAATTTTTCTCCACGATATTTTACAAACATGTTTATACTCTTATCATATCTAATATCTAATCAGTTATTCTGTTGGTTGTCATCTTCTGTTTGTCAAATGTTTATTGAATAAAATAGATTTTAGGGTCTTCTGCATGTTTGTGACAATTGATTAATGATAATTAAATTTCTACATGAAATGAATGTAAAGAATTTTGATGTATTTTTATAATTCTATTTCTTTAAATCAATAATTTATTTAAGTAAGATAGGTTGGAGTTAATTCCAAAGATTTCCTTATTTTTGGTTTTCTTCCTTTGTACTAATTTTGATCTTTACTGTAACAAGTTAGTGGTCTGACTGAGCAAAGGCAGTTGATGCAGTAATAATTCTCACATCAAAAATGAGTCATTTCCTGTTTCTTAAAATACTATTAATTTCACTTTTCATTGATATTATTTCGATGTTTTAAGCATGTGCTGCAACTTCTGATTCTCTTCTCAAAGAAACTATTTGTGATTTATTGGTATGACATCTTCATGTGTGATCTCCAATGTTGACTTCTCTCATTTCATATTCCTGAGACATATTTTTCCAATGATAATGTGTTTCATCATCTTTGTCTTTTCTCATTTTACTTTTGAATTCATGGAATATCAAAATTTGTGTTGTTTTAACTTGAGGTGTTCTGAGTTCTTAATAGATTTTTTTTTGTATCTTCATGTTTTACAACAAATATTGATATACATAATGTTTTCATATTCTTGGCTCTTTATGAAAACACTACAATGTGAAATGAAGAAATGTTACATGAAATCATATTTCTTAATTCAAAGGCAGGATAAAACTAACATATTAACTACATTATTTACTTCTCCATACAGATTCTGTGATCTATCCTACATTTACCTACAATTTTCTTTTCTCTTCAATTTTCATTTGTAATAATAATGTCAAAATTTATGTAATTCTATTTTCATAGATCAGTAACAAAGATCTAATATATTCAGAGACCAAGAAGTTAAGCTAAGATTTATATTTGGCCTAAAATTTTGTGATTTTTTAAAAATACCTGCCACAATCATTGCAGAAGAGAAGAATAATCAAAACAGACTGTTGTTTTTATTTTCCTTTCTTTTCTAGGCTTCCACAGGAAAAAAAATTGCATTATCAAGTATCTATCCTTCTTTACTTACCTAAGAGGACCTTGGAAAGTAGACACAGATTATGGCTAGTAATTATACTTAAAACCTTTCTAGTAAAATAGAATGGACCAGAGTTTACATTAAACTGTCACAACCTTCAAGAACTTAATATCACCTCCACACCATCATGAAGCATCAGAATAGAATTATTTTAAAGAATTTTAACAGCTTCAATTTGACTCAAATCCATTGAGAAAGGAAGGAGAATATCCTGGATGTTGTTAAATGGCTGTTACAGAATCTTAATTAGGTGACAAATTTGGACTGAAAGTACATCAAAAGACTCTGGAAGTTACAGTGGTGATAAGGAGTACTCTGACTTCCTCTGCATCATTACTCAATCAAGGGAAAGAAGAAAGTAGCTGGAGAAAATAGCTAGTTAAATAAGAAAATATCCATTATGAGAATGAAATGGACAAAAGACTGGCCCCCTTATCCCTGGGTCAAGGGGCCTCAGGTTTATAGGAAAAT
Source organism: Sminthopsis crassicaudata (assembly GCF_048593235.1). Taxonomy (NCBI): domain Eukaryota; kingdom Metazoa; phylum Chordata; class Mammalia; order Dasyuromorphia; family Dasyuridae; genus Sminthopsis; species Sminthopsis crassicaudata. The sequence goes on along the minus strand of NC_133617.1, from coordinate 548,985,048 downwards.
GTTGCTTAAACTAAATTAAGGGAAGTTAAGTGGTTCTTATGTTCAGGCAGAATGCTTGCGTAACAATGTCTGATAACCTTGATCTATGTCAACATTTGCCCCTACATCCTGTAAGCTCCCCAACATCCTCCATTTCTCTTGAGAAGTCGAGTCACTGTTGTAACTGCAAGGCTGTACCAGGATATGGCAAATGGGCTTAAAGTGTGCCTTGCTAAAGATTTGGGGCTGATCTCTAGTAGCCTGGGGAGCTAGGAAGGCACAGGTGGATTCAGCCAATCAGAAAGAGTCTTGTGATTTTGAGAAAAGCATAAACTTAAGATAATAATCGATCTAGCCAAACTAGTTTGGGTCAATAACCTGAATTGACCAAAGAACTACTGCACCTGCTTAATAGATTAATTGAATATTAAACAATATACCCCAGAGGAGGAGTTTTCCACCAATTTTGAACATGGGATGTATGAAGAAGGAAGGAGAACATGTTATACATATTTAGGGGGAAAATAGTGGATGTATCAGAAAGATTGTAATCCAGAAGGTAATGGACCAATCCAGTTCCTGAAGAGGGAGGGACTGTGCCAAATTAGCAAATATAAAGCTTTCCCACTTCTGTATTCAGCACTTCCTCTTCACCAATCGGAGTGGAGTCACTTCTGGCCAGAAACATTAAACAATTCCTTAAGATTTTTCTTTAATAAATTTTCCTCGATATCTGATTTTCAATGTTGAGTGTTTTTTCTAACATCAGGTCTTAATGAAAGCCAAAGTATGGGGACAATGTGAAAGGAAAAGTTTTATGCAAGTGTACTCAGTCTAGTAGCTCTAATAGTAATGGCTGTAATGAGGGTCAGGATTTCATAGTATTTTACAGAAGGAGAAAAACATACAGGAATATAAATCAGTGTTTGGATGATTTAATGATTCTCTGATTATTCAGATACTCTTTTTATATGGAGTAACTGTTTCTGTTCTATTCCTAAATTTAATTATAATTTATATTTTGTGAATCTTCATACAAATTCATCAGTTTTCTATGTTGTTAATATGGAAGAGCTTAATATTAATAAATACATAGTTAGAAAAAAGTATGGGATTTTTATAACAAATATGCCAAGTCATGAATTGTATAATAAAGAGTAACACGAGCAATAATGATTTAATAATGAAATTTTGGACTCAAAAATATGTCTTAATAAGTGAAATTGCTTCATTACACTTGTTAAAAAACAAAATTTTTACTGAATGAGAAATTATGCAGTTAAGTGTAGAATTAATTAACAGAATAAAATAAATCATATGCACTTTTCAGATAAGTTATTATCATAATAGCTAACACATATGTAGCACTTACTAGCCCACCACTGTGCTAAGAAATACTAATAATATTTCATTTTATCCTGATTTTCCTAATAAGGAAACAAAAGCCAACAGGTGAAATGACTTGCCCAAAGCTATTTAGCTAATAAGTATCTGAGACCAGATTCTTCTCACTGAATCGTACCCCAGCACTCTATACTATGTTAGCTACTTAGCTAGGGTTCCACTTGAAAAAAAAACACATTAAAATTGCATAACTTCTAAATACAGATGACAGAGATAGGACTCATTACTACTACCAAAAGTTTCTTATTGATCAATTCCTTAACATCCATTCTGACAAACCTTGGGAACATAGATACAAATTTTAAACCAGCACTTATATTAATGTTTTTATAACTAGTCACTCTATGAGCACCCACTTGTGGAAAACATTATACTAGGTAATATGGATAATAAGCAACTTTAAAACACTGCCTCTGTCTAAAAGAATGACTAGAGAAGCTAGAAAATGGATAAATTTCCAAATCAATGTGAGATAAATTTATAGGAGAATCCCACATGATGTTAGGTAATTCATCAACTTCTTATTTGAAAGTAAATAATTGAAGAATGAATATTAGTTCACTGACATCAAATTAGTAACCCAGTGGAATGACATTTATAACCCTCATCTATGATATCATGCAGACCCCATGAATATATTCAATATGTGACAGTTTTCAGAATTTCAAAAGAACACCAGGAATCTAGCACCAAACGTTTAAAAATAACAAAATTAATTTGGTTTGTGCTTGTATTTTTCTTTAAAAGTAAATCTTTAAATAAGTAAATATTTTATACTTCCAAAATAAAATATTTATCTTATTCGCACAACATATTTGGATTGTTGGAGGAGGAAAAGGTGTTTCACACTTGGTTCTGAAGAGTGAATAGGAATTAAACTAGGCAGTATCATTGGATAATATACTATATAATAATGATTACATTATTAATTCAATATTCTAAAGGAAGAAGCAAAATAAGCATTAAAAGATCACTTTTTTTCTACTGAAACTTTTATAATTAAGTTCAGCTTTGAATGGTGCTTTGTGAATGGGTCAAGACAATTTCCTCTGGTGTCAGTCTAAAAAATTCCAACTTTTTCTTTTATTTCTAATAATTAACAAATGGATTATGCATATCTCACTGGTTTTCTCTGCACATGAAAGACCTCTGACTTGTTGCTTATAAGACTCATTACTTAATTTTAATGTTCTGGAATTTGATTATTATTTTTCTTGCATACGAAATATTCTGAGTTTCATGCAATTAGAATAAATGTATATGCAAGAGAAGTTATCTTCATTATTATAACACTGTTTCATTATTATAATTTCACTGTTATAAAATTGCTCTTCAACTTCGACCTTACACTGAATCTGTTTCATGACTATGGAAAACACCTTTGAAATGCTTCATGATTCCTGATAGCCTGCAGTGTGAAAAGATATGCCTCATTCTTTCAGATTGTGTGAGAGAAGATTTGGGGGGAAAGGCATGAGAATATAAGTACATGAGATGAAAAACTGAAAAAATGAGAAAAAGTAATTTATAAAATGAAGAATAATTTTAGGTCAAACATCTACTTCCAATCTTGATTTTTGGGGAGATAAGTATGAAGAAGAAAGAGAATGATCAAGGAGGATAATAAGTAAAGACATAAAGACAAGAAATTAATGGAAAGGATTCAAGGGCTCAAATGAAAATAAGAATTGGTCTCAGGTCATGGGAGAGCTCAAAGGGATTTTGAAAATCAAGTAATAGAAGTAGAGGACAAATTAGGAAGGGAAATTAGAATGATGCAAAAGGAAGTACAAAAATCTAATTAAAAAAAACACCTTATATAACAAAACTAGTCAAATGGGGAAAAATGTGCAAACGTTCACTGAAGAAAATAATTCCTTCAACACTAGGATTAAGTAAATGAAACTAAAAGGATTTTATAAGAAATCAAGAAATAATTTTTAAAAATGAAAAAGGGGGCAGCTAGGTGGCGCAGTGGATAGAGGATCAGATAGAGCACCAACTTTGAATTCAGGAGGACCTGAGTTCAAATTTGATCTCAGAAACTTCCTAGCTGTGTGACCCTGGGCAAGTTACTTAACCCCAGCCTCAGGGGAAAAAAATGAAAAAAAAAAAAAGAAAAGAAAAGAAAAGAAAACAATGTGAAATACCTCATTGTAAAGACAACTGACATGAAAAGTAGAACCAGGAAAGATAATTTTTAAAGTATTGGTCTACCTGAAAGCCATGATTTAAAAAAGGATCCTAGACATAATCTTTCAATAAATTATCAAGGAAAACTTTCTAAATATTTTAGTACCATGGAGTAAAATAGAAATTGAAAGAATGTACTGTTTATCTTCTGAAAGAGATCCCAACATGAAAACTTCCAAGGATATTATAGTCAAATCCTGGAATGTGTAGGTATAGAAAAAAATACTGCTAGTATCCAGAAAAAAAAAAAAAAAAAAACTTCCAGTATGGTGGAGCCATAGTCAAAATAACACAAGATTTAGTACCTTCTACATTAAAAGATCAGAAGACTTGGATGGGGCTAGTTATATGTAATTTATTTACATTTGTTTTTAAAAGTTTTAGTACCAAAATTTGAGTACCAAACTTTGTTTTGTTTTTAAAACTTTTGAGTGCCTCCCTCTATCTTTACCTCCCATTCCTATTGAAAAATATATATGTGAAAATATGTTGTTAAAGAAAACATAGATTCCCCCATCCCAAATTTTCCAAAAGAAAAATAAAAAACCTGAAGAAAAATAAAGTAAAAAAAAAAAGTAAATTTCAATCTATGATAAGTAATTAGTCAAAGGCAATTCACTCATTTAAATCAAGTGGAAAAGTCCCAATTTGTTTTAACATCCAATTTAAGCTACCAGAAGACAAGCCAGAGAAGTTATGTTACATTAGTAATAACTGAGTTGAATTTTCTTTTTGTTTCATTGTTGAATATCTTGTGGTGTTGTTTTTTTTTTTTTTCCTATCCCATACAAAATGGTTTTAACATATTTTTAAAACTTTGAGTTTTAGATTCTCTCCCTTACTTCCTCCTCACCGCCCCACATTGAGAAGACACATGTGAAGTAATGGAAAAAATTTCCCTAAAAGTCATGTTGTGAAAGAAAACATAGTAAACCACAACCCAAGTGGTTACTTCAAGTAAAATAAAGGTTTTTTTTAGTATACTTCAATCTACATTCAAACACTATCAGTTTATCATGCTTTTGGAATTCTCTTGAATGATTGTATTTCCAAAAATAGACAAATCATTCATAGTTGATCATCTTACAATATTGCTATTGCTTTGTACGCACTACATGTCTCTTTGCAACAGCTCATGGAAGTCTTTCAGGTTTTACTAAAAGCACTCTGCTCATCATTTCATATAGCACCATTATCTTTATTTTATAATACATATCAAATATATATATATATATATATACATATATATATACATATAATATGTATATATATACATATTTGTGTATGTGTATATTTATATGTGTGAATTATAGGTATGCATTTTAGCACATATAGCATTATTTATTGTTATTCCATTATAATCACATACATGGTTTCTTCAGCCATTCCCCAATTGATAGACATCCCCTCAGCTTCCAATTCTTTGCCACAAAAAGACCTGCTGTAAATATTTTTGTACATGTAGATCCTTTTCCTTTTTTAATCTCTTTTGGGATACATATCTAGTAAGGGTATTGGTAGGTTAAATGGTGTTCATGGTTGTCTAGCCTTTTTGCCATAGTTCCAAGTGCTCTATAAAATATTTGAATTGGTTCACAATCCCTCCCAACAATGCATTAATGTCTCATATTTTTCCTCAATATTCCCTCTAACATTTGTCATTTTCCTTTTCTGGTATATTAGACAATCTAATGGGGATAAGGTACTATTTCAGAATAGTTTTAATTTGCACTTCTTGAATCAATAATAAGAGTCTTTTTTATATGGCTATAAATAATTTGGATTACTTCACCTGAAAACTATTCACATTATTATCAATTGGGAAATAGCTCTTATTTTTTATAAACTTGACTCACCTCTGTTTGTATTTGAGAAATGAGGCCTTTATCAGAGAAATTTGACCAAAATTATTTTCATAATTACTACTGCTAACTGCATTTTCCCTATATTCATTCTATCTTCTCTTTTCTTTCCTCTAATCTCTTCTCAAGTGTTTTACTTCTCACTATCCCTTCCCCCAGTCTTCCTTATTTTCTGTCATCGTGCCCTCTTCTCATATGGCCTTTCCCTCCTACATTCTTGTTAAAATAGATTTCCATATACAATTGCATATGTATGTTTTTCCCTCTTTGATCCAGTAAAAATGTTTCTTTTTTTAATGGTAGATAATTATTCCATTCTACCCCTCCTTTTCCCTTTTTATCATTATATTGCTTCTCACTCTTTAATTTTGTGTATTCTTTGATATTATCCCTTCATAATCAGCTCACAATTGTGCCTTCTGTCTGTCTAATAAAGACATAGACTTCTTATGAATTACAAGTATAGTCTTCCCATGTTGAAAAATAAACAGATTAACCTTATCAAGTCCCTTATTATTTCCCTTTACTATTACCTTTTTATGTTTCTCTTGAATCTTATATTTGAAAGTCAAGTTTTCTATTCAGCTCTGCTCTGTTCATTAAGGATCCTTGAAAGTCCCTTGTTGGCAATGGATACTAATTTTTCATCTGAGAGTTTATACTTAATTTTGATGTGTAGGTGACTCTTGGTTTTAATCCTAGTTCCATTGCTTCCTGGAATATCATATTACAAGCCATCTGATCCTTTAATAGAAAAGCTACAAAATCTTATGTTTTTTTTTTTTTTTCTGACTGTGGCTGTATTATACTTAGATCATTTCTTTCTGGATGCTTGCAATATTTCCTCCTCGATCTGGGAGTTCTAGAAGTTGATTATAGTATCCGTGGGGGTTTTCATTTTGAGATTTTTTTTCAGAAAGTGATTATTGAATTATTTCAATTTCTATTCTACCCTATCTAGAATATCAGAATAGATTTCCTTGACAATTTTTTAAAAGGTGATATGTAGACTTTTTTGTTATCATGGCTTTCAGGTAGATCAATATTTTCTTTAATTATCTCTCCTGGGTTTATATTAGAGGTCAGTTGTTTTTCCAATGAAATATTTCACATTGTTTCCTATTTTGTATTCTTTTGTTTTTGTTTTATTATATTTTTTATTTCTCCTAAAGTTTAGCTTCATTTGTTCAATTCTAATTTTGAATGAATTATTTTCCTCGGGGAGCTTTTATACCTTGTTTCCAATTTGACCAATTTTACTTCTTAAAGCATTCTTCTCCTTGTTGGATTTTTGTGCTTCCTTTTCAATTTTTCTCATTTCTCTTCTCAATTTTTCCTTTACCTCTCCTATTTTATTTTCAAAATCCATTTTTAGATCTTCCATGGCCTGAGACCAATTCTTATTTTCCTTGGTGCTTTGGATATAGGAGCTTTGATTTTATTATCTTCTGAATGTTTTGATCATCCTTGTCAATATAATAAATTTTATGGTCAGAATGTTTTTTCTGTTGTTTGCTCATTTTCCAAGCCTATTACTTGATTTTTACTCTTTTCTAAAGTAGGACTGAATTTTCAGAATGAAGGGTGTAATACCCCAAGTTTTAGGGGGTTTTTGCAGCTGCTTTCAGAGATCCTTTTAGAAACCTGTAAGTTTTCTGTTCTTCCAGGGTTAAACAATCTAAGGCGAGATCTCTCTGCAACTCTCCTTACCTGTGCTCTGGTCTATGAAGGATCACAAGTACTCCTTTCTGCCCTAGAACTGTGACGAAAATCCTTGCTCCACTGTGGCTCCAAGTTCCAGTCTGCTAGCCCAGGGGAAAGCCACCCAGGTCTGCATCCCAGATCTGAGTATGGGCAAAGAGATTCCTGGAATCTCCTTTTGACCAGCTGTTCAATCTCCTTTCTGTCTGTGGACTGAGAAGCTCTGCAGCTTCCAAGGCCTGCTCCTAGTTTGCTGGGGATCACCTATGCTGGTACAGGATTGCAGTCCACTCTAGCAGTAGTACAATAATTCTTCCCTGCCAAGCTTACAGGTCACCTTTGGTATCTGTGAGCTGAAAAGTCTGGAAACTGCCACTGCCACCACTGATCCAGATGCCCCAAGAACTTCACCTGGCTGGTTGAGCCTGGGGTTGTGCTGACATTACCTGCACTGTTTGGTATCCTCTCTCACCCCGGTATAATAGACTTTCCTAATAACCTTTTAAGTTCCCTTCTGCTAAAAATTTGCTTCAAAATGTGTGTGTGTGTGTGTGTGTGTGTGTATGTGTGTGTGTGTGTGTGTGTGAGAGAGAGAGAGAGAGAGAGAGAGAGAGAGAGAGAGAGAGAGAGAGAGAGAGACAGAGAGACAGAGAGAGACAGAGAGAATCCTGATGCTCTAGAATTCATTTAGTCATTATATAAAGGTATTTGTAGGGTTTGGAGGGAGAGCTTGGATGAATTCCTCCCTATCTTTACCATTTTGACTTTCCTGAATTAAATTTTCTAAATATCTTCTGAAGGTTTCTCTTCCAAAAGCAAAACAATCAATGAAATTGTGACTATTCTTAATGGTTCAAAAGGTAGAACAACCAACAAGAGCTAATTTTCTACTGAATAAGATTTTCACTAATAGAGGCTTTTGGTGGTTGGGGGTCAAAAAATGGTAAATTGAGAGAGTGACAAGGAACTGACCACTCTTTTATACAATTTGTCATAGAAAAATCAAAGAAAAGCTGGAAAACTATGACATAAACTTTGGATTTGGGGAGAGCTAATTTCAAAGGATTTAGCCCAAGAATAGATAGATTTCTGTAAACTAAAATTCTACAACCCAGAAGTGATAGAATGCACCCTTGACTGATACTCTTTAAAAGCCAGAAGGAGAAATAATTCTAGTGTAAGGTCAACCAATTTCATTTTTTTAAAAACAGAAGTAAAGCAGCTAGACGCATGTATAGATAAAAGAAGATGAATATAACTGGCACAGCCTTGTAAATAGAATGTTGGGAGTCTAATAATGAGCTGAGGTTGATGAGGGAAATTAAGAACAAAAACAAAAAATAAAATAAAATTTGTGGATGAAAGGGTAACTAAGATGGGATAAGTCCATTACTTAAGAGTGGATGGTATGATGACAGTATACATAATATTCACTTCTTACTCTGTTCCTATTTTCTTGGTCAATATGAATTTCTATTGCAGCAGAAATGGCAGAACCAAAATGTCTAAAAGGGAGTTAATATTAAATTCCAAAATTATGTGATATTGTTGCCATTAGTAAGAAAAATAAATTGGACATTGCAAAGTAAAGAACTTTCTCCCTTTCTCTGTCTCTCTCCTTTCTCTCTTTACCTCTATCTATTCTTGTCTTTTTGTCCATGTCTCTGTGTTTCTGTCCATGTGTTTCTCACCAGTTTGTGTTAAAGAAGAAAAACTGGAGTGGGGAGGGCAGCGAGGTGATGCAATGGATAGAGTACCAGACCTGAAATCAGAAGGACCTGAGTTCAAATCCAACCCCAGACACTATACTTCACATTTCACACTTCCTAGCTTTGTGATCCAAATTCAAGGCACAAAATGGAAAGTTCTCGTAATTTATATTCTCAGTTAATGCAAAGAGTATAATTAAGGAATCAAAAATCAAAAAAAACTATGTGCCTTGATATTTTTGAGGGAAACAATTTCACTATCCCTAAATTACCTTTTGAAAAAGGTTGGGTGTAAGAAATTCTTCAAATATCAATAAACAAACAGAACACTTAAGCTTTGGATGACCAGGTATAGAGCACAAAATATACATAAATCATCTTTCATTTTGTGTTTCTTCAATATGATTACAAGACATCTAAATTCTGTGCTTCCTATAGTATAATCTGGAAAGCTGAAATTGTCAGGCTAAAATATGTAACACAAGGATTAATTTCACAAGAGTTAAGAAATTGTCGAAATATTTCTCAGGTTGAAGAAGGAATCCTGAGAACTATATAATAAGAGTGTCGATTTATTATGAGATACTGATAAAATCTGTGTCTAAAAAAAAAAACAACAAAATAAATATAAGAGCTCATGTAAGACACTCATGTCAACATAGGTTGCCTAAATGTTTATTATCTAAGGCTTGAACTACTTCTATGGAATAACTTGCACCTCTGCTAATATATGCCATATGTGGGAAGGAGAAAAGGGGCAAGAAGATTTCAGTGGCACTGCAAAGCTAGGCTTTCTTTTATATAGTCTTAGAGGAAAATTAGAGTGGAATTATATCTGTCTTTTTCCCCATCTCCTATCCAAAATATCTCTCATCCAGGAGTATGATTTTGTGGGTTCAAAACAACAAGAAAAACATACTTTTTCTTATCACAACTAAAGGGGCAAATGTAATTCTTAGCTTATTATCAGCACATTACCTCCCTCTCACCAAGTGCTGAATATACAAAAGACCATAATAAATAGTGAACAAACTTTTTGGCCAAATAAAACAGTGTTGATGAATAGTTACTTGTATCTGAATATAATATGTTCTACCTCATGAGCAAATATGTTTCTAGATGATGTCTTTTTGAGCATGTTGAAGGATTTTTGTTCAGGTATAGGATTGCATCTAACTTTGATTTGTTTATCCAACTCTAAGTTTCACTAAAAATCACCAACAAGATTTCATATCAGGTACTATCAAAAGTAGTAATGTGGGGATTTGAGATAATGTTTTGACAGGGATAAGGAAGTGGCTAATTAAAAAAAAAAAGTTGAATTTAAAGGGAAGAATCATGAGTAAGTTGTATGAAGAGAAATACAAACAATGGAATTGCCTAAATCCCTAAATCAAAACAGATTATGCATATTTAACATTTTTACAAGTGATCTAGATAGATGAGGGAGTTCACAGTAAAATCTCTAAGATTAAAAATGACATTAAGTTCTCCTGGGTAGTGAAATGTCAAGCTTACAAGAATAAATTACAAAAATGAAGATCTTAGGGCACTGTGTTACCAAGCTGAAAGATGGCATTCAAAATGTAATGTGAGTGGGCATAAAGTATACAAGACTAAAACATTTAATTTTAGAAAATTGCTTTTGCATACTCCAATTTTTCTTTCCACTGATTTCAACTGGAGGTCCTTGTTTTGTATGGACCATTCTATTTTATTGTATATTTTGTTATTAAGAGGCATTAATAAATTATTTGAATCAGATAGTATTAAGAATTTTGATGATTGTACGCATTTTTGATGGTGGGGAAGGGAAATTGAGAGATATTACCTGTACTTCCTTTGGTAAAGTGAGTTCCCATTTAGGAACTCATTTTACCAGAGCAGATCAGCACCCTTCTCTGCAATTTAGAGAACTAACTGAGAAACTTCGAAATTAAACATGATTAAGATCACATAGCCCACATATGTCAGGTTTTCAAGAACCCACGTCTTACTATTTCTGAGATTAGCTCTTTGTTATGAGACATTGTCTCTCATCCAGGTAATATGAGGAAAGACCAAAGACAAAATTCTCTCAGTTTTTGAAAATGATGCATGAATAATCTATATATTCTTTTGATTTTATATTGTCTTTCCTTGGATTAGCTTTGTTTAATGGTTCATTGGACATTTTCTTATCATGAAAACTCAAAGCTTTAATTCTATAAGACAAATTTGAAAATTCTCAAACTGGTCAATGAAGAAATATTTATTATGAGATCTTTAGGGCAATATAAATTTGGCATAACCAGGAAATGTAATGAAAACAAAATATCATATCTGAACAAGAACAAAAGTGAGTTGGGAACAGTTCAGAGAAGATGGTAAAAGCAATGGTAAAAAAAAAAAAAAAACTACCAGCATCTCCCTTTTCCAAAGAAATCACAGGGCCACGTCCTATTTTCATGTGTGTGTGTGTGTGTGTGTGTGTGTGTGTGTGTGTAATAACTATTTTTCTCTTCAGTTTGTATTTGTGTTAGAATACATAAGGGAATCTCAGTTTTGGAAAAATAAGGCTCACAGAGGAAATGAAATCAAAAATCCATAAAACTCTGAAAACAAAAATAGAGTGACCACAGATTTATTCCTAACTTGAATTGTGAAAGTGAGGAGTGAGGTGAAGCACTCACCAAAGCTTGAGTCAATTTATCAAAGTGAAATATATTTGTATACAATGGTATTAAGTATCAAGAATTTATTTCCCCCTGAAAAATGGGTTCAGTAAATGGTCAGGTTAATTCAAAGTTGATAAATCATTAATGAATACTCCCTTTTAAGTGGTATTTTCAGAAAGATCTTGAAGCACAGTATATTCTGTCCTAGCAACAGTTGAATATCCCAGGGTCAATTTCTAAGCTTTTCCAACTGAGAAAAAATGGAAGAAAAGTTGAACTCCTAAAATCCATATACTGCAAGAGGATTCTGGGAAGATGGTGAATTAGGTCAGAAAATTTTAAGCTGAGAAGGTGGCAGCAAAAGCAGTGTGGCAGGGATGCTGCTGGCTGCCAGCATGTGCAGGGGTGGGGCTCTCTGTTTGGGGTTCCTGGTAAGAATAAAAAGCTGAAGGGAAGTTTGAGGCACCATCCCCCAACCCATGATTAGAAGTGCTTAACTAATAATTCTAATTTAAAAATAAAAAAGTAGGGGCAAAGAAAAAGAACCCAACCTTAGAAATTTACAATGGGAATAAGTAAGGGTTCATATTCAGAGGAAGACACTGAAATAAAATAAAAGCCTCCTCTATCCCAAAGATTAACCTTAAATGTCTCCCTTGCACAGTTAAAATTTACAGAACTCAGAAAAGACTTTGAAAATCAAATGAGAGAAATTAAGGAAATACTAAATATCATTCATGATATGCTTAAAACCAAGTACAGGGAAGTCATTCAAATAGCTTCACAAACAATAATGAATTATGTTCTATTTAACTTATCATCCAGTTTCATCTCTACGTCTAAACTAAGTGTGATATTGGACAAGACGTTTTCCATCTATGGGCTTTATTTGTCTCATTGAAATGATTGAAGGGAATAATGAGGGAGTGCAATTCGTTTTTAATATCTTTTATTTAAGAAAAGCTTTGCTAATACATTAATATTTGGATAAAGTTATTGTAATTTTTCAACAAAAATATTCTTATCTCACATTTGCAAAGAATACCAAAAGAAAAGGAAAATTAAAATTGAAATTGTTGGAGATTATGCAAATCTCTTAAGTCATCTTCACCATTGTTAGGCATTAATCCCCAAAAGAATCCACACATTAAAACAAATGATGACTAATTCTCCCTTAGGGGAAAAGAGCCTAGGGCCTAGTAGTGACAGCTGTCATGTTTCAGCACAGGTGATAAAACTTTCTTGGGACCAACTAATAATAAGGAGGTCTTCTTACCTGGTGGATCAAGGAACAGTAAGTGGGTGCTATTATGAAGATCACTGCCTATATATTAAATAATATTTTTTTCTTTTTTCTTTCAATAGTTTTTTTATTTTTCCAAATATGCAAAAATAATTTTCAATATTCACTTTTGTAAAACCTTGAATTTCACATTTCTTTTTCTTTTTTTTCTTCAGTAAAGCTTTTTTATTTTTCAAAACATATTTGTGGATAGTTCTTCAACATTAACCCTTGAAAAACCTTGTGTTCCAATTTTCCTCCCTTCCCCCATGCCCTCCCCCAAATGGCAAATAGTTCAATACATGCTAAACATGGTAGAAATATATTATCATGCTGCACAAGAAGAATCAAATCAAACCAGTAAAAGAGAGAGAGAGAGAGAGAGAAGCAAAATAAAATGCAATCAAACAACAATAAAAAGAGTGAGAATGCTATGTTGTGAACCATACTCAGTTCCCACAGCCTCTCTCTCTGGGTATAGATGGCTCTCTTCATCATAAGATCAATGGAATTGGTCTGAATCATCTCATTGTTGCAGAGAGCCACGTCCACCGGAATTGATCATAGTATAATCTAGTTGTTGCCATGTACAATGATCTGGTTCTACTCATTTCACTTATATCAGTTCATGTAAGTCTCTCCGGGTCTCTTTGGAATCATAGTGTTAGGCATTTCTTATAAAATAATAATATTCCATGATATTCATATACCATAATTTATTCAGCCATTCAGCCAGAGCTGAAATTGGTGTTCCCCTTCGATTTCCAGTCCTCAAATCCTGATTCCAGCATCCACTCAGTTTCCAACTTATTGCCACTAAAAAAAGGGGCTGCCACAAACATTTTTGCACATGTCTGTCCCTTTCCCTCCTTTAAATCTCTTGGGGATATAAGCCCAGTAGTGACAGTGCTGGGTCAAAGGGTATGCACAGTTTGATAATTTTTTGAACATGGTTCCAAATTGCTTTTCAGAATGGTTGGATTCTTTCACCAACTCCACCAACAATGCATCAGTGTCCCAGTTTTCCAACATCCCCTCCAATATTCATTATTATCTTTTCCTGTCATCTTAGCTAATATGACAGGTGTGTAGTGGTATCTCAGAGTTGTCTTATTTGCATTTCTCTGTTCATTAGTGATTAGAGCACCTTTTTATGTGACTACAAATGGAATAACATTCTTTTTCTATACTCCTGATATTCCCCGTATTGCTTTTACTTTGATCATCATTTTACCTTTGGAAATCCATTGTAAAGTGCAAAGATTTAACATTGCTCATTATATGGACACAATTTAGAACTAAGGCTCCCTAGGACTGGGCCAGATAAAGTCACTACTTTAGGGACCTGTTTATTTTAGTTTTTGTTATGTTTCTGTGGTTTAGTTTTCAAATTTCTTCCTTAGTGCTTGCTGGGTAAGTAGTGGATAAGTGGATAAATAGTAGTCCTCTAGTCATTTGAATGCTAGAAATCCTCTAAGAAACTTTATAAAAACCTTAAGAACAACTAGCAAAGTGAAAAGAGAGCAATATCCTAACTCTGACCTTTGCAAATTAGGGCAAGGTTTTTTTTTGTTTGTTTTTGTTTGTTTTTGTTTTGTTTTTTGTTTTTTGTTTTGTTTTTTTTTTCCTTAAGAGGCACTTAAACTTGCCACAAGTTTTGGTTGGCTCTGAGGATATTATTGTCTGGTGGATTAAGTACAAGGTAGCACTGCAGGAGTTCTCTGGAGTTAGTTAGTGGATCATGATGGAGAATTCAGGCCAGGGAGCTTTGTGCTCATGTGAATAAGTGGTTGCTTCAATATGCATACTTACTGAATATTCTTCTCCTGCTATGGTTAAGTAAATTTCCTTTTGTTAATTATTGAATAAACACCAAGTGTTTCTTGGCATTAACTATTGAATAAAGGCCAAATATTGAGCTTAAACTACAGGGGGCTGGCCTGAATCAGATCCACTGAAAAAAAGCAGGATGGCTTCCATTTGAGAGGGGGGACCTATGAGGATAGAGATCTGGGAGGATATCATAGTGATGAAGCAAACAGAATCTATGAAAGTACATTAATGAAATATATTTAAACATACACAGAAGAAAGTAGAAAGAAGTTTAAAGTGGGTTTTAGTCAAATGGAAGTTTTATTGCTTTAGTGTTAAATGTAATACATTTTTTAAATGATACATAATGAAAGTTCATGAATCATATATAATCCATTTTTTTTCTATTTATCTTTGGGTGGAAAGACACACCAAAGACCTTGTCCTTTTCCCTTTCCTTCCATTGTTCTTCTATGCTGGATTCAGGGACAATCAGAATTTATACAAAGGTCACCCTATTTAATTCTGATGAGATGGAGAAATAGTAGTTCTTACTATCTGCTACTCCATTGAATCTTAAAATCCCCTGAGTCTTTCAATATATCTTGTGTCTATGCTCTTCATTCTACTGAGAATTGATATTTGACTTGCTGATTGCTAACGTGCCAAAGGTTTTGCTATGGTCCTGCTGTGGATTATTTTATCCACTGTAAAGGGCCTAGAACCGATCTTCTCTGTGCGGAAGGGAGCCGCCCTAATGTCAGTCAACTCCAGAATGTTGCTCCGGGTTGATTAATAGAGCTACGTGTCTGTGGATGCGTAGAGCTATGAGTCGCCTGGCCATAAAAGGAGAAACCCGACTAGGCATTGATAAGGGAGCTGGCCCCGCCCACGATGGGAGGTTTCGGGGAGGGTCCGAGAACCTCTATAAGAGGAATTGCCAGCGGCAACTCGGGGAGACATTTTGGGTGCAGACAATAAAGACCAGTTCTGCTACATGTTGGCTCTCTGTTTGCTTATTCCCCGCTCCTGTCTCCGGAGCGGGGCCGGAGACGTCCGAAGGCTGGTGATAGCGTGAGGCGCGCAGTAAGAAACTTTCAGTTTCCAGTGAAGCTGCAGGGAAGCAGACCCACAACAAGTGGCGCCCGAACAGGGACCTGGGCAGTGTATTCGCTGGAACAAGGAAAGGTAAGTAAAAAGACGCGCTCCTTGATTTTTAGAATCAAGAAGAAGCAAACAGCCTGACTGCTTAGACGCAGTTAGATGAGGCATGGGACAAAAAATAGTTAAAGCCCATATCGAGCCAACAGATTCAGGAGTATATGCTTCATAGCTATATAAACTCCGTAAAAAGAATGGAGTGGATCTTAACTTAAAAGCATGCAGAGCCTGGATAGAAAAAATAGAGCTCTGGTCTGTCTGTGTATGTTTGTCTGCTTTGAATTTTTTGTTCTGTGTTAAAAGTTAGCAAGCTCATAAGAGATAAGAATTCAGCCTCTGTGTTACAGGCTTAGAAAAATAACAGGCTGAATTGTGGAAATTGAAATTCATTCAGAATAGTAATTCTTTCAGAGTGGTTCAAAATGTATTGGTCTTAAAAATTGTTTGTGATTTTAAACTTTTTAACCTGTTGTACCAATTTGTAAGTAAAACAAAAGAAAAAAAAAAACTTGACTATTTTAAACTGGTGGGAAAGTTTTCTCTGAAAAGCAGATTTTCAAAGCCTGCTAAAGGGGAGTAACGGCATTACAATCTTATCTGCTTAATACCACCTGGGAAGCTTCTTACTAGTGGCCTTGAAGCACTCAGGCAGAAGAAAAAAAAAAAAAAAAACTATTTGGTTTGCTTCTGAAACATTGGGTAATTTGTTATCATTATGGGTTATGAATCTTGAAGTTTAAAGTTAAAAAAAAAAGGTGATTAAAGAAAAGGGACAAGAGAGATTGATTTGCAAAATTAATTAATAGTTTAAATGAAGCATCTAGTCAGAAGAGTTATTGGTTTGGAAGTGTTTAAAGTATGTCAGAGAAAGTTTGAGCAAGTAGGCATTGGGAAGAGAGAAACAGAGAAATGGGACAGGAGAATAAAGGTGATTTAAGAAGGATTTATTAGTGGGAGCAAATGATTTCAAGAAGAAATCAGTGGGGAAAAGAAGGAACTTGTTGGAAAAGGTAGTCACGGAGAGGTGACTGTGAGACGGAACGTATTTTTGCAGGGCTAGAGCAGCAATAGGAAGCTGCAGCTGTTTCTGGTTGAAGAAAGCAAACTGATTTAAAGGGATTCAAAATTCTTCCTTATATCCAATATTTGAAACCAAGGATTTGTTTTTAAGGAAATATGTTATGTCTTTACTTTAACATCTGAAAACTTTACAACTAAACAGGCTTATTGCTCAGACTTCTCCCTTAGGGTTTCAACAGTGCATGAGTTCTAGCTTGGAGACGGGGTCCTGGTTAGGACGTGGAAGGAGGACAAGCTGACCCTGAGCTGGAAAGGACTGTTCCAGATCCAGATACAGCAGTGCTACATAGGAAAGAGAGTGGACTCTGAGGGTGTGGACTTCCCAACTGAATGCAGAGAACAAGCTGAGACAAACATTGAAAAGCAACTGATAAACTGTGCATGTAAAATCTTGATAGAGGTATTGAAACCTCACTATTAGATAAAATATCTATTACTGACACCTCCCCCTCCTACAAAACATCCTCCATCAATCATAAGAGTTCCTAAAACTTGTACCAATAATGTAACTTTTCCTCCTCTGATGAATTGTGTTAGAAAGAAAAGAACCTGGTATGACACTTTATTTGGTGGTGCTGGAACTGGTTTCGGTATAGTTAATTCAATAGACCTTGAGATCTTGGCCAGCAGACTGCGCAGTGCTGGACAAGATGTTTCTCAGGCTTTGACTGTAAATGCTCAAATAGTTGCCCACGACGATCCTACTCCACCAAAATACATTATAATATCAAGGCCAATTTCTACAGATTTTTGATGATAGTATTATTACTAGTTTGGGTTTTACTGGAAATATTAGTAAATTATTTAAGTGGACCAAATGCTCTTTACAAAATATGTATACCTAGATACAAAAAGAAAATGCTCAGAGATTGTTGCAATGTGGGATTATATGTTTAATTTACCAGAAGCATGGAAAAACAATGACCTGAAAATGCTATGTGTACTTTTTTTTTGGTGTACTGGAACTATTGTGTATTGTCAAGTTAAGATATGGGCTGTTATGTGTTAATTTCATGTATTACCTTTTGTCTTACCTGATTACTTTGCTTTAGTTCATATATATGGATATCCTAAACAGATCTTAAGTTATGAAGAAACTATTAGAGTCTAATCAGCGCGCATTAAATGAACATCAAATACAGACTCTTATAGCTGCAGGACAACTTATCGAGGCCTCTCATTTAGTAACATCGGATACTAACCACCATTGGTATGATTTCTTATTTAGATCAGGTAGCGCTACCATTTATTTTAATAGTTTAGCCATACCCATATTATTATTATTGTTCTTTTTGTAATTATGTATGTGTAATTGTCATATGTATTGGAAAATGAAATTAATTTACTCTAATTTCACCCCACTAGCTCAGTCCTCTTATTATTTTCGTGATCTTAAGGCCAAATGATTAAGAAATTAAAAATTTCATATTAGGATTATAAGCTCACTCAAATCTAACAGGCCTCAGCTTCCAAATTATGGGAACTTGACCGTTCCATGAACTCTGTATATTTTTGACACTAGATGCTAGGAACTAGCCATTCCTAGAGATGTTTGTGCTCCAGAGAAGAGTGGCTCCCTCTCTGGGCATAGACAATTAATAAAGAACTGTCAAGATACAGACGATACGGAACGAGTCAACTAGGGAAGCCCTCCCATACCCCACACCTGCACAGATGTATGTGCCAAACCCTTATATAAATTTTTGGCAAAAATCCTTCTTTGTCTATAGACATGATAAGAAAATTAACTAGAATGAACAGAACCTTAAAAACTATGCTCATTAAACAAAAAGGGGGAATGGGATGCAAGAAAATAACTCAACAAGATATTGATAAAGCTCTCTTCACTATCAATTTTTTGAAATTTGACGATGAGGGATTAACCCCGGCCATGAAGGCTTTAGTTGAAAATACCATGGGTAATAAACCAGAAAGAAAATCAATGACAGAAAAATCGGAAAATGATTCCAAAGAATTAAGATTGGAAAAGATAATGTATAAAGATGAGAATAACGTTTGGAAAGGCCCTTACAAAGTTATTGTGAGAGGCAAAGGATTTGTTTGTGTCTCAACAGGGGAAAAGGAGAAAAGATGGATCCCGATCAGAAGGACCAGGTTGGTACGAGAAAAAGAAGACGAATCCATCGGGGTAGAGGAGAAAGGAGGAGAAATGGAAAAAACCGAACCCAACGAGCAAAGAGAAGAGAAGGAAGACGAGAAACTCAAATGCGAATGAATCAAATTGCATGCATGTTGTTAGGATTAAGTAGCCTGATAGGAGGGGTGAAGAGTGAGGAGAGAAATATGATTGCAGATTTGTCTAGTTTTCAAATGGTCACTTGGCATCATCAGCCTATACCATTAGCCACGTTAGGAAATGTTTCCTTTCTGGAAGGTATGGGGGCATACAAAGAATCAAAGGTATGGAAGGAACATTTTAAGAAGCTCACTTTCATTACTCGGGATGTCCCTTTATGCCTGACATATAACTTAAAGATAAGTTCATGCATTATGCTGGAACCTTTTAGAATTAAGCAATCATCCCTCAAAACGAGCGACCTAAATGACTTGACTAGCGAGATGATAGTTGAAATGTTGGCTGTTCCCCACGTGGAACATGAGATAAAAGATGAAGTTGAAAGTCCCCTTCCCCCTTGTACCCTGGTTATGAACTCGCCTTTATTTTCACCTTTGTCCACGGGCGTGTTTCGTAAAGGGCCCTTTTTGCCAGAAGTTAATATCAGCTTTTGGAATGGGGAGACAGATGAGGCACCGGTACTGGTTGCACCAACACCCATAGTGGAAGGGCATATTCAGAATCACCTATGGAAGATAGGTCTGACACTAGCAATTACGAATATTTCAGTTATAATTAATGTTCCTCTACATGAACATCCTACCGAACTGCTGGTGCTGCCGCATAGAGTTTGGAAGAAGGATTTTGGAGAAAGGTTTGGAAGTTTACTAGGGAAAAATACTACCTGCTTTAAACATTCTAAGGTTAATCAGATTCAAACCTGCTTCCCTTTTAAAGGTAGAGTTCAGTCAATTGACGGTACAGCCTTTTTGTTATGTTTGATAGCGTCAGTCGAGCGAGTTAATGACACCAGGAGGCCATAGACTCTATGCTGATTTCTCAAATAACTCAACTGCAATATGTTTCCTTGGAGTTAGTGAAACAACAAGCTTTGTTGTCCCAATATGTGAAACTTACTTGTAGCTTTTTATATCGTGCCTCTTGTATATTACCTGTGTTATATAATTCCTCTGATTATGCATATCTTGAACGTCTTTTACGTAATGCTTCTATGCAAACGTCTTTACAAAATGAATTAATGGCCCTTGACAAAATTATAAATGGATTGGAGAATGTGACAATTGATTTCAATAAGCAATGGGAGGAATCGACCTCCTCGTTGATGGCATGGTTGAATGGGCTTGACTATCACAATGTAATTCACTGGTTAATTCTCGGGTGTGTTGCCCTCGTCCTTGTACTATTTATGTTGTGTTTTTTGCCTTTGATGATTCGAGCCATACTTTTTGCACTACGTCGGTCTCTGACAGAACTGAAGGCATCTAATGTCTTAAATGCCAAAGGAGATTTGTAATCAACCCCTGATCAATGAGCCTAATGTTGTACATGTATTTTGATATTATCTATTTGTGTTTCGATTTCTGGTGCTCTGAATATTTTCCATTTTGATAATTTTTATAATTGATATTCCTGGTGCTCTACCTCCATCTATGTCCTTCCGAGTTGTGATGGCTGTATTAGACCGTCCTCTTTTTAAACAAAAAGGGGGAATTGTAAAGGGCCTAGAACCGATCTTCTCTGTGCGGAAGGGAGCTGCCCTAATGTCAGTCAACTCCAGAATGTTGCTCCGGGTTGATTAATAGAGCTACGTGTCTGTGGATGCGTAGAGCTATGAGTCGCCTGGCCATAAAAGGAGAAACCCGACTAGGCATTGATAAGGGAGCTGGCCCCGCCCACGATGGGAGGTTTCGGGGAGGGTCCGAGAACCTCTATAAGAGGAATTGCCAGCGGCAACTCGGGGAGACATTTTGGGTGCAGACAATAAAGACCAGTTCTGCTACATGTTGGCTCTCTGTTTGCTTATTCCCCGCTCCTGTCTCCGGAGCGGGGCCGGAGACGTCCGAAGGCTGGTGATAGCGTGAGGCGCGCAGTAAGAAACTTTCAGTTTCCAGTGAAGCTGCAGGGAAGCAGACCCACAACAATCCACCCTGCAAGTTAAACTTTCCTATATGTGCCACATTTTCCAATTTAAAATAGGTGTTTGAAAGTAGGAATTGGATTGTTTTTCTATGTGTACATTCACCATTTAGCATAGAATTTGGCATTTACCAAATTATTTTATGCATATTTTATGTGTTTATATTTCTCAAATTCATAATAAGATGGAAAAATCCACCCATGTTTCTTCTATTTCTTCTCTTCATTTCTCAACATGGCTTTTGAAGTCACTATTCAACTGAAACTTCTCTCCAAGGATACAAATGATTTAATAGTTAACATTTAAAGAACACCTTAAAATTTACAAAATTTTCTGCTTGGAATATCTCATTTAACCCTAACAATGACCCTATGAGAGAGCTATTATACATTTTACATGGTAAACTTAGTTTCTGACATGATGAATTTAAATTGACAATGAAGCTCTTAAAGATGCAGGAAGGAAGCTCAGAAAATACATTGCAATGTTCCATTACTATTTGTTAAGAATTTTAAATAATATATTATCTTAATATTAACTTTAAATTTAGATTATTAAAGAATAGATTTAATGCTTATAACAAAAAAGGATTATATGTGATTGTTCAAAATATTCTATATGCTAAATAATTGCAGACTTGTGATTTTTATATGATTTTAATGACAAAAATACACAATGTTTTTTTTCCCCTTCTGAGCTGATTTTTTTTTTTTGTGCAGCATGACAAGTATGGAAATATGTTTAGAAGGATCACATATGCTTAATCTAAATTGGATTTCTTGGAGTCTTGAAGAGAGGAGAAGAAAGAGGGAGGAGAAAAAAATGGAACACAATGCTCTGAAAACTATCTTTTCATGTATTTGGAAAAAATAAAATACTATTGAAAAAAATTACACAATGATTATTAGATTAGTTTTCCCAATAGAGGACATGTCACATTCAAGGTAGCAAATAAAATTGTTCCCAACGTAACAGCAACCTCTCTTCTCCCAATATGAAATAATAAATAATATGTCAAATACGTAGCAAATAAAATTTTAGGAAGAAAAGATGGGAATTCTTCTGCCCCCCGCCTCCCATAAGAAATTAAAATTTCTGAAGTATATTTGGAGAGCTAAAGAATCTACTTGCCTGTCCCCATATTGTGTTCTGTGTAACTAATATTGATTTTGGTTTTAAGTTTTAAATGTGCTGGTTTCTACTATTCTTCTTTCAGCAATAAACTAATCTGTGTCCCCTCCTATCTTATCCTTTCATAAAAACTATAGTGCACCACTCAGTTTCACAAAATAAAAATGAAATGAATATATGGGGAAAGAAGACCTAGCAATTTAGGATCAAAGTGGAAAGGTAAAGAGCAAAGCTGGGAGATGATATAAACCCAAATGCAGACATCCTTATATTGATTATTTATTGATTAAACTTCACAGTAATAAGAAAGAGAATTGCAGAATGCATAAGAAAAAATCTTCAATAATTTGTTGCATACTAGAAATGCATTAAAAATTAAAAGGATATAGAATGGAAATGAGAAGCTGAAGCTAAGTGTGCAATGTCAATCTTTCAAAAGAGTAGACACTGCAATCATGATTTCAGGTAAGACAATATTAAAAATTTACAATGATAAAGAATATAAATAGGTAAGATATATTACTCTTAAGGAAACTGTAGACAGTGAAATAATGGTTATTAAACTAGTATGCACTGAACACAGAATCTTGTTAACTACACTGAACTGGTCTCTAAACTATGGGTTGTCAGAGCCAAAGTAGGCTAGAAACAGGAGAATGATTAATCAAACGAAGTCAATTTCAAAGAAAAAATGCTTTCAAGTCAAAGCCCACATTGCTGAGATAGGCTTATGGCTTATGGCACAGGTATGGTGTTTATCGTGAAAAACACAAGAAGGTGAGGTCCCACACTGTCCTGAGTAAAAAGTTCCTCAGTTTGTATTTCTTGGGACAATGCAGTCATTCTTGGATCCTGTGGGAACAATATCTAAGTTATTATAATTGTTGAGCTTTCTGATTTTCTCAAGTCATTAAGAGTTGTTGAGCTTTGGGATCTTTCAGCAGAGTACAGAACAAGAATTATTATGGTGAGCATATGAGTTCAGTACCTGATTCAGTTTACTTAGCAGTTGCAAGATTTATTACATTTTGCTGCAGAATGTCAGTTGTATCTGGCTCTCAGATTCTGAGGGAAAAAATGGAAGCACCAACAAATCTAAATAGCTAGCAAATAATATGAAAATCATAGATCCTTCAGAAAACAGCTGATGCTTTTCAAAGTAATGTATTTTGCCAAAGGGTGAAATCATCCAGAGGGTAAGCACAAAGTATTGTTATTATTCTAAGCTTATTATTCTTGCTTGATGGACCTTAACTCTGGAAAACAGGGAATCTCCAAATATCTTGACATTTCCTCTTTTGTCCAAAGAGAGGGGTCTAAAAGAACCTCTACCCATATGGTCAACAAAGGAGAGGCAAGTATGCAAAGGAGAAGCAATTGATACAGGACATGATTTTACCCAGGCAGTTAGTTCCTTAAGGGAACTTATTTGGTAAATGTGTCCAAGGTATTATTGCTAGTTGTTGCTTGTAAGCAGAAAAGGGTAAAGGGGATGGCAAGAATGTTGGGGAAGAAAATGCCAACACACTTGAAATAGGTTATTTGTAGTTAGACACACAACAAAAGCAAGAGATAAAAAAAATAGGATAGCGTACTCATCCCTCATCTGGAATCCTGGAATAGCTGTCTAATACAGATTTAGCTGCTTCTGGGTCCATTCTAAATGGAACTAAAAGTCCCTGAATAGTTTAGCCATATACTCGGGAGGAGGGACTCTTCAGATAATCTAGGAATCTGTGCTCACGAGCTTGATTATTGTGTGAAGAGTCAGCAAGACCTGGGAAGAACCATGAGATCCGTTCAGGGTCAGTGTTCAGATATGAGCTTCTCTTTAGTTAAGATTTTCTAAACATATGAAAATGATCCATTTAATTAGAAAATTTTCACACTACATCTTCATTTTAGTATCTTTTCCCTCTTTGGAGAATATTTTTCCTATATTGAATTTAACCCTAATATGTATACATACATGTACATATATGTATATATATATACATATATATGTATGTATATACCACATACATATGTATATAAAAATTATAAGTAGTTCAAACTTTTAATCTATTATAGTAACTCAGAGATGTTCCAGTATCAATATCTTACTTAACAGATTTAGTATTGTTCTTACAAAACTTCTTGATCATAGAAATTTGCTGTAAAATAAAAAAGAGAGATATGGTTGTAACAATGCCTTATGTCATAACAGGAGGAAATACTCTGTTTAATTCCAGGTATAAAGTCATATCTGAAAGCCAAATGTGTAGTCACAAAGTATCGAAACAAGACTTTGGATTAACTTGGTGGGAATTTTTCTTTTCAGAGAGGAAATGGCACAATGAGGAAATAAAGTTAAAGAGGATCTTACCTAAGATGTGTCTTAGATCATTCCCAAAATTTTTCCAGGAACAGACAGTGACCTTTAGCAATTCTCAGACCATAGAACATATCATTTTCTACTATTGACTTCATGATCCTTCAGACAACTAGTCCAAGTAAACAAAGTTTAAAACAGTAATAAATTGCTGTGTGAAGGTTTTTTATCTTTAAATAGCAAATTTTCACTAACTACAATTTAGGACTTGAATATTTCATTTATCTTTTACTTTATAAATTAAAACTATCCATATGGTTTTACACATACAGCAAATACCCAATAGTTGGCCATTGTTAATATGTTGAAGTTACATCTGTAAACCAGCTTATACAATTTCGTAATAGCCACGAATTTTCAAGTAAATTATAGTAAATATATTAAATATATTAAAATTAGGTAAGAAATAAACTGAAAACAATAACAATATTAACAAACCAAACAGATGATAAACAAAACTGAAGCCTAGTTCTTTCAAAATATTAATAAAATTCATAAGTATTTAGTCAAACTGTTTAAAAGCAATAGAAAATCAAATCAACAAAAAAACTCTGAATTCACATCAATATTAGAAATATATGTATATAACTATTTTATTATATATGATATACTTTAAATGTATGCATATGTATAATTTATATATATATATATGTATATATATATATATTATGTATATGCATAGGTAAATGATAGTTAGATAAAGAGGAAGAAAGAAGGAAAAATAGGCAGATATATCTAGATAGATAAATAGATATACCACAAATAGAATTATGTGCAACAGAAATATGCTGTCTTTCCCAATAAATACAGGAGTAAAGCAGGGGTCCTGCCTCTTACCACTACTATTTGATTTAATTTTAGAAGGCCAGCAACAGCCATAAGAAAAAAAATTGATTCGGTAATGATAACATGTTTTACCAAGAAAATCTTAGAGAGTCAGCAAAGGTGCTAATTAATACAATTAACAGCTCCAGCAAAGTTACAGGCTTCAGAATAAATTTAAAGCAACTATGTTTTTATATAATAATATCAAAATCATAAAGAAAACAGAAAGCAAAACATCTTCAAAATATGTACCAAAGGAAAAAAAAAAGAAACTTCTTGGGGATCAGTCTACCAAAGCACAAATTATCTCTATAGTTTAAATTTTAAAGTTCTCTTAAAAGAAATAACAACTAATGCAATACTCAGTACACATAAATGTGCATTGGCAAAATGACATAAATGACAATATCATCAATGTTAGTTTATATTTGTAATGCTAAACTAATTACAATATCACGAAATACGTCATAAATTAAATAAACTTACAAAATTCATTTGGAAAAATAAAAGCTTTGAACTATCAAGGAAAATAATGAAAAAAATTGGGATGGGGAATATCACTTTCACATTTCTAGCTGATAATATTATAAATTAGCAATCCGAGACATTTGATACTTCTGAAAATGGATATTAATAGAAATTTTTAAATTGATTTTAATTAACATTAACCCTCAGAGATAAAACAACAGATATCAGAAATAATGGCACTCAATAACTCAGTATTCTATAAACCAGAATATGTAAAGAACTTTAGAAAGACAACAGCCAGGTTAACCCTTCTGCTTGTTTTTGATTTATGACCCAGACTTAGGAAGTAACATCACTGCCCCATAGTACCTGCAGCTTCACCCTACCATGGTTAGACCTCTCTGCTAGATCTGAGACTTCTTCCTGCCCTGATCTACACTTTCTCTACACTGAAATGCTCACTGTCTAAAGTCAGAAAGCCTAAATAACCATCTACTTCACAAACACACAAAGCAAGTTCTTGCACAATTACAAATGTATTGTCAATGTTATAAAGATACATCTAATCTTAGATAATTAGTATTTGAATTATGCCCCTGAATCAATTCCAAATTAGTTTTTTTGGTTTTACACAAACCTCACAGGTTGTAACTAAGTTTCCTCAAAAATCTGACTATTCTTGATCAAAATCCTTCTATTTCATCCATTGACTTTCACAAACTTCAAAACTAATCACAAATTTAACCCTAATCTAGTCTGTCTTTACTTGACTGATTCAGTAGAGGTGACAGGTCTTCATACTTAGTTCAAATTGTGAATTGACTCAAAGGAAGTGCTCTTAGACTTTTAAATGCAACAGGATTAAATAGGGTGCAATGATTGATTTATGACTGATTCAATTGATATTCATTCTTATAAATGATTTTGTCATTACAAAGTTTTGCTTCAATGTTTTTAACATCTTTTGTCCTAATAATTCTCAAGCTAAGCATTCTGTTTCAGTGGTTTTAAGAGCTTTTAAGATCTTTGCAGGACTTCCGGCTAAGATGGCGGCGTGGAGGCAGACAGCTGCTTGAGCTCCTCGCTTTCTCTCAGAACTTACTTCATGACAAGCCTCTGACTTAATGCTTGACCCAGAAAGAAATCCACAAATTATCACCAAGAGAAGACATCCTTGAAAGTCGCCAGAAAAGGTCTGTGTTTGTTCGGGGGAGGGTCAATCAGACTGGGCGCAGACTGAGGGCAGACAGCCAGAGCAAGACAGGCAGCTCACACAGCTCAGACCGGAGGGGGAGGGGTGTGATCTCTGCAGTTTCTGCGAAAGGGCTTTTACCCCAGTGTGGATACTCCGTCTTGGCAGCAAGCCAGGAGCAGCAGAGAGGGTGTAAACACCGGAGGTGAAGATTAAAACCCCAGAAAGCCAGCGTCTCTCAGAGCCCGGCCACCCCCAACCCCCACCTGGATTGACTCAGTGTTCTCAGAGCCTCAGAGCACAGACTCAGTACAGTCATTGCTGTTCTGTTAGTGGCTCTCTGCTGCCCTATCCCCAGTTTGTAGAGGAAGCCCATTAATACCATCCAGCCCTATCCCCCGCAAAACAGACCAATTGCTTCTCTTGTCAGTTTGTTTTCTTTGATTCTGACAAAATGAATAAAAAATTCAAAAGGGCTCTAACCATTGACAGCTTTTGTGTGGAGAGGGAGCAGACTTCAAATGCTGAGGAGACTAGGAACAGAATGTCCCCAGATGTATCCCCTGGGAGGGATATAAGCTGCTCCTCAATACAAAAGAACCTCATAGAGGAAATAAAAAAGGCTCTCACAAGAGAGCTGGAAGAGAAATGGGAAAAGGAAAGGGAAGCTTGGCAAGAGAGCCTGGAGAAGTCATCCCATGCATTCAAAGACAGAATGGATAAAGAAATCAAATCATTGAGAAACAAGATTAGTGAGCTGGAAAAGGTAAACAACTCCAAGGAAAACAGGATTAGTGAGCTGGAAAAAGAAATCAGCTCTCTAAAAAATAAAATGGATAAAATGGAAAAAAATTCCATAGAAGATAAAAACTCAATTGGACAATTACAAAGAGATATAAAAAAAGTGAGTGAAGAAAATACATCATTGAAAATTAGACTGGAACAAGTGGAAATGAATGACTCAAGGAGAAACCAAGAGGGAGTCAAGCAAAACCAGAGAAATGAGACAATTGAAAAGACTGTCAAGTACCTTACCAGAAAGACAACAGACCTGGAAAACAGATCCAGGAGAGACAATTTGAGAATAATCGGACTCCCTGAAAAATGGGAGGAAAAAAAGAGCTTGGACACCATTTTCGAGGAAATTATCAAAGAGAACTGCCCAGACATTTTGGAAACAGAGGGTAAAATAGACATTGAGAAAATTCATCGATCACCTACTGAAAGGGACCCTAAAATCAAAACGCCAAGAAATATAGTGGCCAAGTTCAAGAACCATCAGACAAAGGAAAAGATATTGGAAGCTGCTAGAAAAAAACAATTCAGATATGGAGGATCCACAATAAGGATAACACAGGATCTAGCAGCGTCCACATTAAAAGAACGCAGGGCCTGGAACATGATATTCCGAAAGGCTAAGGAACTTGGTATGCAGCCAAGAATAACTTACCCAGCAAGAATGAGCATCGTTTTCCAGGGAAGAAGATGGACATTTAACGAAATAAATGAATTCCATCTATTTTTGATGAAAAAACCAGACCTACATAAGAGGTTTGATCTTCAAATACAGAACTCAAGAGACTTCTAAAAAAGGTAAAAAGAAATCTTGAGAACTATACTTCTGTCAAAAAAATATGTAAAGAACATATGTACAATTTGTCTTAGAAAATAGAGGTGGAAAGGAGATTATATCACAAAAAAATGTAAAGTGGTGGTACTACATCTCATGAAGAGGCAAAGGTAACCTATTATATCTGAGAGAAAGAAAGGAGGGAGATGAACATAGCGTGTATCAATAGACATATTCGATTTATGGTGAAACTTCTTCCACTTCATTGAAAAGTGAAAGGGAAGGAGTAAGCTAAGGGGAAGGGAATACAGTAATTTCGAGGAAAAGGGGTAAAATAAGGGGAGGATCTTTAAGGTGGGGGAGGGATCCTAAAAAGGGAGGGCTGTGAAAAGCAAGTGGTGTTTACCAGTTTAATACTGGATAGGAGGGTAAAAGGGAAGGAAAGGGGAAAAGCATAAGCAGGGGTTAATAGGATGGCAAGCAATATAGAATTAGTCCTTCTAACCATAAATGTGAATGGGGCAAACTGCCTCATAAAGAGGAAGCAGTTAGCAGACTGGATTAAAAGTCAGAATCCTACTATATGTTGTTTACAGGAAACACACCTGAAACAGGATGAGACATTCAAACTAAAAGTAAAAGGGTGGAGCAGAATCTATTATGCTTCAGGCAAAACCAAAAAAGCAGGAGTAGCCATCCTCATCTCAGATCAAGCAAAAACAAAAATTGATCTAATTAAAAGAGATAAGGAAGGGCATTATATCCTGCTAAAGGGAAGCATCAATAGTGAAGCAGTATCAATATTAAACATGTATGCACCAAGTGGTGCAGCATCTAAATTCTTAAAAGAGAAATTAAGAGAGCTGCAAGAGGAAATAGATAGCAAAACTATAATAGCGGGAGATCTCAACCTTGCACTCTCAGAATTAGATAAATCAAACCACAAAATAAATAAGAAAGAAGTCAAAGAGGTAAATAGAATACTAGAAAAGTTTGATATGATAGATCTTTGGCGAAAGCTAAATGGAGACAGAAAGGAATATACTTTCTTCTCAGCAGTTCATGGAACCTATACAAAAATTGATCATATACTAGGGCATAAAAACCTCAAAATCAAATGCAGTAAGGCAGAAATAGTAAATGCATCCTTTTCAGACCATAATGCAATCAAAATAACATTTAATAAAAAGCCAGGGGAAAATAGACCAAAAAATAATTGGAAACTAAATAATCTTATACTAAAGAATGATTGGGTAAAACAGCAAATCATAGACATAATTAATAACTTCACCCAAGAAAATGACAATAATGAGACATCATACCAAAATGTGTGGGATACAGCCAAAGCAGTAATTAGGGGAAGTTTTATATCTCTACAGGCCTACCTGCATAAAATAGAGAAAGAGAGGGCCAACGAATTGGGTTTACAACTAAAATTGCTAGAAAAGGAACAAATTAAAAACCCCCAGACAAACACAAAACTTGAAATTCAAAAAATAAAAGGTGAGATTAATAAAAATGAAAGTAAAAAAACTATTGAATTAATTAATAAAACTAAGAGTTGGTTTTATGAAAAAACCAACAAAATAGACAA
Source organism: Sminthopsis crassicaudata (assembly GCF_048593235.1). Classification (NCBI taxonomy): domain Eukaryota; kingdom Metazoa; phylum Chordata; class Mammalia; order Dasyuromorphia; family Dasyuridae; genus Sminthopsis; species Sminthopsis crassicaudata. The sequence goes on along the minus strand of NC_133617.1, from coordinate 548,954,822 downwards.
ACCCTTAGTAAACCTGATTAAAAAAAGGAAAGAGAAAAAGCAAATTGATAGTCTTGAAAATGAAAAGGGTGAACTCACCACTAATGAAGAGGAAATTAGAACAATAGTTAGGAGCTACTTTGCTCAACTTTATGCCGATAAATTCGATAACTTAAATGAAATGGAAGAATACCTTCAAAAATATAGCTTGCCCAGATTAACAGAGGAAGAAGTAAGTAGTTTAAATAGTCCCATCTCAGAAAAAGAAATAGACCAAGCTATTAACCAACTTCCTAAGAAAAAGTCCCCAGGACCAGATGGATTTACAGGTGAATTCTACCAAACATTTAAAGAACAACTAACTCCAATGCTATGTAAACTATTTGAAAAAATAGGGATTGAAGGAGTCCTACCAAATTCCTTCTATGACACAGACATGGTACTGATACCTAAACCAGGTAGATCGAAAACTGAGAAAGAAAACTATAGACCAATTTCCTTAATGAATATTGATGCTAAAATCTTAAATAAGATATTAGCAAATAGACTTCAGAAAATCATCCCCAGGATAATACACTATGACCAAGTGGGATTTATACCAGGAATGCAGGGATGGTTTAATATTAGGAAAACTATTAGTATAATTGACCATATTAATAATCAAATTAATAAAAACCATATGATCATCTCAATAGATGCAGAAAAGGCATTTGATAAAATCCAACATCCATTCCTACTAAAAACGCTTGAGAGTATAGGAATAAATGGACTATTCCTTAAAATAATAAGGAGCATATATTTAAAACCTTCAGTAAACATCATATGTAATGGTGATAAACTAGAACCTTTCCCTGTAAGATCAGGAGTGAAACAAGGTTGCCCACTATCACCATTACTATTCAATATAGTACTAGAAACTCTAGCCTTGGCAATAAGAGCCGAGAAAGAGATCCAAGGAATTAGAGTAGGAAATGAAGAAATCAAATTGTCACTTTTCGCAGATGACATGATGGTATACTTAGAGAACCCCAAAGACTCTGCTAAAAAGCTATTAGAAATAATTCAGAATTTTAGCAAAGTCGCAGGATACAAAATAAATCCACATAAATCCTCAGGATTTTTATACATTACCAACACAATCCAACAGCAAGAGATACAAAGAGAAATTCCATTCAAAATAACAGTCGATAGTATCAAATATTTGGGAATATATCTACCAAAGGAGAGTCAGGAATTATATGAGCAAAATTACAAAACACTTGCCACAAAAATAAAGTCAGATTTAAATAATTGGAAAGACATTCAATGTTCTTGGATAGGCCGAGCGAATATAATAAAGATGACAATACTCCCCAAACTAATCTATTTATTTAGTGCTATACCAATCAGACTCCCAAGAAACTATTTTAATGACCTAGAAAAAATAACAACAAAATTCATATGGAAGAATAAAAGGTCGAGAATTGCAAGGGAACTAATGAAAAAAAAGTCAGAGGAAGGTGGTCTAAGTGTACCTGATTTAAAGCTATATTATAAAGCAACAGTCACCAAAACCATTTGGTATTGGCTAAGAAATAGACTAGTTGATCAGTGGCATAGGTTAGGTTCACAGGACAAGATAGTGAATAAAAATAGCAATCTAATCTTTGACAAACCCAAAGATCCCAAATTTTGGGATAAGAATTCATTATTTAACAAAAACTGCTGGGAAAACTGGAAATTAGTATGGCAGAAACTAGGCATGGACCCACATTTAACACCACATACTAAGATTAGATCAAAATGGGTCCAAGATTTAGGCATAAAGAACGAAATCATAAATAAATTGGAGGAACATGGGATGGTTTACCTCTCAGACTTGTGGAGGAGGAAGGAGTTTGTGTCCAAGGGAGAACTAGAGACCATTATTGATCACAAAATAGAACATTTTGATTACACCAAATTAAAAAGTTTCTGCACAAACAAAACTAATGCAAACAAGATTAGAAGGGAAGTAACAAATTGGGAAAAAATTTTTACAGTTAAAGGTTCTGATAAAGGCCTCATCTCCAAAATATACAGAGAATTGACTTTAATTTATAAGAAATCAAGCCATTCTCCAATTGATAAATGGTCAAAGGATATGAACAGACAATTTTCAGATGATGAAATTAAAACTATTTCCACTCATATGAAAGAGTGTTCCAAATCACTATTGATCAGAGAAATGCAAATTAAGACAACTCTGAGGTATCATTACACACCTGTCAGATTGGCTAAAATGACAGGAACAAATAACGATGAATGTTGGAGGGGCTGTGGGAAAACTGGGACACTGATGCATTGTTGGTGGAGTTGTGAAAGAATCCAACCATTCTGGAGAGCAATCTGGAATTATGCCCAAAAAGTTATCAAAATGTGCATACCCTTTGACCCAGCCATACTACTACTGGGCTTATACCCCAAGGAACTACTAGAGAAGGGAAAGGGTCCTGTATGTGCCAAAATGTTTGTGGCAGCCCTTTTCATAGTGGCTAGAAGCTGGAAGATGAATGGATGTCCATCAATTGGAGAATGGTTGGGTAAACTATGGTATATGAATGTTATGGAATATTACTGTTCTATAAGAAATGACCAACAGGAGAAATACAGAGAGGCTTGGAGAGACTTACATCAACTGATGCTGAGTGAAACGAGCAGAACCAGAAGATCATTATACACTTCAACAATGATACTGTACGAGGATGTATGCTGATGGAAGTGGATTTCTTCAACATAGAGAAGAGCTAATCCAATTCCAATTGATTAATGATGGACAGAACCAGCTACATCCAGAAAAGGACTGGGAAATGAATGTAAACTGTTATTTTTACCTTCTGAATCCAATTCTTCCTGTGCAACAAAAAATTCGGTTCTACACACATATATTGTATCTAAATTATACTGTAATATATTTAATATATATAAGACTGCTTGCCATCAGGGAGAGGGGGTTGGGGGAGGAAGGGAAAAAATCTGAATAGAAGTAAGTGCAAGGGATAATGTTGTAAAAAATTACCCATGCATATGTACTGTCAAAAAATGTTATAATTATAAAATAAAATAAAAAAATTAAAAAAAAAAAAAAAAAAAAAAAAAAAAAAAAAAAAAAAGATCTTTGCACAACTTACTCCTTCCTTAGAAATACTCTCCTCCCTTTAGTCTTCCCTGAATTCTTCCCAACTTTCGAAGAATAGATTTAAGTCCCAGCTCTTTGATAAAGCTTTCTTCCATTGAATTCACGAGCACCTGATTTTTACAGCAGTTACTAGCCATACCACTTATATATGTGACCTTGATATTCATGAGAAATGGATTGTTACCATAAAGTAATAGTGCTTTAGAGCTGTATGACTATTTCTAATTTATTAGTTCTCTCTTTAGTCTGTTTGCGCCCTTTTTGTAGTGGCTAGAAACTGGAAAATGAATGAATGCCCATCAATTGGAGAATGGTTGGGTAAATTGTGGTATATGAATGTTATGGAATATTATTGTTCTGTAAGAAATGACCAGCAGGATGAATTCAGAAAGGTTTGGAGAGACTTACAGCAACTGATGCTGAGTGAAATGAGCAGAACTAGGAGATTCACTTCATAGGAGATACACTTCAACAATGATACTGTACGAGGATGTATTCTGATGGAAATGGCTATCTTCAACATAGAGAAGAGCTAATCCAATTCCAATTGATCAATGATGGACAGAATCACCTACATCCAGAAAAGGAACACTGGGAAATGAGTGTTCTTGTTTTTTTCCCCAGGTTATTTTTACCTTCCGAATCCAATTCTTCTTTTGCAACAACAACAACAACAACAACAACAACAACAAAATTCGGTTCTGCACATATATATTATACCTAGGATATACTATAACATATTTAATATGTATGGGATTGCCTGCCATCTAGGGGAGGGGGTAGAGGGAAGTAGGGGGAAATTTGGAACAGAAGGGAGTACAAGGGATAATGTAAAAATGTTATAATTTTAAAAATTAATCAAAATAAATAAATAAATATATATATATATATATGTATAAATAAATAAATAAATAAAAATAAGTAGATAGATAGATAGATAGATAGATAGATAGATAAATAAATAAATGAATGAATGAATGAATGAATAAATGAATAAATAGATTTGTCTGTCTGCCAGGAGTATAGTGATAAAGTGATGGAAATTGCTGCCCTATGAAAACAAAAATTCAGAAACTAGTGTCAAAAATATGCAAATAAGGTACTGTGGTTAAGGCACAATCATTTTTATCCTCTGACATATGTTTGCTATTAAATCAAATTTAAATATTCTTCTAAACATGTTGATACATATAGCCATAAATTGAGACTATAGTGACTTTTTTTCTTTCTTTTCAATTCAACATAACAAGAAAAGGGGAATGTTTTTTGTGCTTAAATGTATTTTCTAGAGATACCAACTTAAAAAAAAATCTACTTTCTTAAAAACAAAATTCCCTTTATTAAAAGAGCTATTATTTACAAAATAGAGATATGTCTTTATCTTCAGGTTCAATTTCTCAGTTCCTGAGAGCCCTAACTTCACATGATTAAACTTTACTACTTCAGGAAAAAAAATGGTGTGTTGTAAATGTGTGTTTATATGTATGTATGTCGTGTTTGTGTGTTTGTGTAGGGAGTCATGTGGGTATATTTTAATCCCCGATAGAACCTTTTTGTGATAAAATTGAATTTTACTGTCATGATTATTAGCCAAGGTCTGGATAGGTTATAGTAACAGTATTAGAAAGGCTACAACAATTCCATAATACTACTGCAGTACTAGAAGAGTTGTGAGTTTAAAAGACACAAGGAGATATTACATAAAACAATACAGAAATAAGGAAATTATTAAAGGATAGAGATTTAATAACATGACTTTTTTCACAATCAAAAATTACAAATTACATTGGTAGTGTAGGAACTTAAGATTCCCAATTCTGTACAAATATATAAACCTTATCCAATAAGAAAATTCATAACAATAATGCAATTTTGACAATAAATTTCTTAAAGGGCAGTTAGATGGTACCGTGGAGACAGCACCAAGCTTAGAGTCAGTAGGACTCATCTTCCACATTGACTGTGTGGATTAACCCTTTTGCCTCAGTTTCCTTATCTGTAAAATAACCTGATTAAAGAAACAGCAAATCACTCCAGTATCTTTGCCAACAAAATCCCAAATGGAATCACAAAAAACTGGATATGAATGAAAGAAAGAACATAACGAGAAGTTACTTAATTTAAAAAAAAATAAATGTGTCTTCTCATCCTCTAAAAATTATCATTTTAAAAAGTCAACAGCCTATATTTCAAGTTTCTGTGATGAATTGCCTATTATGTCACAATCTTCCTAGGATTTGGTCCTCTATGGCAAGTTAAGCAATCCTCAAATAGCTAAGACCCTTAGACCTATTACAAAAGCCTCTAGATCTATTCTCTATGGGTTCTAACTTTAAAGTGGGTCACCTATAAGTAAGGACACGGGCATTGGAGCAACTTCTTTTCACAAGTTTTCTTTCTTTCAGGATGGGTCCTCTCTGTAAAAAATCTCACTCAAAATTATGGTGAGCATTCATCACATTTTCCCACAGATCTTGCTTTTTGCAGCCTAGAATACCATACAATGTTTATTTGTCCAGGTTCCTCACTTTTTAAAGGTATAATAATCTTCTGTTGGTCTATGACAATAAAGGAATTATGCAAAAGTGACTTAAACAGATTTATGCTCTAGGAATCAATCTTTTGTCTCTGTTGACTTTTTTCCTTTGCAAATAACTTGCTAGAAGCCTTTGATGACTCACATAGTATGAAATATTTCAATTTAACCTGAAAGGCCCTTCCTTTACTTACATTTCATTGCTCCTAGTTTTGCCTCTTAAGAGATTTATTCATACATTAAAGTGCAAAAAGTTTAAAACCTTACATCTTTATTTAAATGTTTATCTTTATATCTATATATAGCTGCATTTATACACATTCAATACCTATTTCTCTTGAGTTCTAGCCCCATATCACTAGATACTGTCAGACATTTTCAACTGGATGTCATTTAAATACCTAATTTTCAACATGGAATCTTCCCACTCTAAACTTCCCTATTTTTGTTGAGGACATCCTCAGTCTTCCAATCACATAGAGATCACAGACTAATCTTGGCAACTTACTAAATCTTATAAGATCTGTCATTTCTTATTTGAATTATCACAACAATCTCCTAATTGTACTCATGGCTTCTGTTTCCACTTTTTTTCCCATGCATCTTCCAAAGAAATACCCAAATTACAGGTCTAATGCTTTCTCCCCAGTCCTGCTCCTCCAACTCAGAAAATTTCAGTGCTTTTCCATTGCTTATAAATACAGTACAAATCCCTCAGATTGACATTTAAAATCTTTCACAATCTGATTCCAACCTAACTTTCCAGACATATTTTATATCATTGCCTTCATGCACTCTACATTCAAATCAAACTGCCTTACTTGTTGTTTCTTGAACTTAACATTCCATCTCCTGACTCCTTCAGGTTATTCTCCCATGTCTGGAAATCCCTCCTTTTCCCCCTTCACCTCTCTTCACTCAGTTTTAAGGCTCATCTTATGTGACCACATTGCACAGGAAGCCCTTGCTGATCTCCTTAGTGTGAGTGCCACTGCTATTCTCCTCCTCAGTTATCATATACAAACTTATCTGCTTTCCTATTTATTGCATCTATCCAATGAAGAGAGGCAGCATGGTATAATCATGCTGATTACATCTAGAGAGTTACTGACAGTCAGGAAGATTTAGAATCAAATATTGTCTCTGACATATATTAGATGTGTGACCATGGACAAGTCATTTAACTTTAGAGGGACCCAGACAAGTATAAGACTGATTTTCAGAGAAAAGAGTTCTTCATTGATAGAAGAAATTTCTTTATTAGGGCAAACTCATAGGTTCAGTATCATTCAATCTTCACAATATAATGTAAGTCTTTTGAAGTTAGGGGATGTTTTTAATTTTGTCTCTGTCTCTTATATTTTCACTGCCTTGTACATAATTTCATACACAGCAGGTACTTATTAAAATTTTATTAGATTAAATTAGAAACTACCAGTTTATCTTCAAATGAGCCCTTACCCCACCCTTTGCATTGAAATCCCAGCTGTTTTCTGGCTGACTGCTTCCAACTCACACTAATGCCCAGCTAATAATACCTTTCCTATCTCTTTGCATCAGTTACTAAAATTAAAAGTTACAGCTTTTGTTATCTCTGTTCTCTTCCCTTCTTATTTTACTTCTCCCTTCTCAAAATACACATATTTAACAAAATAAGTATTATTTCCACAAACATTTTGCCTTATTTCTTATTATCCTTAGTCATTATTCTTAATATTTTCTGTTTAAATCAAGCTGATATATTAGTTATTCATCACACTTGACAGGCAATCTACCTCCAAGCCTTTGAATAAACTATGTGCCACATTTGCAATATCATTGCCTCCTTACTTTTGTGTCTTAAAATCTCTAGCACAGTTCAAGAGCTGTAACATATAATCATATCATTGATAGAACTGATATAAATCTTTAGTATTGTGATCAATAATTGTTCATGGAACATAAGAATTTCACAAATTATCATTTTACTTGGGAAAGGATCTCTTTTCTCCTTAGACTATTCCTTGTTCTTTGTCTACCCATCTCCAACATAATTATAATCTGTATTATATTGAATTTTTATAGCATTTTTTATCTTACCAACTATATTATTTTCTGAGTATGGAGTCGTGCCGTCTCTTTCCCCCATACCTAGAGTAATGTCCTACATATAGAAGCATCTTCTTAATGTTGAATTCCATTGAATTCAATTAGCCTGTTCATAGAAGACAAACTTAATTAAGTGAAATCTGAAAATTAGCAAATGACATTTATTTTTCATCTTTATTTTTAGGATTTAAGTAACTTGCAAGCACTTTTCCCCTCCATCCCCAAATACTCAGCACTAATTAGTCAAGATTAAAGAGCTTATCATTGATATGAATAAGGGATGTTTTGCAGAAAAGCAGCACTAAAATTCCCAAATCATTAGGCCCCAAATTATATATTAAGAATAAATACAAATTTAATTATGATTATATTTTAAGATTTTGCACAGTGTTTTCTTTTTCTTTTACCATAAACTCTTTCCCACTCAATATAAATATTGGTCAAACTCTTTTGTCCCTTACTCTCCCCCAATACATATTTGTTCTAGTTATTATTCCCTATTCCTGGAATTCCTCCCCTTCCCATTTTTTGTCTGTTAAATTGTTAACTATTACCTATATAACACCTCCTCTATGAAGTCTTTCACATTCACTGACATTGTTAACCCCCCTTAGAACTCACCTACCATTTTTTGTGCACCTGCCATGTTTTATTTTGCCTGCAATGATCTGCCCTCTATACAAAAATGTCAAACTCAAATATAAATGATGGCTGTTGGCCACATATTCACTTAACAAATTACAAATTAGCATTATCTCTGTATTATTGAATTATTTATTTTGTTAAACTTTTCACAATTATATTTAATTTTTCTTGGGCCACACTGGAGTATCTGAGGATCCAGAATTTGATACCTCTACTCTGTCAAACAATAGATTGGGATTCTGTCATTTTTAATTTTGTTCTTGCCTTCAATTAACAACAACATGATAAATGACAACAATGAAAATGAAAATAATCATAATAATCATACTCAGTTTGTAACCTCTCAATTCCAATGCCTTCCCTCTGTCATTTTATTTTTCTTATTTATTTTGTATGTAGCTTGTTTTGTATATACTTATTTGTGTGTTGCCTTTATTTTCAAATTGCAAGTTTTCTGAGGGCAGCGATTATCTTTTGCCCCTTTTCCAACCCTTAATGCTTAGCACAGTAGTTGGCATGCAGTAGTCATTTGTGCATCAATTGATGGATTAATAATAATGATGATGATTATAAAAATAATGACAACAATCCTGGTTGAGATAGTGCTTTAAGATTGTTAAAGAAGTATCTTTGGCACATTATCTCACAACAGGCATGTAAAATAAGTGATATGGATATTATCAGCCCCATTTTATAGATGGTGAAATTTAGGTTCACACAGATTGTGACAGTAGTGCATTTTTGGTGGTGCTGTGAAATCATCCAATCATTCTGGGGAACAATTTGGAATTATGCCACCCAAAGGACTATACAAATGTGCAAACTTTTTGATCTAGCAGCGTCACTATTTTGTCTGCATCCCAAAGAAATCTTAAAGGAGAGAAAGGGACCTGTATGTGCAAAAATGTTTGTGGCATCTCTTTTTGTAGTGGCAAGGAACTGAAAACTGAGTGGAAGCCCATCAGTTGGAGAATGGATGAATAAACTATGGTATTTTGAATGTAATAGATTAATATTTTTCTATAAGAAATGATGAGTAGACTGATTTTAGAAAAGCCTGGAGAGACATATATGAACTGATTGCCAAGTGAAATCGGCAGAACCAAAAAAACATTGTATAAGATACAAGATTGCATGATGATCAATTGTGGTGGACAGTGATTCAAGACAATGCCAACAGATTTGGGATGGAAAGTACCATCCACATCCAGAGAGATTGAATATGCAGCAAAACATATTGTTGTTACTTTTGTGTTGTTATTGTTGTGTAAAGAGCTGAAACTCTGAATAGGTGCACTGGAATCAAATAACTGAGCACTTAAGGCTAATTACCTATTGGACAATACTCTATTTGCATATACTTGGAAAATGACCCTTCCCACTATTCTGTGCTGGCTATATCTTTTGGTGTATACAGATAATTGTAGGAGAAGTTGGGGGGTGGAGTAAGACAAGCTGGAGTCACTTTGGTGGTGGACAAAGAGAAGGGAAGTTGTGGAGAGCTTGGTGTCCATCACCTTCATTTCTCCCCCTAAAGACCAAGGACTTTTGCTTATCCTGACTCCAGCTGTTTCTAAGGCATCCAGGATACTAACCCTGACTTCACACTGTTGTTTGTTTGCTTGTGTTTTTTTTTCTTGTTTTTCTCTTTTGATTTGATTTTTCTTACACAGCATGAAGAAAATGGAAATGTTTAAAAGAAATACACATGTTGAATATACATCAGATTGCTTGCCATCTTGTAGTGAAAGGAGTAAAATTTGGAACAAAATTTTTTTTTAATTAAAGCTTTTTATTTTCAATATATATATACATATAAATATATATATATACATATATTTATATACATATATATGCATAATTTTCAACATAAATCCTTATAAAATTTTGTGTTCTCATTTTCCCTCCCTTCCCCAAACCTCCTTCCCCTAAATAGCAAGTAATCCAATAAATGTTAAACATGGAACACAAAGTTTTGCAAAAGCAAATATTGAAAACTATCTTTGTATTTGAAAACATAAAATGTAATTTAAAAAATAACTAGTAAGAGTCTGACTTGCAATGTAAGCCTAATTTCCTAGGTTCATAGTCCAGTATTCTTTCTACCAAGCCACACTAGGAGAGTACTCTAATCCATTTTGTCTTTTAAATGTAGGAGAAATTAAAAGTGAAAATAGCTGTAACCAATTAGCAAGTATTTAAAAGAGACAAACAGCAAGAGAAACAAAAATTTGCCCTAGGTGGTAATGAGGTACAAAACAACTAATGATAAATTATGGACAGTAGTGGAACTGATCCAGAAAGAGAAAGCATGATTCATGGTAAATGATTTAATAAAAATGATCGACTATTCCTTTAATTAGCATCACTAAAAATGGCCTTTTACTTCAAGAACTCTTGTGTTAATCAAGTAGATGAACTGATGTACTTTCTGCTGCATTTGTTGAAAATTCTATGGTAACTGGGGGTGCATTATTTGGATTTTAGTTCTTATTTGTCCAGGCAGAAATATTATCATTGCACAGAGCCAGAAAATTTATTTTTCTAGCACCACAACTTCTCTAGGCTGGTTCTGGAGTTACAAATTACTTACTACCTCCTAAAGTAACATAATCTAATGAAGGGTTTAAATCCTGTCTAACTAAATTTTCAAGACATGTCAGGTATGCAGTATACAATTATTATGGCAACCTTGGTCAGCCGTATGTATAATGCATATATAAATACATATATGTGTCTATATAGATACATAAATGTGTAAGTATTTTTATATTTTATATATTGTATAGATTGTACTGCATATATATAGTATATGCATATATAACATGTACATATGATTTATAATATATATTCTTATATTAAAACATATACGTAAATCATAAATAAAAGCAATAGAAGATTACCTTCAAGGGGGATATTCTAACAGCTAAGGAGACCAAGAAAGGCTTCATGAAAATGGAAGGATTTGAACTGAATGTGAAGGATATCAAAGAATATAAGATGGATGTTAAAGAGCCTTCCAGCAATAAAGCACATTCAGGACAAAGACATGGAGATTTAAGATGTGTGAGAAACAGGTAGGCCATTATGGAGGGGCCCTAAAGTATGTGGAGAGGAATAAGTTTTTAAAAAGTGAAAAAGCAGAATAGTACCATGTCAGGGATGGTTTTCAGTGCTAAATATGACAGTTTGCATGTGGTTCTTGAGGTAATGAGGAGCAATAGAATTTATAAGTAACATGATTTTGCTTTCACCTTAAGAAAACTACATTGATTGCCATGAGGAAGATTGTAGTGTCCAGAAGAGCTTTCTGGAGAATCTTTGGATGGGCCTTGGTTTTACGTGGAGTGAGTGATGAAGGAAGGAGAACCACCATGAGGATGGTCAAGGATGGGGTCAGGAGTCTGCTCTGTATCTGTGTCTGTGTCTGAGTCCTCTCAGCTCTTAAATACCTTAGTACAATTACATCAGTACAGCACACTGAGCATGTGCCAAATGTAGAACCATTACATCACCATATCACACTAAGTATTTGCCAACAAGGGTGATGACATCATTACATCACAATAAGTACATGTGAACTAGAGAACCACTATCTCATCAATCACACTGAGTAAACACCCTATTGTAAGTATCCTTGCTTCAAGTATACCTTTCCCAGAGTTCCCCACTATCTGCGGTTCTCTACAGAAGATGACTGAAATAAGGTATGGAGACCAACTAGGAAGATATGTAATTGTACATTTTAGGGGGGATGGTAGCCTGGACTATCATGGTACTTATGTAATGGAGAAGTGATGATGGAAGAAGCAACAAATTTCAGAACCAAATGGATATGTGAGGTGAGAAAATAAAGAGTAAAGACTGATTATAAAAGCAGTGATAAAATTCAGAAGTTCAGATGAGGGGAGAGTTTCGAAGGGAGGGGAGAATAATGAGTTCTATTTTGGATATGTTGTTTTGGGGATGTTTATGGGAGCATCCATTTTTAAAGGTCCAGAAAGTAGTTGGCGATTAAGCTAAGAAGTTTAGAAGCTTAGGAAAAAGGCAAGGTCTAGGTATATAGATCACTTATATTAGGTGGTAAATGAATTCATGGATGCTGATGAAGTCATCTTAGAAGAGAGAATTTTTGGGAAAAGATGGAAAATAGTGTCAAACTATGCAGAAAAGTCAAGAAGGAGAAGAATTGGAAAAGGACATCAAATTTGGCAAAAAAGAAATCATTGGTAACTTTGGAGAATTGTTTCAATTGAGTGGAAAGTTTTGAAAGTAGTTTGCAGATGTTTTAGAAAAAAGTAAAATACAAGGAAACAGAGTTTAGCAATGTAAACAGGTTTTCTAGGAAATTTGATTGAAAACGAAGATTGATGTGATGCTTGCACATAAAAACGCAGGATCCAGTAAGGTTATTTGTTTATTTTGAATTGTTTTTAAGGAAGAAGGAAGATATAAGTATATTTGTAGCCCAGGAAAGGAGCCAGTAAATATGGAGAAATTTTAAATGAGGAAGGGAAATAATGATGGTAATTGGGACAGTTTGCTGGAGAAGATGGCAAGGGAAACAAACAAGTATATGTAGTGGGAATGATTTTTACAGAAAATTGACTACTTTTTCATCAAACACTGGAGTAAAATAAAAGACAGTGGCCATGAAGTTAAGGGTTTGTAAAATGAGGAAAATAGAAGAGAAAATTTGGGGGAATTTGTTTTAACTTTCTCAGTAAACATTTTTACCTGAGTTGTCAAATCAACAAAGATTTATCAGATATCCACTCTGACTAGCCTGTGGAAAATGCTGGAGTTATAGAGAGCAAAACAAAACAAAACAAAACAAAACAAAGCAGTCTTTATTCTCAAAGACCTTACAGTCTAATGGGGAGGACAAGGAAGCTTGAGGAAAGAAGAGAAAGTTTTGAACATCTGTTTTATTGAATTATAGAGAATGAATTATGGAGGAGTAAAATAGTTATTTTGCTGTAGTTGAGAACCTACTTGAAAATGTCCCCAGTAAGAATATAGGTCTATACAACAATATGGAAGGGCCCCAGATGTCATTAAGTTTAACCTCCCTCATTTTTCATGAGGAAATGAAGATTTAAAGGTTCTCAAATTTGTACAAGATCATAGAGGTATGTCAGAGTATAGATTTGCATTGGGGTTTTGTAATTCCAAATCCAGTGGTCTCTAAATATCATTTTATGCATTTTACTCTAGGCCATTTCTCAAGAAATTTATCAAGACATTCTTGACCCTAATAAATGAATGACTTGGAGAAAAAAAGGCAAAGAAAAATGTGTCTTGCATTTCAGGCTCAGAAAAGACACATAATAAGTAATATTGTTCCTAAATCTCTTTTAATTGCTAACAACTATATTGAGTTCACACATCGAAGGCCTTTCAGGAATATCAGTGCTTCCCATCCCCAATTCTTATACCCATCTCTGTTTCTAAGCCAGCTATTATCCAGGGAAGGAAGTTCTCTCTTCCTCTTCTCCAATCCTAGCCATAATTCCTGAAGACCTAAAGAATTGAGTTATAAACACCAAAATATTTGGCACTAATTGATCAATGATGGACAGAATCAGCTACATCCAGAAAAGGAACACTGAGAAATGAGTGTAAACTGTGAGCATTGTTTTTTGTTTTGTTTTGTTTTGTTTTGTTTCTCTTCCCAGATTATTTTTACCTTGCGAATACAATCCTTCCTTTGCAACAACAACAAAATTCGGTTCTGCACATATATATTGTACCTAGGATATACTATGTATGGGAATGCCTGCCATCTAGGGGAGGGGGTGGAGGGAAGGAGGGGAAAAACTCAGAACAGAAGGGAGTACAAGGGATAATGTTGTAAAAAAAAAATTCACCTATGCATATGTACTGTCAAAGAAAATGTTATAATTATAAAAATTAATAAAAACAAATTTAAATTAAAAAATTAAAAAAATAAATATGTAATCAAAAATATTTGGCACTGTATAATAGTTCAACATCAAAATTGGAAATAGTTTTATCAATGGGAATGACATTGCCTTTTATTTTGCAGTTTTCCCTTAAGGATCATTGAACCTTTCCATTTGACTTGCAGTTAGAATTTCCTATCTGTATTGGCTCATCCCATTAGAAGCTACTTGTAAACAGAGATTGTCCTGTTCTATTTGTATTTCCAGCATTAATGAACGATTTTTATTGATACAGTAAACTTCTATGGAGTTTAGTAGGTATGTCTGTCAGTCACATAGTTTAAAGACCAAAAACTATAAATCAAAATTAGACTGCTAAAAGAATATACATAACCTTAGCCTTAGATGATATTCTAGCTTTTATTGGCTACTTCCTGCCATATATTAAGATATAAGGATGTAATGGCTCATAATCATGTATATTTTCATGCATTAAAAGAGCTGTACCTGTATCTCCTCATGTCAGATAGGCTTTCTAGATACTATCCAAAAGCAGAGGATAATTGAAAGTACACTATCTAGCATTTAAGGGGCTGAGTGGTCAAAACCCAAAGGATGTCAACAGACAGCTCAACAACCACACACAAAAAAATAAGAGAGAAAGAAGAAATGAAGCAAACATAATTGAGAATCAATATTTAGCAGAAATGGTATACACCAGGATGATATCAACAGGCAATATTGGCAGTTGTGCAACATGAGAAGCTTGAGTTGACCCAATATGGTATGTCTTCTTTGTGTCCTTCACATATGTGTCTAGGGCACCTGGTTGCTAGAGTATGAATCTTCATAAGATTCTCAGGCTTCATATGTTCCCCATGTGAGTTCTTTATAAAAGTTTCCTAGTGGCAGAGCAACTTTATGAAGCATATACACTATATATATATCTTTTAATCTCTCCCTGTGACTTTTTTTACTAAAGAGTATCTGCCATACTGTTTGATTAATCATATTTTGTTTTGAACTTATATTTTTTGGCTGGCACTTAATATTAAATGCCCTGATGAGGGATTACCTGCTACAGTTTTTAATGTTACCCACAGAATACTTTGAAAGGTTGTATTTTGGGGGGGCTTTGTTTTGTGTTTCTTTTTGGTTGGTTTGTTTTGTGGAGGAAGAATTATGTGAGGGAGTGATTCCTACATGCTACAACTAATATTAAGGTCATATATCAGAGGTGATTAGGAAAATAGGATAATAATACTGAGAATATACTGTTACAATTAAGAATATAGTTCTTACTGGAATATGTTAGGCATAGATTCTGACACATAACTTTGACAGTCAACATACAACTTTGATCTGAAAATATAACACAAGCTCATTATTGAGCCAAAGCCAATTACTTCTTTGCCTTTTAAAGTATTTTAGCAGTTGCCTTTCCTTTACCAATTATTTAAATCATTTAGAGAAAGGATCTCACTTTAACCCAATTTTCCTCTATAATTTTATATAACAATAATTATAGCTATTATTTATATAGTTCTTTAAGGTTTATTAGGTACTCTACAAATATTATCTCATTTGATCACTACAAGAGGTAAGTTGTATAATTTTCATTTTATAAGAAAAGAAATAAGAAGTTAGTTGAATTGTGCAAGATCACATGGCTAGTAAGCAGCTGAGACAAGATTCAAATTCAGATTTTCCAATATCATCCTGCATTCTACTGACAGTGAGTAGAAATCTAATGTCCATTACTTACTACATTAAATTTAGTGACCCATATCTCTCCCCATCCCTCTGGGCATTGTTGGAACAATTTTAATAAGAGAGCAATAGAGAATCTCAGACTCAAGATAACCAAAACAATTCTTAGAGAAAAATTCATAAATGTAAATATTTGCATTAGCATAATTAAAATTATTGAGTAGAGGGGCCATTCAGCTAAAAGATGTTAAAAATAACTTGATCAAATACAATAATATAGATTCTCAAAATCAATGAAATTTTAAACAATATTGAAAATAAAAATTATAATTTTTATAATTGAATAAATATACATATAATTGGAATAAATAAAACTAATATAATATGTATTTTAGTTAGCTTTTACAAGAGAAAGAATTAAGTTGTCTATATAAAAATGAAAAGAAAAGAATCCAAAATGGAAATATATAGATCTTTAAAATTGACAAATAATGAATATGTGAAATTTTAAAATATTCAGGTTGAAGGGCAAAAATGAGAGAATTCAAACAATGTATATTTAGAAAAAATAACAAAATTAAATCCATATATGAATTGCCAAAAGGAGAGAAAAACGTGATGAAGTCAATTTACAAGTGAAATTTATGAAACATTTTATGAGGCAAGTATGGTGATAGACTTGAGGTATAAAATGAGATATACACTTTCAGATTTGGGAAATGTATAAATTTATTTTGTATGACTGTGGTTGTTACAATGAAGAGCTATTATTATTTTGTTGGAAGAAATATTTGGAAGTAAAATGGGAAATTAGTCATTGAAATATTCAAGGAAATAAATAAAATATTAATGAATAAATATTAAAATAATAAACATAAAAGGGCAGAAAAATTTTCAAGGGAATAGGGTAACATTGGAAATATCATGATTAAAGTCCTAGTTTGTGGGCATTCTCTTTGATCCAGCAGTGTTACTACTGGGCTTATGTCCCAAAGATTAAGTTATCTTTAAGAAGGGAATTAATTAAGAAGGGAAAGGGACCTATATGTTCAAGAATGTTTGTGGCAGCCCTCTTTGTAATGGCCAAAAACTGAAAACTGAGTGGATGCCCATCAATTGAAGAATGGCTGAATAAGTTATGGTATATGAATGTTATGGAATATTATTGCTCTATAAGAAATGACCAACAGGATGAATTCAGAAAGGTTTGGAGAGACTTACATGAACTGATGCTGAGTGAAATGAGTAGGACCAGAAGATCATTGTATACGGCAACAACTATAATGTATGATGATCAATTCTTGTGGACATGGCTGTCTTCAACAATGAGATGAACTGAATCGTTCCAATAGAGCAGTAATGAATAGACCCAGCAATACCCAGTGAAAGAACTATGGGGAATGAGTGTGAACTACTACATAGAATTCCTAATCCCTCTATTTTTGTCCCTCTGCATTTTTTATTTCCTCCACAGGTTAATTGTACACTATTTCAAAGTCCAATTCTTCTTGTGCAGCAAAATAACTATATGGACACATATATGTTTATTATATTTAATATATGTTTTAACTATTTAACATGTATTGGTCTACCTGCCATCTGAGGGAGTGGGTGGGAGGAAGGAGGGGAAAATTTGGAACAAAAGGTTTTGCAATTGTCAATGCTGAAAAATTATCCATGCATATATCTTGTTAATAAAAAGCTATAATAAAAAGGAAGAAAAAAATAGAGTAATATTTGGTATTTCCCAATACAAATAGTTAAATTATGTGCTCAGAAAGAGTTTAAATTACCTTTAAGACATCATAAGAATCTAAGAAGCAAAAAATCTTAGCAATTATCTAGTTTGACCCCTTCATTTTGAAAATAAGGAAATTGAATTCCCAAGACATTAAATATGCCCCAGGTCACATAAGTAGTAAGTAGCTGCCCCGTTGGGATTCAAAACTGTATCTTATGAGTCCAAATATACTATCATTTCCACTTATTGACATCACAATTTTTAAAAAGGGAATGTATGCTTTTAGTAGGAGACATAAAAGATCCCTTTAAATTCCAAGATTTTACACTTTTTTGAAGTTAATTATCTGTAGAATTTAAGCAAAAGTATCACAATTATTTTGATTCTCCAGCTTTATCAAAATTTGTTGCTTTTCTTCTTATCTTGTCTAAATAAAGAATGGCTACATAGTGACACAAATTAATGTATAGATATAATCCAGACAAATGATAGAATTGGGATGGTTGCCAAAATTGTCAAAACTAAAATTAAAAATGCAGTCAGGTTGGCATAGACCTTCTCTATCAGGATTACCTAATGGCCTCAATAGATTTAGTAACTAATTAATGTGTTGAGGCAATGCTAATTACTTATATTTATCTCAATGGCTTTTTTGGATAGCACTCTGTGAATTTTTTAAAACCCAAACAAATAATGGGACCTGAGGAGGAGATAAATCTAGCCAATTTTGTATGCTTTCATAATTTTGAAGCCTCTCATGGGCACAAACTAAAGGTGATAAATAGACACTAAGTGATTTTAAAATATGCTCTAGAAAATATAAATTTAGACAAGCAAGGTTGGTAAGGTTTGAGAAAATTGCTTCAGTTTGAAGTATTTTTCTTTTTTAGTGACTGATAAACTGATAATGTGAAAAAGAAAAATATAGGACATTATAAAACATATTTTGCCTCAGTGAAAATGATTTTTGAAATGTTTTAGGTGAAGATTTTATTATTTTGGTAGATTTTGCTTTCAAGAATAAGCATGCAATAAAATAATTGTTTAAATAACATAAGTAAATTAAAATTTATGTTTTGCAGTAGCATTAATATAGTGAAAACTTAGTTGGAATTTTTGCTATCAGCACACAGGCAACTTATGAAGTCAAGTTTATTAAATATGGACGTTGATTTTTTACTTAATTTCATAGTCCATGGCATGTGTCTTTCATATTCTGAATGAATATTTTATTTGTATTTATCATTTGAAGATGTGCCAGCTTTTAAAATGATATATTTGAATTAAACTAACAAAACTCTTTAAGATTCAATTAAATAATTCAATATTTATGCTGAATGACTTTTATTTTTACTGTATATTCATGGAGCATGATAATTTTAGGATGCAGCATATAATTTACACATATTAGTAAAATTGTATATGGCAGAGATATGTAAGCTAATTTTCCTTGCTTTGGAAGATCTTTTACAAACAAGTCCATAAAGAGAAAATAAACAATAAAGGTTGAGAAACATGGAGAAGCAGAAAGATTTTTGAAGTTCAATCTTTATAATCAGTTAATGAAAACACATTAATAGAGCCCTTTAAGGTTTGCAAAATGCTTTCCTCAGTAACAATTCTGAAATAAGCCAATGCTTATACTGTTATTTCTACTTTACTAATGGTTATCTCACTCACACACACACACACACACACACACACACACACACACACACACACACATCCCGGAGTGGGTGGGGAGAAGACTAAGGAAGATAATTTTGTTCTCATCTTCTGACTAGCTCCCCATTTTGTTTCACTCAAACAAAATTCCATTCTGGTTGGAAGGCGTAGAGTTAGAAGCATCCCAGGAAAAATCATCTAAGAACATTTGAGAAAAACTGCCACTGAAATAGGCTTTTATATTGCCTTGTAGTCTTGGATCCAATCCTGTTTTACTGGCTTCAGCTCACCAGAGTTCATATATAAATATCCATTTCCCTTGTGTGAGGGATGTAGAAGACCCTTACCCAAAATGACTATTCAAAGATCACTAAGTAGAAGGCAAAAAATTGTTTATTGAAAATCTCTGAAGGATGAGCCAGGGTAGGAAGGCTAAAGAAGTAGTAAAGATGCATAGCTTTTATTCAAGAAATCACATCACAAGTAAGAGAGCTCTGAGAAGAGGAGGGGGAGGCATCTAATTGGTTGTGGCTAATTGGAGGGATTAGAATGCAAGGTTTCAGGGGGCAGCTAGGTGGTGCAATGGATAGAGCACCAGCCTTGAATTCAGGAGGACCCGAGTTCAAATCTGGTCTCAGACACTTAACACTTCCTAGCTGTGTGACCGTGGGCAAGTCACTTCTTAACCCCAGCCTCAAAAAAAAAAAAAAAAAAAGAATGCAAGGTTTCTGTTAAAAAGAATACATCATAAGTTGGGGAGCACTGAGAAAAAGGTGCCCTCTCCCCTTAATTGAATGTTAGACATGGGTGCCAACAGATCTTAAAAATTTAGATTACTAAGCTAACAGCATTCAACTAATAGTCTAAATATTGATAACATTGAATAGTGATAAATGTCATCATTTCAGGACAAGTAGATATATCTAAATTTTAAGTAAATATTGGCTAACACACAACACACTTATGCAGGTCACAGAGACATAGGAATAATGAATAATAAAATAGAAAAAGAATTTAAACATTCCTGTAAGTTCTTCACCTTATCTCTACATTCCCCACACTTGTACAATGAAAGAGTTAAAATAGATCATTTCTGAGGTACTTTCACTACAAACTCCTATAATCACTAAAATATGAATGTCAATAATAATAAAATAATTCAATTCATTCTCATTTATTTAGATGTTTGAAAATATAAATTTAGGTAGTATGAGTTGAAAAATATAAAAGTTGTTCCATGCAAATTATCAATGATGGCAAAAAAAAAATGGCAAGTCTGTGTGTGTGTGTGTATGTGTGTGTATATGTGTGTGTGTGTCTGTGGGAGTGAAATGATCAGCATGAATTCTAGAACAAAGATGGCAGAGTGAGGCAGGAATTCACCTCCCAGGTGATCCTTCAAACAAACTTGGAATAATGCCTCAAAACCAACCTGGAGTGGTGAAGCAATTTTCTAGCCTAGGATAGCATGGGGATCCAACAGGAAAGATCTTTCTCTTTGCAGTAGGAAAGAAACACAGTTTGGTGAGAAAACCCACCATGCCTGGTACAGAGACAGCAGTGAGGTCCCTGCTGCAAGACAAGCCATTTGTGAGAATTGCCTTCAGTAGAAGTCAGAAACAAGGTTCTGTGGTCAAGGAAAAGCCAGCAGTAAGCATCCATGCCCTGGTACATTGAGATAGAGTACCCTTCTAATTAAAAGAGCAGAACACAACTTTTAGAATTAATGAAATTAACCAAAATAGGCAGAAAAGTGAGCCAAAAAAGTTAATGTGGTAACATGGAGGATGAAATCACAAACTTAGAAAAGTACAATTTTGTTAAATCATTTATATGTGAAGCCTCAAAGAAAAATGTAAATCAATGTCAAATCCTCCCAAAAAAAGCTCTTGAAAGAGTTAAAAAATTATACAATACCAAAGAGATGTAGAAGAAAATTTGAGAGAAAATGAAAGTAATGCAAAAATGATTTTTAAGAAATCAAGAGATTGGTACACAAATTATGGGGGAAATTATCAAAATTTATTGAAGAAAACAACCTTTTAAACAGTAGAAGGAACAAATGGGGAGAAAGGGACAAAAATTCACTGAAGAAAATAATTACTCAAAAACAAGCATTAGCCAAAAGGAAAAAGAGGTACAAAAACTCAATGAGTAAATTTATTCTTAAAACTGAAAATTGGGCAAGTAGGTGCTAATAACTCTATAAAGCATCAAGAAAACTAAAAACCAAATCAAAAGACAGAAAAAAATAGAAGAAAAAGTGAAATTTCTCATTGGAAAAATGACCTATAGAATTTATCTAAAATAAATAATTTAAAGTCTATTGGACTACTTAAAAACATGATTTTAAAAAAGAACGTAAACATCATCTTTCTAGAAACTATTAAGGTTGATAAAACTGAACTGATAACCTAGAACGAGAGGGTAAAATAAACACTGAAGTAATCCATCAAAGAGATCCTGAAATTCCAAAATAAAACCCCCCATGAATATCAAAGCCAAATTTCAAAACTCTCAGGCTAAAATTAAATGGTGCAAGCCTCCAGAAAGAAACAAACTAAATATTATGGAGCCACAGTCAGGATTACAAAGAATTTAGTATATTCCACATTAAATTGGAATATAATATTCTGGAAGGCAAAGGAGTTTTGACTAAACCAAGAATCACCTACCTAAAGTAACCAGATATAATCCTTCAGAGGAAAAATCAAAAATTTAATGAATTAGAGTACTTTCAACATTCATAATGAAAAAAGGAGAGCTGAACAAAAATTTTGACCTTAAAATGCAACTTTAGAGAAGCACAAAAAAGTAAAGAGAAAAGAAAAAAAATAGATTCAATAAGGTTAAACTGTTAATATTTCTACATGACAAGATGATATTTGTAACTCTTAAAAATGTTATCAATATAAAGGCAAATAAAAGGAATGTACATAGATAGAGTGTGAGTATGAGTTGACTATGACAGTATGATATTTTTTTGAAAATTTAAGGAGTAAAAAGGGGATTGTAATATAAGGAAGAGAAAGGGAGAATTAGTTAGTATGGAGTAAATTATTTCACACCAAAAAAATATGTGGAAAACAAGAGATGGAAAAAGAAATTTTATTTAAAGTTATTGTAGACAAGATAAAATACTTGGAGGTCTACCTGCCAAGACAAATCCAAGAACTATATGAACACTATTCCAAAACACATCTCACACAAATAAAATCAGATCTAAACAATTGGAAAATATCAATTGTTCATGGATAGGCCAAACTAATATAATAAAAATGACAATGACAATTCTGCCTAAATTGGTCTACCTGTTTGGTGCAATACAGCACTTATTCCTTTTAAAAATGTAAAGAGCATGTATGGGAATGAATGCCTTAAAGATTTCCTTAAACCATCAGCAAGAATTATCTGTAATGGGAATAAGCTAGAAGCCTTCCCAGTAAGAGCTGGGATGAATTAAAGATGCTTATTATTATCATTATTTTTGATATTATAATAGAAATGCTAGCTTTAGCAATGAAAAAAGAAAAACCTGAAAAAAAAACTATGAATGAGAAACAAAGCTATTATTCTTTGTAGATGACAGCATAATATACTTAGAGTATCAACCAAAATTTATTTGAAATAATTAACAACTTAGCAAAGCTGCTAAGTAAATAAATGCTAAATAAAATCGACCCACATAAATCATCAACATTTTTCTATACTAGTAACAAAGTCTAGTAGCAAGAGATAGAAAGAGAAATTCTTTTTAAAATAACTGTTTGGAATATAAAATGTTTGGATATCTATCTCCCAAGAAAAGTTAATGAATAATATTAACACAATTACAAAAGGTTTTTTCACACAAATAAACTCAGATTTAGACAGTTGGAAAAATATTAATTGCTAACCAATATAATAAATATTATATTACCCAAATTAATCTACTAAATATCAGACTACTAAAATATATATTTTATTGAGCAAGAAAATATATTTTTTAAATCATGTCAGAGAACAAAAGGTCAAAATCATGGGTCGGGGAAATGTGAAAGATGACACCCCACCCAAAGCAGTAATCATCCAAACATAGTGCAATAGTTTAAATGCACAATACTTTGTAATAAATAACTCCAATAATTTAGTGTTTAAAAAAGACAAAAATCCAAGTCTTTCAAACAAAAGTTCACAATAAAAATCCCTTGGAAAATAGGAAAGAGATATGGCAGAAACAAGAAATGAACCAATATCTCACATTTTACACAAAAACAAGGTCAAAATGGGCACATGGTTTAAATATAAAGGTGATCCACAAGCACATTTGGAGAACATAGAATAATTTGCCTGTCAGATCTATGGAGAAGGAAAGTGTTTAGAATAAAGCAAGTAATAAAATAGCATATCTAAGCATTAAGTAAATAAATTTGATTATATTAAAATTTTAAAAGTTGTGCACAAAGTCAAGGCAACCACTTGCAATGGCATAAAATTTTAGGAAATTTTTTACAAGTATCTCTGATCAAAGTCTCATTTTTCAATTTTAAACTAAAAATTAAAAAAAGAGGGGGCGGAGCCAAGATGGCGGAGAAGAAACACACGACTCAGTGAACATCCTCACTCCCTCACAACCAATTAGATAAATTAAGTCTCAAAATTAGCTCAGGACTGATAGATACCACAAGGACTGGAAGCACGACTTACCAGCTGAAGAGAATCTGGAGTTTCAACAGGAAAGGTCAGTTCTCAGGGGAGGAAGAAGAGAGGCCAGCACAGACGGCTGGGTGCTCACATACTGCGCCCATTGCGCTGGGAAGGGCTCTGGGATCAGAGAAGCCACTGAGGTAAAGGAATCTGGTAAAGGCTGTTAGCTCTTCTCTGCTAATTATTTAGCAGTTCAGAAGAGAAAGCCAAAATATTTTAAAACTCAGATTAGATTTTCCCCGATCCTGGGGGTGACTCAGCAGAGACTCAGCACCAGGGGGTGTGGCCTCAGCTACCACCTGAGAATAGTTAAGAGATTGACAAGTGGGTGGATATGGCCCAAGGCAACACACACTGCCTAGTTTAGCTGGAGGGAGTGGAACTCAGCTCCAGGAAGTCCCAGAGAAGCGGAACCTTTGAACTAGGGACCGCAGTTTCTGGCAGACACTTCCAGTTTGAGCGCAGGGGCTTTTCATGTCACCTGCTGCAGACATCCACTCCCCACCCGGACACATAGGCTGGGCTTTGTGCTGTCTTTACTATTCAACGCCCTCGGGCACAGCAGTGCTAATCACCTCTGAGGCACTTCCAGGGAGGGGGTGGGGAACTCTCTCCCAGAGCTCTATCTTAGCTCCGGTGCAGGAGCCACTGCATCCATCCGGTCTGGGAGGAAGCTGGTAAAGAAGTAAATAAATAATTTCCTACCCCAGGGACAGACCCCAAAAGATTTTTTAAGTATGAGCAAAAAAGCTAGAAAAACCATAGATTCCTTCTATACAGAGAAAGAGCGGGTATACAACCCCGAGGAAGTTGACAGCAGAGAGTCAGCAGATAACAACCCAAAGGGGAACGATCCCTGCCCCCCATCACATAACTCTCTCCTAGAAGAAACTCTTAAAAAATTGAGGGAGATTGAAGAAAAATGGGGAAAGGAAAGGGAAGCTATGATAGAGAATAACAACGTCCTGAAATTGGAGTTGGAAAAAATAAAGAATTCACAGGAGATGCAGGGAAACAAAATTTATGAATTAGAAAAGGTTAAAAAAACACAGGAAAGTAGGATTTCTGAATTGGAAAAGATAAAAAAGTCTCAAGAAAATAGAATTTCTGAATTGGAAAAAGAAAATAATTCTCAAAAAAAAAAATTAGGGAAATGGAAAAAAATTCAATAGAGCAAAATAATTCATTTAAAAACTCAATTGGGCATTTACAAAAAGAACTAAAAACTGTGAAAGAAGAAAATAACTCCTTAAAAGTCAGGATGGAACAAATAGAAATGAATGATTCACAGAGAACCCAAGAATCAGTCAAACAAAACAAAAAAAATGAGAAGCTGGAGAACAACGTCAAATACTTACTGGGAAAATCTATAGACCTGGAAAATAGATCTAGGAGAGATAATCTGCGGATTATTGGACTTCCAGAAAACTATGACCAAAAAAAGAGCCTAGATTCTATTTTACAGGAAATTATCAAGTAGAACTGTCCAGAGATAATAGAAACAGAAGGGAAAGTAGATGTGGAAAGAATTCATCGAACTCCTTCTGAAATAGACCCTAAAAAAAGAACACCACGGAATATAGTGGCTAAGCTGCAGAATTACCACACAAAGGAGAGAATCCTGTAAGCAGCTAGAAAAAAACAATTTAAATACCAAGGTGCCACAATAAGGGTCACCCAAGATCTGGCTGCCTCCACATTAAAAGATAGAAGGGCCTGGAACCTGATATTCCGTAAGGCAAAAGATCAAGGACTGCAACCAAGAATGAACTACCCAGCTAAGTTTAGCATCTTTTTCCATGGAAGAAGATGGTCATTCAATGAAACAGAGGAATTCTATATGTTTCTAAGAAAAAAACCAGACTTAAACAAAAAATTTGATCTACATCCACAAGACTGAAGAGAAACAGAAAAAGGTACACAGAACCCTTGAGAACTGTAACTCTGTTGTGGGTATATAAAAAAATACTCAAGGATAATTTGATTTTACTGATATAAAAGAAAAAAAGGGGGGTGTAGTAAAGGGAAGGAGGTCGGTTCAGAAAAAGGGGAAGGAGTGATAAAAAGAGGGAAACTACATCCCAGGAAGAGGCATAGAAAATACACCATATCTGAGGGAACTTAGTGAGGGGGAGAATCATTGTGTGAATCTTACTTTCATCAGGAGAGGCTAAAAGAGTAAATAATTAACATATTTGTTTTTCAGAGAATTCTCTCTCACCTTATTAAAAGGGGGGAGAGGAAAAGGGAAAAGGAAAAGGAGAATAAGTGAAGGGACTTGGAGGGAGGGGGGAGGGATCCTAAAAAAAAAAAAAAAAAGAGGGAGGGTTGCCCGTCACAAGGGGGGTCTGTAAATTAAATATCGGGGAGGGGGATCAGGGGGGTCAAGGGAAAAAAGCATAATCTGGGGATAATACGATGGCAGGAAATACAGAATTAGTAATTTTAACTGTAAATGTAAATGGGATGAACGATCCCATCAAACGGAGACGGATAGCAGATTGGATCAAAAAGCAGAACCCTACAATATGTTGCCTACAGGAAACACACTTAAAGCAGGGAGATACATACAGAATAAAGGTAAAAGGTTGGAACAGAGCCTATTATGCTTCAGGTAAAGCCAAAAAAGCAGGGGTAGCTATCCTTATCTCAGATCAAGCAAAAGCAGAAGTAGATCTCGTTAAAAAAGATAAGGAAGGAAACTATATCCTGCTGAAAGGTAGCATAAATAATGAAGCCATATCAATACTAAACATATATGCACCAAGTGGTATAGCATCTAACTTTCTAAAGGAAAAGTTAAGAGAACTGCAAGAAGAAATAGACAGTAAAACTATAATAGTGGGAGATCTCAACCTTGCACTCTCAGATTTAGACAAATCAAACCACAAAACAAATAAGAAAGAAATTAAAAAAGTAAATAGAATATTAGAAAAACTAGGTATGATAGACCTTTGGAGAAAACTGAATGGCAATAGAAAGGAATATACTTTCTTCTCAGCAGTTCATGGATCCTATACAAAAATTGACCATGTATTAGGACATAAAGATCTCAAAATTAAATGTAGGAAGGCAGAAATAATAAATGCCTTCTTCTCAGATCACAATGCAATAAAAGCTACATTCAGTAAAAAGATAGGGGTAAATAGACCAAAAAGTAATTGGAAACTGAATAATCTCATCTTAAAGAATGACTGGGTGAAAGAGCAAATTATAGAAACAATTAACAATTTCACCCAAGATAATGACAATGATGAGACATCATATCAAAATCTTTGGGATGCAGCTAAAGCAGTAATAAGGGGAAATTTTATATCTTTAGAGGCTTATTTGAAGAAAATTGAGAAAGAGAAGATTAACGAATTGGGCTTACAACTTAAAAGGCTAGAAAAAGACCAAATTATAAACTCCCAACCAAAAATTAAACTCGAAATACAAAAATTAAAAGGAGAAATCAATAAAATTGAAAGTAAAAAAACTATTGAATTAATAAATAAAACCAAGAGTTGATTTTATGAAAAAGCCAATAAAATAGATAAACCTTTGGTAAATTTGATCAAAAAAAAGAAAGAGGAAAATCAAATTGATAGTCTTACAAATGAAAAGGGGGATCTTTCCACCAATGAAGAGGAAATTAGAGAAATAATAAGGAGTTACTTTGCCCAACTTTATGCCAATAAATTTGATAACTTAAGTGAAATGGATGACTTCCTCCAAAAATATAGGCTCCCTAGATTAACAGAGGAGGAGATAAATTGCTTAAATAGTCCCATTTCAGAAAAAGAAATAAAACAAGCTATTAATCAACTCCCCAGGAAAAAATCCCCAGGGCCATATGGATTCACATGGGAATTCTACCAAACATTTAAAGAACAATTAGCCCCAATGTTATATAAATTATTTGAAAAAATAGGGGATGAAGGAGTCCTACCAAACTCCTTTTATGACACAGACATGGTACTGATACCTAAACCAGGTAGATCGAAAACTGAGAAAGAAAATTATAGACCAATCTCCTTAATGAATATTGATGCTAAAATCTTAAATAAGATATTATCAAAAAGACTTCAGAAAATCATCTCCAAGATAATACACTATGATCAAGTAGGATTTATTCCAGGAATGCAGGGCTGGTTTAATATTAGGAAAACTATTAATATAATTGACCATATTAATAATCAAATTAATAAGAACCATATGATCATCTCAATAGATGCAGAAAAAGCATTTGACAAAATCCAACATCCATTCCTACTAAAAACTCTTGAGAGTATAGGAATAAATGGACTATTCCTTAGAATAATCAGGAGCATATATTTAAGACCTTCAGTAAGCATAATATGCAATAGAAATAAACTGCAACCTTTCCCAGTAAGATCAGGAGTGAAACAAGGTTGCCCACTATCACCATTACTATTCAATATAGTACTAGAAACGCTAGCCTCGGCAATAAGAGCCGAGAAAGAGATTCAAGGAATTAGAGTAGGAAATGAGGAAATTAAACTATCACTTTTTGCAGATGACATGATGGTATACTTAGAGAACCCCAAAGACTCTGCTAAAAAGCTACTAGAAATAATTCAAAATTTCAGCAAAGTGGCAGGATACAAAATAAATCCACATAAATCCTCGGCATTTTTATATATCACTAACAAAATGCAACAGCAGGAGATACAAAGAGAAATTCCATTCCAAACAAATGTTGAGAGTATAAAATATATGGGAATCCATCTACCAAAGAAAAGTCAGGAATTATATGAGAAAAATTACAAAACACTTGCCACAAAAATAAAATCAGATTTAAATAATTGGAAAGACATTCAGTGCTCTTGGATAGGCCGAGCGAATATAATAAAGATGACAATACTCCCCAAACTAATCTATTTATTTAGTGCTATACCAATCAGACTCCCAAGAAACTATTTCAATGACCTAGAAAAAATAACAACAAAATTCATATGGAATAATAAAAGGTCGAGAATTGCAAGGGAACTAATGAAAAAAAACTCAGAGGAAGGTGGTCTAAGTGTACCTGATCTAAAGCTATATTATATAGCAACAGTCACCAAAACCATTTGGTATTGGATAAGAAATAGACCGGTAGATCAGTGGAACAGATTAGATACAAAGGACAAAAAAGGGTACATCTATAGCAATCTAATCTTTGACAAACCCAAAGATTCCAACATTAGGGATAAAAATTCATTATTCGGAAAAAACTGTTGGGAAAACTGGAAATTAGTATGGCAGAAATTAGATATGGATCCACACTTAACACCATATACCAAGATAAGATCAAAATGGATCCATGATTTAGGCATAAAGAGGGAGATAATAAATAGATTAGAGGAACAGAGGATAATCTACCTCTCAGACTTGTGGAGGAGGAAGGAATTTATGACCAGAGGAGAACTAGAGATCATTATTGATCACAAAATAGAAGATTTTGATTACATCAAACTAAAAAGTTTCTGTACAAATAATACTAATGCAAACAAGATTAGAAGGGAAGTAACAAATTGGGAAAATATTTTTAAAAACAAAGGTTCTGACAAAGGTCTCATTTCCAAAATATATAGAGAACTGACCATAATTTATAAGAAACCGAACCATTCTCCAATTGATAAATGGTCAAAGGATATACAGACAATTCTCAGAGGGAGAAATTGAAACTATATCCACTCACATGAAAGAGTGTTCCAAATCACTACTGATCAGAGAAATGCAAATTAAGACCACTCTGAGATACCACTACACACCTGTCAGATTGGCTAAGATGACTGGAACAAATAATGATAAATGTTGGAGGGGATGTGGGGAAATTGGGACACTAATACATTGCTGGTGGAGTTGCGAAAGAATCCAGCCATTCTGGAGAGCAATCTGGAATTATGCCCAAAAAGTTATCAAACTGTGCATACCTTTTGACCCAGCAGCGCTACTACTGGGATTATATCCCAAAGAAATACTAAAGAGCGGAAAGAGTCATATATGTGCCAAAATGTTTGTGGCAGCTCTTTTTGTTGTAGCTAGAAACTGGAAGATGAATGGATGTCCATCAGTTGGAGAATGGTTGGGTAAATTGTGGTATATGAAGGTTATGGAATATTATTGCTCTGTAAGAAATGACCAGCAGGAGGAATACAGAGAGGCCTGGAGAGACTTAAATCAACTGATGCTGAGTGAAATGAGCAGAACCAGAAGATCACTGTACACTTCAACAACAATACTGTATGAGGATGTATTCTGATGGAAGTGGAAATCTTCAACATAAAGAAGATCCAATTCACTTCCAGTTGATCAATGATGGACAGAGGTAGCTACACCCAGAGAAGAAACACTGGGAAGTGAATGTAAATTGTTAGCACTAATATCTGTCTGCCCAGGTTGCATGTACCTTCGGATTCTAATGTTTATTGTGCAACAAGAAAATGATATTCACACACATGTATTGTACCTAGACTATATTGTAACACATGTAAAATGTATGGGATTGCCTGTCATCGGGGGGGGAGGGAATAGAGGGAGGGGGGGTAATTTGGAAAAATGAATACAAAAATAAAAAAAAAATTAAAAAAAGAAAAATGAGTGTTGAAAATATTTATATGTAATTGGAAGGAAATAAAATTATTATTTAAAAATATTATACACAGCAATATGTTCTTGGTAGAGCTCAAAGATCATACAATTTTGGAAAGCAATTTGTAATTACGAAAATAAAATGACTAAGATATCTATAACTTTTTTAATTCAAGACTCTATCACTGCTTATTCCGCAAAGAAGGTACAGATAAAAAAACAAGTCTTCATTTGTTCCAAAATATTTATATTGGGACATTTTGTGACAGCAAGGAATAGACAAATGACTAAACAAATTGTGATAATGGATGTAATTGATTTTTACTCTGCTGTAAGAAATGATATGATAAATAGAGAATTATGGTTAGATGGATGCAGAGTGAAGTAAACAGGGCTAAAAATATAAAATAGAATTACAGTAAAATAAATGGGAACAACCACTACTCAATAAACATTTAAAAGCAAATATAAAAAATATGAATCTCAAACATGACTTAAATGATGATATAGAAAAGATATTATCCACTATTTCATATTGGGAGGTCTACAGGTATTACCTGTTGTATGAGTATTCAGACTTTTCCAATATAATAAAAGAGGAGAAATTCTTTTCCTCCTTCTTCTCCTATTCCATGTGGTGGCCTGGGATACTTAAGTCTAAAACCTAAGCCTTCAGGAAGATCCTAAATTGCTCCCTGATCTCAGTGCCAGAGTAGGAGAAAATAATCTTACATAATTCAATTTGAACTCCCCACCCGGATTAAATACAAGAAATTTAATAATTATTATGTTTCCATACTCTCCAAGAAGTATCCAATATCCCCCCTCAATTTTTCCACCAGAAGAAAACTTATCATCTGCCTGATATTAAACCCAATTTAGTCAGATTCCCTACCCAACTTTGCGCTTTTCTCTCCTGTCCTATGGAAAGCTTTAGGATATGCTTAACTACGATTTTATCTTCCCAAAAGTAAGCTTATTCTTCCCCAAATCCTTCCCTAAAGTCCCTTGAATGTTCAGGCTTCTGTTAATTGTTCTTTTTCTTATGGTGAATCACCACAAAATCCCCAATGCAGAATATTAAGGATATAACAGTCTGAATAGAACCTACTTTGCCCAGGTTATACTTATAAAATCGACAAGTCCCCTTCCCACCTTTGAGAAAGGAGCCTGTGACTAAAATATCACTTCCACTTCTTCTTACTAATTGGAGGATTCCCTGACTCCTTGCCCCAGTGCTTCATCCTGACTAAACTCCAACCACAGGAGAGGGTTGACTACTATTAATGCTGAGATTTAACAAAGGCCATCATCTGACTTGTTTTATGAATACTGAAATTTCAATTAATCCAGATTGCGTCAGTGAGAGTTGTCCTTTCTATCATTCCAACCTCACCTGTCTCTCAAAAATTTTACTTCAATTTGTAAAAGATATTGATAACATGGAGACCATCCAAAAGAAGGTAACCAAGATAATGAAGGGGCTTGGATTTATGCTATGTGAGAACATTAGTTGAAGGAAAAGGGAAGAAAATAGGAGAGGGGATAAGGAGTATTTATAGATAGATTTGAATAGCCATAATGTAGTAAATGACTTAATCTATTTGACCACAGAGGAATGAGGAATGGAAGCTGTAAAGAGGCTAATTTAGGATTGATATAAGGAAAAATATTTTTCTCAAAATAGAGCTAACCAAAAGTGGAATGTTCTGTCTCATTAGGTAGTGGGCTATCTTTCATTGGAAAATTTTAAAGTATATTTTAGAGGTTGTTGTAGTGAAAATTGCCCCCCTATAAGAACTGAACTAAGTGACTGATAAATTCTTTTCAATTAATTAGATCAAATATCTTACATGATTTAACTTCAGTTAAGCAAAGGAATAGGAAAAGAAAGAGACTGAAGATGGAGAGAGGAGGGGGAAGACAGACAAAGAAACAGACACAAAGATAGAATACAAAGATAGATGAAGGAAAAATGAGACAAATTCCAAATATATCTAAAACTAATGGAAAGGGTGAACAATCATATAAAAGGTAGGATAAGAAATTATAGCTTTAAAAATTTTGAATGTACAAAAAAAATCAACTTGCTCTAAGAGAACTGGTCAAGTAACAACTAGATTATAGATATGGAAGATTAGAAGTTCAAACTTTAGATTACATTGAAATACTGGAAAATATAGAAGAAGCATGGGAGGGGGGTTATATTATTTTTGATGACATAATTACTTGCAAAATTATTCTTCAGAATAGATAAAATAGAGTACTACCTCTACTTGTTTAACAAGAACTCTAAATTCTAGATACATTTGGAGACAAAGAAATAAACTATGAAATGATTATTCCAAAGAAAATTTTATAACCTTTAGGAAAGAAAAGAGTTATTTTTTAAAATGTCACATCAGTCTTTTCAAAAACAACAAATAAGTGAAATATTTTGAATAAAAAAAATTATAAAAGTCTTAAAGTGTTAGAGCTCCCTCCCAAATTATGTATCCTGCACTTTTATGAAAAAAAGACTAAATTACTTCAAATATCAAGGCTTGAAATATTTTAATAAATATTCATAACTAAAATCCTTTCCTGCTTAATATACTAAAAACTTCAAAGAGTTTCCCCTCAGACTCTCTCTTCAGAAATATAAATTATCTTGTTCCCAATGGGAGAACTCATTCACTCTGTATTGTCTGACATATATTCTTCTATGGATTTTCTCTGATTTCTGTTTGCTGTATGTTGGGATAAATGAATTTATTTGCTATTTATAATAAGGGTTCATTGTAGAACTGGATCCAGTGAGAAAGGAGTCAGGAGTCAAGTCTTTGGATAAGTGATTTATATATATATATATATATATATATATATATATATATATGTGTGTGTGTGTGTGTGTGTGTGTGTGTATACATGTATATGTATATATGTGTATATATACATGTATATGTATATATAACCTATATTTAAAATTATATGTATATTTAAATTATATATAATTTTATATAATTATAATTTATATATGCATATATACTTATATATTATGAAAGAGCAATGAAAAGTGTAGCTTGAAATTAAAAATTACTTCCCCTAGGCTAACAATTTTAAGGTAGCAGATTAATATAATTCTAGCCCAGAATTTCTCTTTCTGTCTCTGTCTCTCTGGTTGCTGTCTACCTCTTCCTGTCTCTCTTGCCTCTCTGTATTTGTTCTCTGTATCTTTCTCTTTCTCCATCTCCATCTCCATCTCCATCTCCATCTCCATCTCCATCTCCATCTCCATCTCCATCTCCATCTCCATCTTTCTTTCTCCCTCTTCCCCTCTCTCTCCCTACCTCTCCTTCTCTTTCTCTTCCTGTCCTTCTCTCCATGTACTTCTCCCTCCTTCCCTCTTTTCCTTTGTTTCTCTGACCCTGTCTTGCTCTCGCTCTGTTTCTCTCTCTCTCTCTCTCTCTCTCTCTCTTCTCTCTCTCTCTCTCTCTCTCTCTCTCTCTCTCTCTCTCTCTCTCTCTCTCTCTCTCTATCTATCTATCTCTCTCCTCCTTCTTGCTCAGGACAACAGAATGGACAAATTTTTGCCCTAAATTGTTGTTTTTCTTCTGGAAAACTGAAGAAGTTTTGAAGTAATAAGCTTGCTTCTCTGAAAGTCACATCTAGATAATCTTACATAGTCAAAAACAACAACAACAACAACAAAAATTCACTACAACCTTTTATATGATCATTGATAAAAATAATTTAAATCAAATATTAGCAAATAATATATAGTAACATTTCAAAAATACCCATTTTGTCAGGTTTGATTCATGCAGGAATACAAATTTTGCTGGATAGTAGGAAAAGTAGCAAGATAAATAAATATAATATCATTATATCAACAAATATAGAAAAAAAAACTTCTGAGAAGATTCAATACCCATTTTGTTAGAAACACTAAAAAAATGCGAGAATCAGTAACTTTTGCCTAACTATGAAAAAATAGTATTTATCTAAAATTAAGTGCTTGCATTATATGTAGTAGATATAAATTAGGAACCTTTCCAATAAGATAAGGGTTAAAATGAAAATACCACCAGTACAACTGCTATAGAACTAGAAATACTAGCTTTAAGTATAAGAGAAAATGAGGAATAAACAGAGACAAAAGAAGAAAAATTATCATTTTATGTAATATGCTTTACTTAGAAAACTAATGATCTGAAATTAATTATAATAATTCCTTAAAGTTACAGCTTATAAAATAAATTCACAATTATGAGCACTTCTCTATATTACCAATAAGCAAGAGGTAGTTTAAGTATAAAATGTATAAAATACTTGGGATTATATCTGCCAAAACATAAATAGAAATCATATGTACATAATTATAAAATATATTTAAAGAAAAATAAATCTAAATAATTGTAGAAAAATAAATTGTTCATGGGTAGGCATAAAATGTTAAAATACTAAATAAATTAATTTATTTTTCAACAACAAACCAATGAATAAAAGGAAGGAAAGGTCAAAAATCTCAAGGAAACTAATGCAACAAAAGAAATAAGAAATGGTACTTAACAGAACTACATCTCAAAATACACAACAAAATTATAATTGTCAAAACAATTTGGTAGTGGATAAGAAAAGAAAAATTTTGGTGGAAAAACATTGTATGCAAAATGTATAAAAGCAATTGTGGACTAATGATCATAAGAACAAAGATCACAACTACTGGGATAAGAACTAATTAGTTGACAAAAATAGTTGGGAAAACATGAAAGCAGTCTGGAAGAAACTAGGTATATACCAACATCTCACATCTTATATCAGGATAAACTTCAGATGAATTTAGACATAAAGTATGATAACATAATGAGTTGGAAAAGAAAGGTAGAAACTTATCTTTTTGAAAGATAAATCAGCACTTTTCAAGAGAAAGAAAGATTGGAAGAAGGGGAAATGGTCAATTTTGATTGAATAAGTTTTACACAAATAAAATCATATATCTAAAATTAGAAAAGAAACAAATATCTGAAAAAATATTTGTAACAAGTTTTTTTTTTTTTTTTCTGATAAAAACTTCATTTCTAGTAAATATAGCCACATAGAGTATTAGGATTACTAGGTGAGAACTCAGGTTGTCTGGACAGTGACAAGGTGAGAATTCAGGTTGTCTGGACAATTACAAGGTGAGAACTCAGGTTGATTTGATAGAAGGAGCAAGCTCATTGGCTGAAGTGGTTCTTCCCAGAAGCCCTTGCATTATCTCATGCCCATTCTCTGGGAGGATAAAAGAGGACAGCACTCCAGGAAGAGGAGAAGACTCTGCACTACATCTGGCTTGACGCAGCTCTCTGCAGGAAGGGAAGTCAGCTCTCTGCAGGAAGGGAAGTCACTTCTCTGGACAAGAGTTAACAGCAACTGCCTGGAGACAACGGTTCGTTACAGAAAGAAGAATCTGTCTGAGAGATTTGAGTAGACACAGCAGATCTCTTCCCAGAGAGCGATCCGGCAGCTTCTGGAGATGACAGCTCGCTACAATAGAGAACTTAATCAATTTGATAAAGAGCCAGTATCTAATTGATAAATAGTTAAAGGATATGAACAATTGTCAGAAGAATACATTTATAATTATTTATATGGAAAAGTGTTCCTAATCACTAATTACTGATTAATTCAAATCAAAATTACTCTGAGTCTCCATCTCTTATTTAACAGAATGCCAGAGTTGGTTTTTAAAAATTGTTGGAGAGACTGAGAAAATAGTTTTGTACTCTTTGTGAAGTTGTACTGGTCTATACATTTTGAAAAATGATTTGCAATAATAGCCAAAAATTATTCTTAAATTATAATTTTAAATTAAATTATTTATTATTCTTTGACACAGTAATACCATTATTATGACTATACCTGTTAGAGATCATAGAAAAAAGAAAATCACTTTTTGTATGAAAATCTTGTAGCTGCTCTTTTTTGTTGCAACAAATAATTGGAAATTGAGGTAAATTTCCTCAGTTGAGAGATGATGGAAATAGTTGAGAGATGACAGAGCTAGTAATGGAAATAAAAGGATTTAGGTTTTTTTGATAATGCAATTATCAAATGCCAGCATTCAGTTCAAGTTTGGTGTTTAATGAACCACTCTAATTTCTGGACACTTAACTAAGGAAGTTTATTATTATCACTATTATTCAAAATTATACTTGAAAAGCAAATATAACAGACAAGAATGATAAATTGACAATAAGAATATGCAATGAGAAAACAAAACTTCACTCTTTATAGATAATATACTTAGAGAATAAAATAAAAAATACTTGAAGCAATTAACAAATGTAATAAATAAATTTAACAAATAAACTCATATAAATCAATAGCTTTCTATATAGAATCAACCAAGTCTAGCGGGAAGATATAGAAAGAAAAGTACCATTTAAAATAATTGCAAACAATTAAAAAAAAAAAAAAACTTGGGGCCTACCTCCCAAGTCAAACCATGATCTATATCAACATAATCATAAAATATTTTCACCAAACTACCTGGAGAAATAATAACTTCATATAGGCTGAGCCTATATAATACAGACACTAACTAAATTAATTTACTTCTTGCTACACTAACCAAAGTACCAAAGAATTGTTTTAAAATGTAGAAAAATAGTTACAGAAATGATTTGGAATAATCAAAGGTCAAGAATATAAAAAAGAGGGGAAAAAAGAAATTAAAAAGGCTTAGAGGCACCAAACCTTAAATTATATTACTAAGTAGTAATCATAAAGAAGAATTTAGCATTGACCAAGAAATAGAATGGTGGATTAATAGAATAGGTGAGGTACACAGTACACAGTAGTAAATTATCATAGCAATTTAGTGGTTGATAAATCCAGATCTAAGCTTTGGGATTAAGAACTCATCATTTGCCAAAAATTGCTAGAAAAACTGCAAGTACTTTGGCAAAAAGCATATGGATTTCCCCAGAATAATTTTTTTAAATATGTAAACATATACAGAATGATAAAGCAAATAAATTTTATTGAAATATTTTTCAATTTTTAAAAAGTCCATATACTTCAGCTTAAATCTTCTATTATATGTAGAATATTTTATATAATGCAATAAAATTAGAATAAATAACAATATCTTATGCAAAACTTTGAAGTTATATGAAAACCAAAAAACAATAGATAAGATAAAGATTCTATTAAATAATAAATAAGAAAAACTCTCTAAGAGAGCACAATACAAATTATGAAATTCAATAAAAAAAACCTGTGATTAGAAGCAAATTCATACCATTTCATTTATGCAAATGAAAAAAACTTAATTAATTTTGGCAGTAAAAGACAAATGATAATATTAAAAAGTTTTTAAAATGAGGAATTTAGAAGTAAAAACAGAAGTAAATATAATAGAAAAAAATTTAATTAAATCATTAAAACTAACATTTAGCTTTTAACAAGACCAAAAATTGCCACATTAATAGCAAATTAATTCTTTCCCTGCCTTTTCTAATATTTTTATTTTCCCCATTTACATATAAAACATTTTTACATTTGTTTATAAAACTTTTAGTTTCATATTCTCTCCCTTGTTCCTACCCCACATTAAGAATGCACATGTGAAATAAAACAAAACATTTCCATGACAGTCAATTGTGATAGAAAAAATAGATCTCCTTTCTATCACTTCCCAAAAAATAAAGCCTCATGAAAAAATGTAGGCTTCAATCTGTATACAGACACTATCATCAGTTAATTCTCTGATTATGGATGGGATTTTTCATCATATTCAGAGTAGTTTCAGATTATTATATTGCTTAGAATAGTAGTCATGCACAGCTGATCATCCCAAAACATTGATATTACTTTGTATCCAGTGCATTTTACTTTATTTGAGCTCACTGAGTACTATCCAGGTTTTTCTGAGAACATGCTGCTCATCAGTTCTTATAAAACAATAATATCTGATCACAATCACATGTCACAATTTATTTAGCAATTCCCCAATTGATGGGTATCCCCTCTGGATGACTATTTTTATACATGTAGATCCTTTTCCATTTGAAAAAAATCTCTTTGGTGATTAATCCCTAGTAGTGGTATCATTAGGTCAAAGGATATGCATAACTTTGTGCAAAGTGCATATCTTTTGATCATTTGTGAATTGGCCCATAGCTCTTATTTGTGTTTTTTTTTAATAACTTTTGATCAGTTTCTTATACTTTTGAGAAATGAGGCCTTCATCAGAGAAACTTGCTTCAAAATTCTTCTCATAATTACTATTTATAACATTATTTTCCACCTGTTTATTCTATTTTCTCTCTCCTTTCACCTCATTTTGTCTCAAAAGTGTGCAAATTTAAATTTTTTTAAAGAGAAAAATAAGCACTTTGCATATGTTAAGTGTAAGATCCTGGCAATTAAAAGAAAATTGAAGAATACTGTATGTGAATACTTCACACAGCTATAATCTAACAATCTAACAGATTCATAGGTTGTTATTTCCCTGGAGTTAGAATCAGGGAGAGCTGAATTACAAACTTGTCTCAGTCATTTAATAGATGTATAATTCAGGGCAAGCCACTAAACTTCTCAACCTCAATTTCTTCATCTGTAATTGGGGGTGATAGTAACAATCCATACGTCAAAACTTCGTTATAATGAATAAGCAAGATAATTTAAAAGCAAAGTACCCTATAAAATATAAAAAGCTAGATACCTATTAGCTATTAAAAGCAAAATGTTAAAATATACTGAATATTCTTTACAAAAATATAAACTGCCTATCATTTAAATATACTAAAATAAATACATTGTCATCAAATAATTATCTTGTATACTGGCCCCTCAAAAATAAATACAATTAAGGGGGAGAAAAGCAAAAAGATCCCACTATATTATCCAGATAATTTACATCAACTCTTAAGAACAAAATAATTCCCATGTGTTATTACCCAATATCTTTGAAGCAGATACAATAATGATTATAAAACTGTGAAAAATTATAGACTAATTTTACCAAAGGTAATACATGTAAAAAACACTAGTCTAAAATATTTGATTGATAAAATTATTCATGAATAAAAAACATCATTATTAAGAGACATATTATCTATTCAACTCTTGGAAGGCTTTTTTTTTTCAAATGCTAGTTTCGAGCTTTCAATTCACCTTTTTCTCCCTATGTTGTGTGACTCTTGTCCAGTTCTTCCATAAATTCACCACAGAATATTCATATCTTCTAAATTTTCCTTGACATAATGAGGATGCCAGTGGATCACTGTGATTGTTTATTGACTCATCCTATCTTGCTTATTTTCCATTCCTATTCTTTAAATTCCTCATTAGTTATGTGGTGAAACTTGTTAATCCTGAACATCTGCATTGCCCTTTATGTGGAATGTTTTTAGTTCTTCAATGATGATTGTGTTTCACATCTCACTTTCATTAGTAGAATATTGACATTAAAAATATGGAGAAATAATTAAAATAGTTTACCAATGTCCTGAAGGTAATTGGTCCTATTTATTTTGTAGTAGCTCACTTAAATCCCAGTACTCTTGTAGTTAAGATTTAGTTTTGGGAAAAAATGAAGCCCTCAAGAGCCATTGAACAATAAAATTTACTTTATTCAAAAATAGCAATTCGGGGCAGAGTGAAGATGGCAGAGAAGATACACATGATTTTGTGAGCTCCCTTCTTCCCTCATTACCAATTAGTTAAATCAGCCTAAAAATAAAGCTGGACTGATAGAAACCACAAGGATTGGAAGCACGACTTACCAGCTGAAGAGAATCTGGAGTTTCAACAGAAAAGGTCTGTTCCCAGGGGAGGAAGAAAAAAGGCCAGCACAGACAGGGTGCACCAATTGAGCTGGGGAGAGCTCTGGGATCACAGAAGACACTGAGATAGAAGAATCTGGCACAGGCTGTTAGCTCTTCTCGGCTTATAAAACAGCACTTCAGAAGAGAAATCAAGCCACTTTAAAATATAAAACCAGATCTTAAATCCACCCCAATCTGGAAGTGACTTAACAGATCTTGGCAAGGCTGTGCAGCCGCTTTCTGCTGTCAGGGGCTTCACCTTGGGGTAGTTAAAAAATTGAACAGTGGGGACACAGCCTGAGGCAACATCTAATCCACATAGTGCCGGGCTTGGGTGGAGGCTGTGGAACTCAGCCACAGAAGTCCCAGAGAAGAGGAAACTTTGAAATAGGGACTGTGATTTCTGGGCAAGCACTTCCAGTTTGAGTGCAGGGGCTTTTCACATCAGCTGCTGATATCCACTCCCCACAGGACACATTGGCTGGGCTTTGTGTCGCCTTTACTGTTCAGTCTTAAACCTCAGAGCAGTCGGTAGGACACACAGCAGGGTCCTCCACTGGGCAACCCTCACAGAGCAGTCGTACTAATCACCTCTGAGGCACTTCTAGGAAGGGGGAGGGGAACTCTCTCCCAGAGCTATCTCTTAGCTCAGACACAGGAGACGCTGCATCCATCCAGTTCGGGAGGAAGCTGGTAAATAAAATAAATAAATTTCTTACCCCAAGGACAGACCCCAAAAGATTTTTAATGATGACTAAAAAGCTGAAGAGAATTATTGATTCCTTCTACACAGAGAAAGAGTGGGTATCCAACCCCAAGGAAGTTAATAGCAGAGAGTCAGCAGATAACAGCCTAAAGGGGAACAATACCTGCCCCCATCACATAAATCTCTCCTAGAAAAGACTATTAAAAAGTTAAGAGAGTTTGAAGAAAAATGGGGAAAGGAAAGAGAAGCTATGATAGAGAATAAAAATGTTCTGAAATTTGAGTTGGAAAAAATAAAGAATTCACAGGAGATGCAGGGAAACAAAATTTGTGAATTAGAAAACATTAAAAAATCACAGAAAAGTAGAATTTCTGAATTGGAAAAGATAAAAAATTCTCAAGAAGGATTTCTGAATTGGAAAAGATAAAAATGTCTCAAGAAAGTAGGATGTCTGAAGTGGAAAAAGAAAATAATTCTCTAAAAAAAAAATTAGGGAAATGGAAAAAAATTCAATAGAGCAAAATAATTCATTTAAAAACTCAATTGGGCCTGATACAAAAAGAACTAAAAATGTGAATGAAGAAAATAACTCATTAAAAATCAGGACGGAACAAATAGAAATGAATGATTCATTCAGAACCCAAGAATCAGTCAAAAAAAAAAATGAAAAGCTGGAGAATAAGGTCAAATACTTACTGGGAAAATCTATAGACCTGGAAAATAGATCTAGGAGAGATAATCTGAGGATCATTGGACTTCCTGAAAACTATGACCAAAAAAGGAGCTTAGATTCTATTTTACAGGAAATCATCAAAGAGAACTGTCCAGAGATAATAGAAACAGAAGGGAAAATAGGCATTGAAAGAATTCATTGAACACCTTCTGAAAAACATCCTAAAAAAAGAACGCCACAGAATATTATGGTTAAGCTGCAGAATTACCACACAAAGGAAAAAATATTGCAAGCAGCTAGAAAAAAGCAATTCAAATATCAAGGAGCCAAAATAAGGGTCACTTAAGATCTGACTGCCTCCACATTTAAAGATCGAAGGGCCTGGAACCTGATATTCCGAAAGGCAAAAGATCAAGTATTGTTGCAACCAAGAATAAACTACCCAGATAACTTTAGCATTTTCTTCCATGGAAGAAGATGGTCATTTAATGAAACAGAGGAATTCCATTTGTTTCTAAGAAAAAAACCAGACTTAAACAAAAAATTTGATTTACATCCAGAGAAGAGAAACAGAAAAAGGTAAAAAGAACTCTTGAGAACTGTATCTCTGTTGTGGATATATAGAAAGTCTGCATGGATAATTTGATTTTACTGATATTAAAAAAGGGGAAATAGTAAAGGGAAGAGGGGTAGTATCAGAAAAAGGGGAAGGAGTGATAAAAAGAGGGAAACTACATCTCAGGAAGAGGCATAGAAAATATACCATATCTGAGGGAATTTAGAGAGAGGGAGAAACATTGTGTGAATCTTACTCTCATCAGAATAGGCTCAAAGAGTAAATGATTGACATATTTCTTTTTCAGAGAATTCTCTCTCACCTCATTAAAAGGGGGGGATGAAAAGGGAAAAGGAAAAGGGGAATAAGGGAAGGGTACAAGAAAGGGGAAGGGACTTAAAAGGAAGGGGAGGTTTACTAAAAAGGGAGGGCTGTGCATCACAAGTGGGGTTTATAAATTAAATATTGGGGAAGAGATTCAGGGGGATCAAGGGGAAAAAAAGCATAATCTTGGGATAATATGATGGCAGGAAATGCAGAATTAGTAATTTTCACTGTAAATGTGAATGGTATGAACTCTCCCATCAAACGGAGGCAGATAGCAGACTGGATCAAAAGTCAGAACCCTACAATATGTTGTTAACTGGAAACACACTTAAAGCAGTGAGATACATACAGAGTAAAGGTAAAAGGTTGGAGCAGAATCTATTATTATTCAGGTAAAGCCAAAAAAGCAGGGGTAGCCATCCTTATCTCAGATCAACCAAAAGAAGAA
Source organism: Sminthopsis crassicaudata (assembly GCF_048593235.1). NCBI lineage: Eukaryota > Metazoa > Chordata > Mammalia > Dasyuromorphia > Dasyuridae > Sminthopsis > Sminthopsis crassicaudata. The sequence goes on along the minus strand of NC_133617.1, from coordinate 548,911,623 downwards.
GTTGATCTAATTAAAAGAGATAAGGAAGGAAACTATATCCTGCTAAAAGGTAGCATAAACAATAAAGCCATATCAATACTAAACATATATGCACCAAGTGGTATAGCATATAACTTTCTAAAGGGAAAGTTAAGAGTTGCAAGAAGAAATAGAGAGTAAAACTATAATAGTGGGAGATCTCAACTTTGCACTCTCAGATTTATACAAATCAAACCACAAAACAAATAAGAAAGAAATTTAAAAAGTAAATAGAACATTAGAAAAACTAGGTATGATAGACCTTTGGAGAAAACTGAACGGCGATAGAAAGGAATATACTTTCTTCTCAGCAGTTCATGGAACTTATACAAAAATTGACCATATATTAGGACATAAAGATCTCAAAATTAAATGCAGGAAGGCAGAAATAATGAATGCCTTCTTCTCAGATCACAATGCAATAAAAGCTACATTCAATAAGAAGTTAGGGGTAAATAGAACAAAAAGTAATTGGAAACTGAATAATCTCATCTTAAAGAATGACTGGGTGAAACAGCAAATTATACAAACAATTAATAATTTCACCCAAGATAGTGACAATGATGAGACATCATACCAAAATCTGTGGGATGCAGCTAAAGCGGTAATAAGGGGAAATTTTATATCTTTAGAGGCTTATTTGAACAAAATAGAGAAAGAGAAGATTAATGAATTGGGCCTGCAACTTGAAAAGTTAGAAAAAGACCAAATTAAAAACCCCCAACCAAAAATCAAACTTGAAATACAAAAATTAAAAGGAGAAATCAATAATATTGAAAGTAAAAAAAAAAAAAAACTATTGAATTAATAAATAAAACCAAGAGTTGATTTTATGAAAAAGCCAATAAAATAGATAAACCTTTGGTAAATCTGATCAGAAAAAGGAAAGAGGAAAATCAAATTGTTAGTCTTACAAATGAAAAAGGGTATCTTTCCACCAATGAAGAGGAAATTAGAGAAATAATAAGGAGTTACTTTGCCCAACTTTATGCCAATAAATTTGATAACTTAAGTGAAATGGATGACTTCCTCCAAAAATATAGGCTTCCTAGATTAACAGAGGAGGAGGTAAATTGCTTAAATAGTCCCATTTCAGAAAAAGAAATAGAACAAGCTATTAATCAACTCCCCAGGAAAAAATCCCCAGGACCAGATGGATTTACATGTGAATTCTACCAAACATTTCAAGAACAATTAGCCCCAATGTTATATAAACTATTTGAAAAAATAGGGGATGAAGGAGTCCTACCAAACTCCTTTTATGACACAGACATGGTACTGATACCTAAACCAGGTAGATCAAAAACTTTGAAAGGAAACTATACACCAATTTCCTTAATGAATATTGATGCTAAAATTTTAAATAAGATATTAGCAAAAAGAATTCAGAAAATCATCCCCAGGATAATACACTATGATCAAATAGGACTTATACCAGCAATGCAGGGCTGATTTAATATTAGGAAAACTATTAGTATAATTGACCATATTAATAATCAAATTAATAAAAAACATATGATCAATTAAATAGATGCAGAAAAAGCATTTGACAAAATCCAACACCCATTCCTACTAAAAACACTTGAGAGTATAGGAATAAATGGACTATTCCTTAGAATAATCAGGAGTATATATATACGACTTTCAGTAAGCATAATATGCAATAGAGATAAACTGAAACCTTTCCCAGTAAGATCAGGAGTGAAACAAGGTTGCCCACTATCACCATTACTATTCAATATAGTACAAGAAACGCTATCCTTGGCAATAAGAGCTGAGAAAGAGATTCAAGGAATTAGAGTAGGAAATAAGGAAATCAAACTATCACTCTTTGCAGATGACATGATGGTATACTTAGAGAACCCCAAAGACTCTGCTAAAAAGCTATTAGAAATAATTCAGAATTTTAGCAAAGTTGCAGGATACAAAATAAATCCACATAAATCCTCAGCATTTTTATATATCACCAACAAAATGTAACAGCAAGAGATACAAAGAGAAATTCCATTCCAAACAAATGTTGAGAGTATAAAATATTTGGCAATCCATCTACCAAAGAATAGTCAGGAATTATGTGAGCAAAATTACGAAACACTTGCCACAAAAATAAAGTCTGATTTAAATAATTGGAAAGACATTCATTGCTCTTGGATAGGCTGAGCGAATATAATAAAGATGACAATACTCCCCAAACTAATCTATTTATTTAGTGCTATACCAATCAGACTCCCAAGAAACTATTTTAATGACCTAGAAAAAATAACAACAAAATTCATATGGAAGAATAAAAGGTCGAGAATTGCAAGGGAACTAATGAAAAAAAACTCAGATGAAGGTGGTCTAGGTGTACCTGATCTAAAGCTATATTATATAGCAGCAGTCACCAAAACCATTTGCTACTGGCTAAGAAATAGACCAGTCAATCAGTGGAACAGATTAAGTACAAAGGACAAAAAAGAGTACATCTATAGCAATCTAGTCTTTGACAAACCCAAAGATACCAACATTAGGGATAAAAATTCATTATTTGAAAAAAACTGTTGGGAAAACTGGAAATTAGTATGGCAGAAATTAGATATGGATCCACATTTAACACCATATACCAAGATAAGATCAAAATGGGTCCATAATTTAGGCATAAAGAATGAGATCATAAATAGATTAGAGGAACAGAGAATAGTCTACCTCTCAGACCTGTGGAGGAGGAAGGAATTTATGACCAGAGGAGAACTAGAGATCATTATTGATCACAATATAGAAGATTTTGATTACATCAAACTAATAAGTTTCTGTACAAACAATACTAATGCAAACAAGATTAGAAGGGAAGTAACAAAATGGGAAAATATTTTTACAGTTAAAGGTTCTGATAAAGGTCTCATTTCCAAAATATACAGACAACTGACCCTAATTTATAAGAAATCAAATCATTCTCCAATTGATAAATGGTCAAAGGACATGAACAGACAATTCTCAGATGATGAAATTGAAATTATATCCACTCCTATGAAAGAGTGTTCCAAATCACTACTGATCAGAGAAATGCAAATTAAGACAACTCTGAGATACTACTACACACCTGTCAGATTGGCTAAGATGACAGGAACAAATAATGATGAATGTTGGAGGGGATGTGGGAAAACTGGGACACTAATACATTGGTGGTGGAGTTGTGAAAGAATCCAACCATTCTGGAGAGCAATTTGGAACTATGCCCCAAAAGTTATCAAACTGTACATCCCCTTTGATCCAGCATTGCTGCTATTGGGCTTATATCCCAAAGAAATACTGAGGAGGGGAAAGGGACCTGTATGTGCCAAAATGTTTGTGGCAGCTCTTTTCGTAGTGTCTAGAAAATGGAAGATGAATGGATGTCCATCAATTGGAGAATGGTTGGGCAAATTATGGTATATGAAGGTTATGGAATATTATTGCTCTGTAAGAGGAGGAATACAGAGAGGCTTGGAGAGACTTACATCAACTGATGCTGAGTGAAATGAATAAAACCAGAAGATCGCCGTACACTTCAATGTTGTATGAAGATGTATTTTGATGGAAGTGGATATCTTCAACATAAAGAAGATCCAAGTCATTTCCAGTTGATCAATGATGGACAGAAACAACTACACCCAGAGAAGGAACACTGGGAAGTGAATGTAAATTGTTAGCACTACTGTCTATCTACCCAGGTTACTTATACCTTTGGAATCTAATACTTAACGTGCAACAAGAAAATGGGATTTATACACATATATTGCATCTAGGTTATATTGTAACACATGTAAAATGTATGGGATTGCCTGTCATTAAGGGGAGGGAGTAGATGGTGAGAGGGGATAATTTGAAAAAATGAATACAAGCGATAATGTTATTAAAAAATACTCATGCATATATACTGTCAAAAAAACTTATAATTATAAAATTAAAATAATAGCAATTCAGTGTCAAATAACGTCAAGTCTAAATAACACAAATAAAGTTCTATCTAAACAAATAGGGAAAAAAAATCAATTGCTCAAGGGTAGACTGACCTCATATAAGAATGACAATTCTATCTCAATTGATCTAATTGTTCAGTGCCATACCAATCAAACTGCCAAAAAATTATTTATATAATTAGAAAAAATAATAACAAAAGTCATCTGGACAAATCAAAAGGTCCAGAATATCAAGGGAATTAATGAAAAAAAAAAATACAAAGGATAATGGCTCAGCAGTACCAAACCTAAAACTACATTAGAAAACAACAGTCATCAAAATAATTTGGTACTGGTTAACAAATAGAGTTGTGGATTAGTGGCCTAGATTAGATATACATGACATAATAATCAAAGCCTCTAGTAATCTAGTATTTGATACATTCTCAAACTCCAGCTTCTGGAATAAGAACTCACTATTTGAAAAAAAATTGCTAGGAAAACTGGAAAATAATGTGTGAGAAACTCAACATAGATTTACATCTGATACCCCATTGCAAAAGAAGGTCAAAATGCAAGCATGATTTAGATATAAAGGATATTCCTATAAACAAATTAGAAGAACAAGGTGTAATTTCCCTATCAGATTTTTGGAGTAGGGATGAATTTTATGACCAAAGAACTAGAGAACATTATGAAATGCAAAATGGACACCTTTGATCACACTAAATTAAAAAGCTTTTCTGCAAACAAAACCAAAAGGAACAAGATTAAAAGTGAAGTATAAGCTGAGGAAAAATCTTTATAGTGTTTCCTATAAAGATCCCATTTTAAATATAAAAAAGAACTGTGTCAAAATTATAGGAATGTATAAGACTTTTATAAGAATACAAGTTATCTCCAATTGATAAATGGTCAGAGGATATGAAAAGATAATTTTCAGATGACAAAATTAAAGCCATGTATAGTCGTATGAAAAAAATGCTTTAAATAACTACTGATTAGATAAATGAAATTAAAACAACTCTGAGGTACCACCTCACAATTCTCAGATTGGTTAATGTGACAGGAAAAGATAATGATAAATGTTGAAGGGAATGTGAGAAAACTGGGACACTGATACATTGTTGGTGGCGTTGTGAAATGATCCAGCCATTCTGGGGAGCAATACCCCAAAAAAACTATCAAACTGTACACACCCTTTGACTCAGCAGGGCCACTACTGGAACTGTAAACCAAGGAAATAATAAAGGAGGGAAAAGGACCCACATGTGCAAAAATTTTTGTAGCGAAGAAATGGAAAGTTATTAGATGCCCATCAATTGGAGAATGGCTGAACAAGTTGTAGTATATGAAGAATGGAATATTATTGTTCTATGAAAAGTGATGAATAACCTGATTTTAGAAAGATCTGGGAAGATTTACATGAACTGATGCCGAGTGAAACAAGCAGAACCAGGAATACATTGTACACAATAATATAAAGAATGTGTGATGATCAACTACGAAAGACTCGATTGTTCTCAGTGGTTCAGTGATCCAAAGCATCCCCAATAGACTTTGGACAGGAAATGTCATCTGCATCTGGAAAAAGATCTAAGAAAACTAAAGATATATCGACATGTGCTGTGTTCACTTCTTTTTTATGTTTTTTAAATCTCTCCTATGTTTTTTTTTCCTTTTGTTCTGATTGTTCTCTCTCAATGTGATTCATAAAACAATATGCATTAAAATAAATTGATTTTAAAGAAAGGATACAGTAGCATTTACCTTCCCTGAACATGAACTCCCTCTTCTTCATCTGAAAAAGCTTTTGCTTAGTATGAGGATTCAAGTGGTCTCAGTTACCTAAGTCTGAGAAGTCTAAGTACACAAGAAATTTTATGTTTGCAGATCCCACTACATGGGAATCTTTGTGCTTCTAGTCCAGGAAGTGGTATCAGGGAAATTGGGGCCAAGTAGTTTTCCTGGAAGGAAAAAGTGAGGGGGAAGACTAGTTTTTTCACATTTCTCTTCCTGTTCAAATCATTCATTACTATTTATCCCAAACTGAAAAGCAACCTCAATAGCTTATTCCAATTAAGATTATAGAGCTAATTATAAATTTAAAATATCCCCCCAAAAAACTAAGCTTTATGGATGAGAAAATAGAATTGCTCATGGTCATGTAATTAGTGAGCATCTAATAGAAAAAATTCAAGATCCAGGCCCTTCATTACAAATCTAAATCTCTGTATTTTATTGCTTCAACAATAACTGACGTTTATGTTAATGTTTTTAAGATTGTAGAGATTTGCATGTTCCCAAATTTTATTCTTACAACACTTCTGCAACATTATTATCAAAATCAATAATACATAGTTGAAATACTATCTTATTTGTATTAATTAGTGTTGTATTATAAATTATAAATTATATTAAAGTTTGCTTAAACAACATTTATTGCTTATTTAGTATGTTCCAGTTCCTTTACTACAGATGCTATTTACGCTTATTTCCTAAATAAGAAAACTGAAGTTCAGGAAATTTTGAAGATTTTCTACGGGTCTCACAACATTAAATGTCATAAAAAGATCTGAATCTGGCTCTCTCTGTCCATGATCACCATTACTTATTTTTGGGAATAATTTCACTGAGAGAATCAGACCTGTCACATGATTAAAGTATTTATTGCAATGTAAGTACAAGTTAAATGATGATTTGATGATGAGAGAATAAACATCCATGGATTTTTTAAAACAGACCAAGAATATTTTAATTCCCACAAGTAAGCCTCCCCACATGTAGCAGTCTTTTGTCTACTCTATATGTAGCAGAGTTCTATATTAATAAGTGTACATTATACTAAGTGCTCTTGGAGATAAACACACAAAATTCAAAATCTTAGTTTACAATTAAATTATTGTTTGAACAATTCTCTGACTAGGTTCAAAGTCTTACAAGGGATATGTTCTGGTATTATTTCATAAATTACTAATAATACATTATCTCTCTGAGCTCCCACCCACATAAGAATAAGGGAACATTTTCTTCTAAGCTTTTTCTCTTTTTTCAGTTTTAAATCTCATTCTCATAGATTTAAACAAACTCTAATGTTAATAACCATATAATTTATAAAGAAAGCTTAATAATACAAATAAGATAGCATTTTTAACTATCTGTTCCCTATAAAAAAGTCATAGCCAGTGTCAACTTTCACCACAGCTACAACTTTTAAGTCCTTTTATATACTGAAATCACAGTAAAACAATTCAGATATCTTCTGAAGACAATTAAAATCTTTCAGAAATTTTCAAAATGTTACCTCTACAGAATAAGAGTTAAATTCATTGTCCCAATATGACTCTTCAAGATCACTCAGAAAAGATAGTTATTTCTTCAAGATCTTCACAGCCTCTCTCTTGACAGATAACTATTTTTATCAATACTTTCTTCAAGACAATTAAGTCTCCAAGTCATTTCAGAAATGACAGTTCTTTTCATTATCTTCTGTCTCACACAGATTCTTTCAAAGATGAAGTTAACAATCAATCCCTAAAAGTTTATTAAATCTGTCTTAAAAGAATAGGAAAAATATCCATAATTGTGCTTTTCAAGAGGGGCAATTAAAGCTCGTAGTATATAACAATTAGTAAATATTTCTCTCCTGATATACTAGAAATACCTTCTCAATTTTCAATCTAATCCCCCTCTCAATCATGCATAAACATTTATGAAGTGCCAGTTATGTGCCAGGCACTATGCTAAGTCAAATTTATATTCTTTAAGTACAAGCACAGTTCTAATTCTCTTAGTGCCCTGTTCAATAAGCTCTAATTTTTAGTCTAGTCTTCCTAAAGCTCCTGTCTTTAGGAAAAAAGAAATGTATGTATGTATACACATTCACATATATGTATGTGTGTGTGTGTTTGTGTGTAATGTTTCACAGAAACCTGGGAGCATTTCTATGAATTGATGGGGAGTGAAAGTAATAGAAATAGAGAACAATTACTAGTAGCCTAGTTTTTAAAACAACTGAGAAAGACTTAAGGACTTTAATTAATGCAATGACCCAGCACAATTCCAGAGAATAAAAGAAACTAACAAACATATTTCCTTTAAACAAGGGGAATTTGGAGGGAAGAAATATTTGGAATATTTGTTACAAAAGCTTTGTATTATATATTTAGGAGAGATGGTAGGATAGAGGGAGTATAGGGATAGAGTAAAGGGATAGTAGGGTATAATTCTACACCAATAAAAAGAATAAGTAAAGAAAAAAATGAAATAATTATTTTAAAATGAAAGGAAAAAGAATAACTAAGATTATGGACTTAGTCTGCAGAATATAGTACATATTTATATAGAATGAATGAGGTAATTTTGCTTTGTTTGCTTATACATTTATTACAGGGAATTTGTTTTTTCCCTTTTTCTGTTGGGTAGGTGGGTGGAAGTGAAAGAAAACAGATTTCAATGGTAATTTACAAAACATTTTTAAACAGTTGGGTGCTACAGACATGGAATATTGTCTGCATGTTCTGATTAGGTAATTATATTGCTAATTTTGCTTATTTGTTTTACTTTGTTATAAGAAAGCTCATGGGATGAGGGAAACTGGAAATATGTGTAATATAAAAACAAAAACAAAAATTTTTCTTGTTCTTTCAAAAACAGTTGCATATTAAATTTTTACATAAAATAAAAGCTTCCAATTGTTAAATGGTCAAAGGATATGAATTGACAATTTTCAAATAAAGAAATTAAAGCCATTTCTACACATATAAGAAAATGCTCTAAATCACTATTGATTAGAGAAATGCAAATTAAGACAACTCTGAAGTACCACTTCATATCTCTCAGATTGACTGAGATGACAGGAAAAGATAATGATGAATGTTGGAGGGAAAGTGGGAAAGCTAACACACTAATAAATTGTTGGTGGAATTGTGAACAGATCCAACCATTCTAGAGAGCAATTTAGAAAGCTGCTCAAAAATTTATCAAACTGTGCATACCCTTTGATCCAGCAGTGTTTCTATTGGGCTTATATCCCAAAGAGATCTTAAGGGAGTGAAAGGGACCTGTATGTGCAGAATGTTTGTGGCAGCCCTTTTTGTAGTGGCTAGAAACTGGAAACTGATTGGATACCCATCAGTTGGAGAATGGTACATGAATGTTATAGAATATAATTATTCTGTAAGAAATGACCAACAGGATGGTTTCATGGAGGCCTGGAGAGACTTACATGAACTGATGCTAAGTGAAGTGAGCAGACTCAATAGAACACTGTACACAGTAACCAAAAAATGATGTGATGACCAATTCTGAGGGACGTGGCTCTTTTCAAGATGCGGTGATGCAAGGCAATTTCAATAGACTTGTGATTGAAAGTGCCATCCACATCCAGAAAGATATGAAGACTTAATATGGATCATATTATAATGTTTTCACCTTTTGTTGTTGTTGTTTGTTTGCTTCTTTTTTCTTTCTCATTTTTTTCCATTTGATATGATTTTTTTTTTTTGTTCAGCATAACTATGGAAGTATGTTTAGAAGAATTGAATGTAATCTATATTGGATTGCTTGCTATCTTAGGAAGTGGGGTGGGGAGGAGAGAAAAAAATACTTCAGGACATAAAGTTTTGCAAAGGTGAATTTTGAAAACTATCTTTGTATGCATTTGGAAAATAATATACTATTTTAAAAAAAGGTATTAGAACTCAAATTTACAAAATGGGCTTTTTGTGAACCAAAAAAAAATCTACCGTTTAATATTACTTTGAAAACATTTTTAAAACTCAATAAAGGTTTATGTTGTTCTTTTACTTAAAAAAAATAAAATAGTTTAAATTTAAAAATAAAATGAAGAGTAACCTGTACATAGTATTTATATACCTTTGTTCTTTGTTCAATTAAATATATAAAATGTTCATTTTATGTGGTGAGTATATGCAAAACAACATAATGAACAGTTCTTTCAAGATGTATTAACTAGTTTCATGAATTATTTTGGCCAAAACTTTCATTGCCTCTTGGTCAACCAACCAATATAATGAGGTTCTCTACATGTAACTCAACTGCTTTTGTAATAAAGTATATCAGATCCTTGCCAGCTTGGTAGGAACTTCCAGGAGTTGAATTTCATTTTGAAAAGGGTGTGAGAATATAAGAAAATTTTCATTTCTAGGTTTAGCATCAGATGCACTTTAGTGGAATTTTTGGTTATATAAACCTTTGACTGAAAAGCACATGTACCATTTGTCTGTAACAGTCTCTTAAATAGAAATGTAAATTTAACATCAGAGATTTATCTCATTGATTTGAAACTACTTGATTTTTTAAAGGAAGGAACAGTAATAAGCTTCCAAGGTATGCTCTGTTGTGAAGATTTCTATGCCTTAAAGGAGGCTATTGAGTAAGAATGGGATAAATTGTATGGAATTTATTTGTATATGGCAAATAATATGAATATAACTTCTTATATGATATAAAAAGCCTGAGTTGATATATTTTTTTTTATTTTTCTTACTAATGTTTCAAACTGAACTAATGATTTGTCTAATATATTAAGGGAGCTTGAATGATTCCATACATTCTTTATGCTCTGATTTCTGTTTTTAGACCCTTGCTGAAATGGTTAATTATTATTTAAAAACATCACTCTGATATCCATTTATAAGAATGGGGAGAGGTTGATTTAATGCTATCTAAAGTCTCTTTCAACTCATAATGTCTATGCAAATATTATTCAACACTAGCAAGAACTGAAATTTCTATAGTCCAAAGTTTTGCCGATTGTTTGCCTTAAATTATTTCATTTGCCACAATAAATTTGTGTGGCAGATAGTTAAAAAAAGTTATCTTTATTTTACACATGAAAAAAGTTGAGACTCCCAAGAGGTTAAATAAGCGGTCCGTGGTCTTAGAAGGAATTGAAAGTGGAGTTTGAATTGAGATCTCTCCAGCACTTTTTCCATTTAAGTATGATTCTTCAAAATACTAAGAGATTCAGAGATTTTTTTTAATGTCTCACCTAAGCAGAGTTTTTCCCCCTACTTTTAGGACACGAAAATGTCACATTATTATACAGTGTTTAATTTTTCTCTGGAAGTGGAGTTCTCAGGAGATAAGCAAGGAAAGATGAATTGGAGAAGAAAAAATAAAAGTGGAGGATTGAACTTCAAAAATAGTGCTTCCAAGTACTATCTTGCCTTTAAAATATCCCTCATGAAGAAGTGGAGGATAAAAATAAAGACAATGCTTAAAATACAGTTTACAAAATCATTTTAAGTAATACAATTTCAACACTGGCAATTTCCTTATTTTTTGAAAAACATTTGATTGAAGGTGAATCCAACAAATGCACTTTAATGCATTAAATGCTGTTTTTGTTTTTTCAAAGAGACATCTAAATGACTAAGAAGAGCTCTTTGGGACCTAGGGAGGGCTTTGGAAGTAAGATAGTCCAAACACTCCCTCTGCTGTCAAAGCCAGGTTTTAGCTGTGATTTCTACAAGTGTACTTTCTTCCCCTCCCCCCTTTTCCTCAAACCATCATAATTTTGACATCTTTATGATTTTTTTACAAGTATACTTGGGTTTATGTAATATATAAGTACTTGAAAATGTTCAAGAAATCATATTTTGGTAAATGGAATTACATAACAATTTAGAATTCTAAATAACCTTTTAACAGATATTTTTATAAAATGAAGAAAATTTTAATAAGTAATCACTTTCTGATTTATGTTTCATTCTTTGAATTTTTACAATAGTGTGCTCAGTTTTCAAAAAGTGAAAAACTACTTTAGTTAGAGTACTGTATTGCCATTAATGCATGGTAAAATGTGTCTTTGATGAGTTGATTCAATTAAGCAGATGTTTTTTTTCCATCTCACAGGTATAGTCATGATCATCAAGAATAATTAACTCACTCATGTGAAGTAATTTTGAGGGTTCTTCACAAAGATTCTCTGTTCTGTAAAAGGAAAATTATTAATCTGTGGCCTACATTTGTATTTTTCTCCCATAAATTAACATTGTAATCTGTGACCTACATTTGTACTTTTATTCTATAAATTAGCTCTTTGTAAAAGAGCTTTTCTAAAAATTTAGTAATTGCAGAAGCTTTTTTTAGTTCTTGCATTTTATAGCATCAATATGCTCACAGCTTTATGAAATCAAATGATCTCAGTAAAAAAAAATTAGAAAGGAAACAAACAAAAGCTAAATTCATGAATTTGCTATTTTTTTTTCCTTTTTCTTTTGGGCATTAGCTAGAATTCAATGTTTGGTCACAATCTGTATCATAGATATATTCATTTGCACAGACATATAAAAATATTTGTGCTCAACTATGTTCCACGTTTGGCAAACAGTTTTGTCAGTTTAAAACATGATTACATTTCGAAACATTTTCAGCTCCATACTATATACCTTCCTGTTTAGAAATCCCAATAATTTGTCTGGTAAAAATCTTTGTATTTTAAATAATTTTACTGTGATTACATGTGCCTGTGAATTAAAAATCATATGTTAATTAACTTAAGTAATATTTGCATACTAAAACTCAATCATAAAATTCATAATCAAGTCAGGAACATTTTTTTAAGTATAGCTGTAGTGAATTCATTTAATTATCTATAATTTGCAAATGAATGCTTTTAAATAATGATTTTTAAAAATTTCTCCTTTTAGTATGGAAAAACACTTATTATTCTCTTACAGTAACAGGAAAAAAATCAGTTGTTCACATGATTGAATAAATATACTTTCTTAGTATCTCAAAGAGTTATATTAAATTAATACTCTTGATCCACTCTACCAAAAAATAGCATTCATTTTGCCAATATTAATTAGTCATATGTTTTTTCTGATTAATCTCTTTAGAATGATTTTTAAAAATATAGCTTCTAGTTAGAATCCATCTCACTTATTAAAAAAATTAATAATCAAATGAAAAAGAAATCATGCATAATGATACAATTTTCATTTACTGGAAAGGAAGTATAGTATTAGCATGTGTTTAATAGCATATTGTTCTTAACTTTCCACTTTAATCCCAGGCCTATAGAAAATAAAAGCTTCCTTAGTGTACAGGCAAGAAAGAGAGCCTTGCTGAATATTTTTGCACTTCTGTTGTTTATAACTTCAAGAGATGAAAATCACTAAGCATCTTACTGTAGGGTTTTCTAAACATTTTCCCTTTGGAGAAAACCGTTACAATTGTCCTGTGAATTACTCTGCACTGTACTCTTCCTTAGTATAGCCAGTGGACTAGTACATGTAATCGTTGAAAATGATTCTTTGTTGCCTTTGGGTTTACAGAATTATTAGATTTTAAAGCTAAAAATGACAGTCTTTCCTTTGGCCTCTCCCTCTAGTTGGATGTTTTCTCTCAGAACCTAAACTTATGAAGAGTGCCCCAAGCACTTCTCTCCACCCTGCAATCAAGACTTCTTCATCTTGTCTCCCAGTGGGAAATCCTCCTCCTTACTGCTTCTTTCCACTTTCCTTCTTTTTATAGGTTATCATTCTGTATTAGAATGCAAGCTCCTTAAGAGCAGGAACTGTCTTTCTCTTGGCTTGTATTTATACTTTCAGGGCTTAGCACATTGTCTGGTATATACTAAGTGATTTTTATAAATGCTTGTTGATTAATAATTAATAATCATCTAGAAAAGATTAGAATATTTAGAACAACTGTCTCACTTTACTCATGATGAAATTGACACTCAGGGAGATTTAAAAATTTGCCCCAAATCACAAAGCCAGTGACAGCATTGATATTTCAACACACATCAAGGGCTCTTTTCAATATACTTTATTAGTGCAGACTAAGTAATACAGACTAGTTGAAAGAGTATAAGCTAGGAAAGGTAGGATCTAGGCCTGTTTCTTTCATTTCCTTAGTACTTGGTTTTGCAATAAACTTTTAAAGCAAAAGTGTATTTGAAGTTTCAGCCTTATATTAATTGGTATATCACTTTGTGAATTATGCAGTGTAGACCTTTTCTATGAAATAATTTTTAAGCCATTCCCTTTTTAATTTACATTTTCAAAAAATGGACTGGACAAATGTAAGTCTCATGAGTCATTATTTAATTTCAGTATTTTTCAGGATTCTGGGAAAGGAGGAAGAAAGAGACAGGTTGAAAACAGTGACTAGAAAAAAATTAATAGATTTAGTTTATTCCTGTTGAAATGTATATATCCCTGCAACTGAGACAAAATATATAATTTATAGAATTTCTGAGCTTTTCCCCAATTCCTTCTAATCAATCAACAAACATTTAAGTACTTACTATGTGTCAAGAACTACTTTAGATACTAGGAATACAAATCCAAAATGAGATAGTCTCAGATGTAAAGAAGGTAACACTCCACTTACATTTTTGTTACATTCATAAACTCAGGAAATTCACATGTCAAAATGTCATGAGAACTTGCTGTCCCCTTTATGGATTTTGTGTTTACATAATTTTCCTTTGTTTACTTTATAACTTTTATTGACTTTTGATTTATATAAGCTTTACTATTGTGATAAGCATACCTGTTAAGGTGAATATATCACCTTCTTTCTCCCTCTGTGTGAGGTAGGGGAAGAAGGGTAAATATTTATGTTTCAAAATAGCTTCCTGCTTTAAAGAATTTGCAGGACTAGGCAAAAACCCCACAGTCAGATCTTAAGGTGCAGACCTGAGATTTTGTTTCTCTATAGTGTGTTGGATATCTGGAGTGAGTTGAGAATGGTTGAATGAGTGTTCTAAATATCTAAAATGTTTGATAATGTTTCTTGATTTTTTTTAATCTTCTGTTTTGTTTTTCCCTTGTTCTTACAGGTCTAGTTTTAGTAACTCTCCTTGGCACATAGCCTTCTTGACAATTATATGACGCATGAAGTCTCTTCTTTTAGAGGACTTTATTCCCAGTACTTTTTTTCTTTTTTCCAATTACATGTGAAGCCAATTTTTGGCACTGATTTTTACAAGATTTTCAGTTTCAAATTTTTCTAACTCTATCCTTTCTCTCCCCCCCCTCCTAAAACAATAGGTAATTTGTTATAGACTATGTATGTTCTATCAGGTAAAATATGTTTCCATTTTAGTCACAGCTGTGAAAGTTCAAAAATTTCAAAAAATAATAAAATAACTTTTAAAAAACATGATTCAATCTGCATTCAAAATTCATCATTTCTTTATTTGGATTTGGAAAACATTTCCTTAATGTGTCCTTTGTACTTGATTTGGATCATTCTATTAATGAGGAGAAAAATTCATTCATAGTTGATCATTACACAATGTTGCTGATACCATGAACAATGATTTCTTGATTCTGGTCATTTTGCTCTACATCAGTTCATATAAGTCTTTCCAAGTTTTTCTGAAATCTGCCATTTCTCATTTCACAATAGTATTCCATTACATTATCTCCCAACTTCTTCAGTCATTCCCCAATTGACAAGCAATCCCTCCATATCCAATATTTTGCCACAATAAGATCTTCTATAAATATTTTTTTGCACATTTAAGCTATTTCCCCATTTTGATGATTTTCTGGAATCCATACCTAGTTGGGATATTGCTGAGTCAAAGGGTATGAACAGTTCGGTTGCCTTCTGGGCATAATTTCAAATTGCTCTCCAAAATGGTTGGATCAGTTCACAACTCCACCAACAGTGCATTGGTATCCCAATTTTCCTACATCTTCTTCAACATTTATTCTTTTCTTTTTTAATGGTTGCTCCCATCTGATAGATATTAGTTATTTTTATTTGCATTTCTCTAATTGAAAATTATTTAAAACACTTCTTATGCCATTAGATAACTGATTTATTCATTTAAAAACTGCCTTTTCATATCCTTTGACCATTTATCATTGGCAATGATTTGCATTCTTCTAAATGTAACTCAGTTCTCTCTATATATATTCTCTATATATTTTATGAGACCTTTTTCTGACACACTTGCTATAAAGTTTACTTCCCAGTTTTCTGCTTTCCTTCTAATTTAGGTTATACTGGTTTTGTTTGTGCAAAAGCTTTTTAATTTAATATAATTAAAGTTATATCTTTTATATTTTATAATGGTCTCTATCTTTTCTTTGATCATGAAACTGCAATTTATGCCATTTCTTTAACAATTTGAATGCTATACCACAATTGATGAATATAGGTTTAGTATTGATATTACTTCATTGTTTATGATTCCTTTTAGGAAGATTTAGTTTTCTTATCTCTTTTAATTAGTTTTTCTTTTGTTTTTGCTTTGCCTGAGAACAGGATTGATATCCCTGCTTTTTAAAAAAACTTTAGCTGAAGCAAAATAGATTCTGCCTCAACCTTTTCCCTTAGTTGTATGTGTCTTTGCTTTGAATATGTGTCTCATAAACAACATATTGTAGGATTCTTTTTTTTTTTATTCATTGTAAAGGGCTGAAACCCTTTAGTCAATGTACTGAGGTTGGACAATTGAGAACTTGAGGCTAATTACCAATTGGACAATACTCTATAAGAATACAGAATACACTTGGAAAATGGCCCTTCCCACTATCCTGTGCTGGCCCAATCATCTGGTGTATACAGAGAACTGTGGGAGGGACTAGGAGGTTCAGGGAGACTAGCCAGGGTCACTTCTGCGAGAGAGACAAGGAGATGAGGTCACAGAGATCCTACGCCTCCATTCTCTTCACTTCTACTGTTAAAGACCAAGAATGAAGACTTTTGCTTATCCTGATTCCGACTGATTCTAAGGTACCTAGAGTGCTAACCTGTCGCCACCATACACTCATTTCTTTTTGATGGGAGATTTCATCCCATTCACACTCACATTATGATCATTAATTATATATTTCCCTCCATCCTATTTTTCTTCCTTTTCTTCACTCCCCTCCTCTTGTCCTTTCTTGATAGTATTTTGTTTCTGTCTACCACCTCCCCAAGTCTGCTTCTCATCTGTCAGTTCTCTCCTCATCCTTACCACCTTTACTTAATCTCACTCCCTTCCTCTTTCCTTAGATGTAAGATAAATTTATAGATTCAACTGAATGTGTACATTATTCCCTCTTTGATCCAATACTGTTGAGAGTAAGGTTCAAATTGATACCTATCCCCACTCTTCCATCATTCCCTCCAATATAATAGTTTTTTATCTCTTCAAGTGAAAAAAAATTTCAATATTGGCCTTTCCTTCATTCTTTACCCAATGTACTCTTATTCCTTAATTTTAATGATATTTCCTCAAATTTGTTCTATGCCCATGCCCTCTTGTCTATGCATATTCATTCTGACTGTACCATTAATGGCATAATATTTAAGAAATACAAGTATCATCTTCACAAGTAGGGATGGAAACAGGTGAGTTCTACTGAAGCCCTCATGGTTTCTTTTCTCTGTTTTATACTTTTAGGCTTCTTTTGGGTCTTTGTATTAAAGTTCACATTTTTTTATTTAATTCAGGTCTCCTTATGAGCTTGAAATACTTCTATTTCAATGAAAGGCCATTTTTCCTCCTTGCATTATTATGCCTAATTTAGCTGAATAGCTTATTCTTCTCTGTAGTCCTAACTCCTTTTCCTTCCAGAATATTATTTTACATGATCTCTAATATTGTAGTTTACAGGTCCTATGTGATTCTCATTTTGACTCCCCAATATTTGAATTGCTTTCTTTCTGACCATTTGCAGCAATTTTTCCTTGACCTTGATAATTCTGGTTTTTTGGCTATAATGTTCCTTGGTATTTTTATTTTGTGATGTCTTTCCTGGTATGTTCAGTGGATTCTTTCAATGCATATTTTGCATTGATATGCAAGATATCAAAGGAATTTTATTTCTTTTTCATGTTAAAGTATATGTTTAAAATAATATATGTATACATTATTTATACAGTTATCTTGCTGTATAAGAGAAATCAGATCCAGAAAGAAAGTTTAAAAAAAAACCTGAGAGGGAAAACAAAAATGCAAATAAACAACAACAGAAAGTAAAAATGCTATGTTGTGGTACACACTCATTTCCCATAGTTCTTTTGCTAAGTGTAGCTGTGCTCTTCATTATTGAACAGTTGGAACTGTTCTGAATCATCTCATTGTTGAAAAGAGTCATATCTGTCAGAATTGATCAACATACATTATTGTAGTTGAAGTGTATAATGATCTCCAAGTCCTGCTCATTTCACTTAGCATCAGTTCATGTAAGTCTCTCCAGGCCTCCCTGAAATCATCTTGCTGATCGTTGCTTGCATAACAATAATATTCTATAACATTTATACGCCATAACTTATTCAGCCATGCTCCAATTGATGAGCATCCATTCAGTTTCCAGTTTCTAGCTACTATGAAGAAGGCTGCCACAAACATTTTTTCACATACGGGTCCCTTTCCCTTCTTTAAGATCTCTTTGGGATATAAACCCAGTAGTAACACTGCTGGGTGAAAGAGTATGCATAGTTTGATAACTTTTTGAGCATAGTTCCAAATTGCTCTCCAGAATGGCTGGATGTATTCACAATTCCACCAACAGTATAACAGTGATCCAGTTTTCCCACATCCCTTCCAGCATTCCTCATTATCTTTTCTTATCATCTTAGGAAATCTGAGAGGTGTATAGTGATATTTCAGAGTTGTCTTAATTTGCATTTCTCTAATTAATAGTGATTTGCATCACCTTTTCATATGACTAGAAATAGTTCTAATTTCTTCATCCAAAAATTGTCTATTCATATCCTTTGACCATTCATCAACTGGAGAATGGCTTGATTTATTATAAATTTGAGATAATTCTCTATATATTTTGGAAATGAGGCCTTTATCAGAATGTTTCACTGTAAAAATGTTTTGCAATTTATTGCTTGCCTTCTAATCTTGTCTGCATTAGTTTTGTTTGCACCAAAACTTTTTAATATTTTTTTACTTTCAATTTTATTGATTTCTCCTATTCTTTTAGAATTTCCAGTTTAGTATTTGATTGAGGGGTTTAATTTGTTCTTTTTCTAGATTTTTAAGCTGCAGGCCCAATTCTTTGATCTTCTCTTTCTCTATTTTATGCAAGTAAGCCTCTAGAGATATGAAATTTCCCCTTATTACTGCTTTGGCTGCATCCCACAAATTTTGGCATGTTGTTTCATTATTGTCATTCTTTTGGGTGAAATCATTAATTGTGTCTATGATTTGCTGTTTTACCCATTCATTCTTTAGGATGAGATTATTTAGATTCCAATTACTTTTTTGGTACTTTACTATTCTGCCTTTCTGCATTTGAATTTGAGGTCCTTATGTCCTAGTATATGGTCAATAGGTAGAAGTACTTCTTTCTATCTCCATTCAGTTTTTTCCAAAGATCTATCATACCTAACTTTTCTAATATTCTATTTATCTCTTTAACTTCTTTCTTATTTGTTTTGTGGTTTGATTTATCTAATTCTGAGAGTGCAAGGTTGAGATCTCTCACTATTATAGTTTTTCTGTCTATTTCTTCTTGCAGTTCTTGTAACTTCTTTAGGAATTTAGATGCTATACCACTTAGTGCATATATATTTAATATTAATATTGCTTCATTATCTATGCTACCCTTTAGCAAAATATAGTTTCCTTCCTTATCTCTTTTAATTAGGACAATTTTTGCTTTTGCTTTTTTTACTTCACCTGAAGCATAATAGATTTTGCTTAGATCTGTATGTATCACCTTGCTTTTAAATGTGTTTCCTGTAAACAACATATTGTAGTGTTCTTGTTGGTTTTCTGGAGGTCTCTGGACAGCCTTCCTTTCAGTTCAGTAATCACCACCAGAATAGCCCAGTGTTAAAGCCCAACTCCTTTATTATCTCCTTCACAATCTAGTTCCCTTGCCTGGGGCCCGGGCCAGCTTTCTGGAGAGCCTTTCAGACAGGCCTTGGTTTCAGTGGGGGAAGTGCAAGAGGCCAGCTACCATGATGGTGTGAGATGAAGTGAATCTCTCTAAGTCTGAGAGCTTGTGCTTCAGCCTCCAACCACCACAAAGATGTACAATGAAATGAATCTATCTCAGTCCCATCTTGGCTGAGTTTGTCCCAGTTTATATGCTCTATTATAATTAGATCATTTACAGTATACTGAGTATAAACCAATCATTATATCACTAAGGAACCACTATTTGTTGTAAGATTAAATCAATCATACTAAATTAGAGAACTATTAATCACCATGCAAAAGTAGATAACCATTGTCTTATCAATTTCACTGAGTTAGTACCATGTAAGAATCCTTGTTTCAAGCACAAGAGTTCTGGTCCATAACATCTCTACATTTCTTTTTAGAACATAGGTGGTCACACCTTCCCTTACTTGTCAGGGAGGTGAGAATCCCAAAAAGGACGTGATCACGCCTACCCTGACTTCTCAGAAAAAGGGATGAAAATACCAAAAAAGGAAGTGATCACACTTTCCCTGACATCTCAGGAAGGGAGATGAAAATATCAAAGAAAATGGGGAATTAAACCAGATTATCGGGTTTCTTAAGGGTCTCACTAGAAACAGGAATACATAAATCCATCAACATGGAAGCACAACATCAATACAAGCACATAGTAATATAGGCTAGTAGTGAAATAACAAACAACATGAATCAACATGAGCAATTATACATGTCCATAAGTCCTAGAAATTGTCCAAAACCAATCTATTGTCCATTACTTCATGTGGCAGGGAGTCAAATGATTCTTCAAGTTTTGAAGTCCTTCAATAGTCTTATGTCTCATGGAATCCAATGATTCCTACAGATTTTAAAGTTCTGCAATAGTCTTATGAACAATTTTTCATCTTAGAGAATCCAATGATTCCTATGGGTTTTGAAGTTCTGTAACAGTCTAATTCTCAGCCATGATCTTTCAGTGTCAGATGTTTTTTTTAGGTCTTCTCCTTTGTTTTGAGGTTTTTTCTCTTTTTCTGTCTGTCCCCATCTGCTTCTTGACACCCATCTGATTCCTTCTCCATCTATAGAGATACAAGCAAATCCTCTTCCCCAAGCAGTTAACCTATCTGGTCCCTTCCATTCACCACTTTCTGGATCTCTCCACATCATTGGGAATTACATTGGAGCTGATTGCACTGGACACTCCCCTTCTGTGGGATTGAAAAGCCTATATTCTCCCCAATTTTAATCCATTTCTCCCATCTGATTCTTTTTCAGCTGATTGATCATATCAGAGTATTGAGCTTCTAAAGACTCTCTGGGTGTAACCTCTGCTGCCATCAGGCGCCACCTGTTTTTTGTTTGAAATCTTAGAGCTGGACCCTGCCTCTCATTTCCCTGGATCAATCTACATTCTGCAGCTCAGTGGAAGCTCTTGTTGCAGTTTGGACATAGGTTTTGGTGTCTTGTTCTCCCATCCTATTTTCTCACTCCATCTCATTGGTTGTATTGAGATTTCAGATGCCTTATTTTATCATACTGAAATCACTGAAGAATCTATCTGGAAGTACCTTGCCAAGAGCGATCCTGTCTTCCATGTTCTGCTTTATAGCCTGAATATAAAAGGCATTTGTGCTCACTGTGGCACAGGATCTTATGATCTCCTCCAAAGGAGCATCCTTGTAAAGTCCTAATACAATTCTTCTACAAACCTCATTAGCATTTTCTCTAGCAGTTGTTTGATCATTGTACCTAGTGCTGAATTTTTACTGATAGTTCTTGTGTCAGCTGTCAGCAAATGTTCCTCAAAATCAGCAAAGGGTTATTTGCACCTTGCTTTATTTTCATGAAGGCTTCCCCTCTATCTTGTTTTCCTGGGAGAGGCTCCAATGCATTGATAGCGGCAGAATCAGTTTATATATATATCAGTTATATATATATATATATATATATATACATATATATATATATATATATATTGATAGCGGCAGAATCAGTTTATATATATATCAGTTATATATATATATATATATATATATATATATATATATATATATATATATATATATATATAAACTCCAGTTTGCCTATTTCATTGGGCTTGTATCCTGCATACTCCAAAAGCCACAAGTTTTGACCAGGTTCTAAACATATCCTTGCTATAGACTTCCAATCACTAGAGGTTAAAATATCATGAGCCAAATTTTCTAATATCCTCTTAACATAAGATAATGAATCCCCACAAGAATGCAACCCTTTTAAAATCTTTGATAATTTCCAGATCAAAAGGAGTGTATCTTCTCCTGCTTGACCTGAAGAATCAAATTCTTCAGTTACAGGGTATGCTTTTATTAAATCAGATATATCCATTCCTTTTTGCTTTAACTAGTGCCTTTTATAATCTTGTCATAGTTGCTTTATAGGTGGTGCTGATTATATCACTATACCTCCCTCTCCTCCTTCTCCCTTCACCCATGAAAGGTTAATTGAGGGGGAGGGTCATGAGATGGAGAATGCCCTAATTGATCCTGCTATGAAGCACCATACTCCTTAATTTCATCAGAATTATACTTACCTCCATTCTTGTGTAATTCTTCATCCTTTTCACCTAGATTGTCAGTATCCTCCTCCTCCTATTCTTTTTTTCTTATTCTAATACTTATAATAATTTCCTAAAGCCAATTGTATTAAGTTATATGTATAGAGTGTTTCTTTAGGAATTGAATCAGGACCATTATCATTGTGATATTCACTTAGTTGCTCTCCTACTGATTTCCACTTGTCTGGATCTAATTCTTTTTTCCTTAGAGAAACAAGAAGATATGTATTTTAATGTTTCAAAGAGTTCAATGATCTGCATCCAAGTAACAAGCACACCTTGGTTTTTTATTAGTTTAATTATGCTTTCAACACAATATCCTTGAGGTGAAAAAGAAGGCTGTTTTCTAAACATTTGTCCCATTTCAGCTGAAACACTACTTTAGCCTTTAACAAAATTTTCTTCATGTCTATTTTTGTACTCATCCTAATTTCTGGGTCATATCTTAGTCCCAGAATTGGACGCCAATATGTAATACCCACAAAGGTGGACAATGGAATGAATCTGTCTCAGTCCTACCCTGGTTGAGTTTGTCCCAGTTTATGTACTCTATTATAATTAAATCATTTACAGTATACTTAGTATAAACTAATCACTAGGGAACCATTATTTGTTGTAAGATTAAATTAATCATACTGAACTAGAGAACTATTAATCACCATGCTAGAGTAGATAACCATTGTCTTATCAATTCCACCTTTTGCATTTCACATTTCAAGGAGTTGTTTTCTTTTTCAAATCTTTCTTTTAATGAGTTCTATGCCTTATCCATAATCTAATTTCTTCTAGGAGAATCTTGTATGATGGAGACCAGGTTATATCCCCCTTTGGGGCTTCATCTGGAGACAATCTGCTATTAAACTCCTCAGGGTTTGCAATCTCTTCTCTTTCACTATAGAAGCTGTCTATAGTTAGAGCCTGCTTTTCTTTTTTTACTTTTTTTTTTTTTTTTGAGTTGGGATCTGCCTAACTGTGATTGTGCTGAGTGACTTCAGATGCTGAGTGGGTGTGGCCAGGTCCTGTGATACTCTGGCATTTTGGGGTACTCTCCACCTTCTGCACCCATATAACCTCTCTGGTGAACCACTGCTCTGCATCCAAAGCAGAGCAGCCAACACTGTGGTAGAGTCCTCCCCATACCCTTCCCCCAGTCCACTCAGCATGTGCTAGCCTCCATGTTCTGCCTCCCTAACTACATTGGCCTCCTCCCACCCAATCAGGACAGAATTTTTCTGGTGATCTTCCAAGTTATCTTCAGCTTTGTTGTACTCTCAACATTCATGGATTCTACCAGTCAAGCACTATTTCTTTGACTGAATTAGGTAATTAATAAGTGAGGGTAGAAGGGATCTCAGAATGTAGCGAGTGTCCTCTCTGCCATCTTAGCTCTGCCCCACCAAGACATTTTTCTTTGTTAAGTTCTTGATATATGAGGTTCAGGTATTCTTTTTGATTAAAACTTGAAGATAGTACAGTGATTCTGACATTGTCTTTACTGGATTTATTTTCTAAGGTGCTTTTACCAATGAGACATTTTACATTTGCTTCTGTTTTACCTAGTCTTTTTTTTTAATTTGATCAATTATTGATGTCATATAGAATCATTAGCTTCCACTTGCCCTATTTTAACTTTTAAGGAGTTATTTTTCCTGATTAGCTGTTCTACTTATTTTTTCATTTGACTAATCACACTTTTTAGGGAATTGTTTCTCCAGTGGATTTTTATATCTTCTTTTCCATTTGTCCAATTCTACTTTTTAAAGCAGTTGTTTTTGTTTTTTTTTTTCCCCCAAGCTGCTGACTTTTTTTTCATAATTCTCTTGCATCACTCCCATTTCTTTTCCCAGTTTTTCTCCTACCTCTCTTATATGATTTTGATGTTCTTATTTGAACACTTTCATGAATTCTTTCTGAACTTCAGATAACTACCTGTTTTTCTTTGAGGTTTTGCCCACCTATGTTTTGATATGGTTTTTCTCTTCTGAGTTTGCGTCTTGTTCTTTCCTGTAACCATAATAACTTTTTGTAATCAGATTTTTTATGTATTGTTTTTGCTCCTTTTTAAATCTTTTTTTTCCTTTCTGTTAAATTTAAATTAGAGCTCTGCTCTCAAAGTGGAAGGGGCATTCTCTCAAGCTTTTTGTATCAGTGGCTACAGATACAAAATGTTGACCTGGTGCTACAATGACACACAGGGGACCCTCAAGTCTCCTACTGAACTGAGGTTCAGGGGTGGGAATAGCAGGTGCTGCTAGAGGCTGTAGGATCTAGTAACTTACCTAGTGCTGAGGCGCGATTGTAGTGATGATGTCTGGTGTACTGAGTCTAGCAAGGAGTTCCTGTGTTTATCTGGGGCTAAAGGGAAGAACCCCTTTTTACCAAGGTTGTGCTGAAACACATGAAGGTCTGGCCATTAGAAGATGCCTAAATGCTCAGGGGTGTGCTGAAGCATGAAGTGATTCTCGGAGTTGGAGTCTGCTGGCTCCCCTGGCTATGCGGAGCTAGAAGTTGGGTCTTGGTTTTAGCCTTTGCCTGCTCCACCACTCTGGAGCTCAAGATTTCCCTCTGGTTTGCTGAAGTGGGGATGGCTGCTGGCTTGCTGGGATGTGTACTGCAGCACTCCCTTTTATCTGATATGACAGATCTTTCTTGGCCACCTTTTAAGATTCTTGGGCTAAAAAGTTGTTTTACTCTGTCTCTATGCTGTTTTATTTTTGTGTTTCAGTATTTATTATAGAGTGTTATTTTATAGTTGCAAAGAAATGAGTATGAGAGAGTTTCAGCAATTTACTGATTACTGCATCATCTTGGCTCCCAGAAGACTATTCTCAGGATTTTAATTCTATTAGAGGCAGGGGGATAGAATAAGGAATAGTACATAAACTAAATCCTTGCATCTATTCTTTATCCTTTCTACCTTTTGATTTCTTCCTTTTGAAGTCATGTCATCCTTCCTTTGAAACTACTTCCCCAATTTGACTCTGAATAGAGTTCAGAGTTGAGTTTATCTAGGATTTCAACCACTTCCTACTCATTTAAAGGAGATATTTCTGAGAAATTTGACCCAAAATTGGGCAATTTAATATCCTAAAGTGTTCAACTCTAATCACCTCCACTCAAATTAATTGCAAGATATTTGATTTATACCTTCCCACTTTTCTTTTCTCACCAGAGCCTTTCATAACATTTTCCTTCTGTTGGTAGGACCAAACTCCCACTTATATCCTTGGTCTCCCATTATTTCAAAAGAACTATGAGTAGTTTATATCTCCTACTCATTTATTCTTTTAAGTACTAGCCATTAATTTCTTGGATCTACCTGTCATACTCTTCCCCTCCCAGCATCCCAAGTGAAATCTTCTTCATTATCTTCTTACCAGTAATACTTATATACTGAATGAAATTTTTGTTGAAACATTAAATACTTCTTTCTCTTATCCTTTTCTTGATTTTTCTACTTTGTCATTTGCTCCTTATTTTGTCCAATGGTATTCTTTTTCTTGTCAGTGTCCTACAGACTGTGACACATTTTTAAAAAATGCTAAAAGATTCCTCATCTCATAATCATAATCTTGCCCAATTCTAAGCAAATGAAAGCATGCATTATATTTATTAGTCTTTGATTATTATCTGAAGATAATTATTTTTCTTTAGTTTAATTAGTTTATATGTTGAATAGCCTACTCACATCTTTTTTTTAGAAGTATTTCTTTAAATTTTCCTGTTTGTTGAGTTCTTATTTATTTTCTTTGATACATATTTTCAGCCAAACAGTTAGTTCCTCGTGTTTAGTTGGATAGTAGAGATCAATCAATCATTGCTTTCTGGAATATCACAGAAACATTTTTCTTCTAATTTCTTGTAAAATGAGAATAATTATGTTACTCTGACTTTTTCCTAGTAATGTGAGAGTTATTTTTCTTTTCATTTCCCCACCTACCAACTACTTTGACAAATTTGTTTGGTTTCATAATTCTGGGGTTTAAGTATAATTCCTAATAATTTGAGTTTGATGATGGTGATGATGATGATGATGATGGTGATGATGCACTAAATTGCACTCTCTTACTATTACTTCTGTGCAATTTTTCTCTTGTGATTTTCTGTTTCATATTAGATTTTTCATTTGTTTTTCTGGAAGATTTGTAATCTTTAGATCATTTCTTTGCATAAGTATCTTTAATGTCAGTATTCATTTGAAATGCTCTTCTATATTATAATAACTGATTTTTTCTTCAATATAATTAATTTTCCTTCTACTTCCAGACTTTTTCATTACATTTTGTCATTCTCTTTTTTTCAAGGTATCTACTATTTTAGAGAGTGATTTTTAATTACTCTTGCTTAAGTCATCTCATTAGACTTATTGATTTCTTCTTTAAAGATTTCCTATTTCTGCCCTTATTTCTTTGATATTTTCATTAAATTATTTGCTCTTCTGAATCACTGAGAAGTTTTTGGAATTTCTCCATTATCATTTCTAGGACCTTTGAAAAATTTTGTAATATTTTCATCTTCCTTAGAGAATTTTTGTTTCACTCTCTTTGCTTCAAAGTACATTAATTGTTATGGTTCTTTCCTTTGATTATATTGCCTATTTTTTCTCTATCACATTCTGTCTTTTTTTAATCACTTTGATGATTGTTTCATGATGTCCTTTCAATAGAGAGGCTTCTTTGAGTATGTAAGGGGAATGTGTTGTTTGTTCTACTCTGTGTTCATTTTACTCTTTTAAATATCTTTGAGACTGACTCATCTCTGCTGTATTTTGTCTTTTGTAGTGTGTTTAATCTTTTGTCATACCAATGAAAGTTGGACAAAGTAAGATGTGAGATGTGAGAGTTACTAACTAGTATACTACTTTAGGGAGACTGAAAGGCCAGCAGAGATGGTTCTATTTTCTACTTTTCTCTGGCTCACACATTTGGGGTCCATCTATTTCTCAGCTATTAATTTGCCCAAGTCCTTGGGTGAAACCCATGGAGGTATGGTTAAGGATTTGGAAGATATATCTTAAGAAAACTTCTGAAAAGAAATTCTATGATATCTTGGTATTTGTTTCCTTTCTTAACATTCTCTCACTCCTAAGGCTGCTGGTTTTCCAGAGTGCTTTATATGTCCCCAGGGATCAGAATGAGAAGCAGAGTATAAAGGTTGTAAAGATGCAAATTTAGACTTTAATGTTGAGAAAGGAAGTGTTTAAAAGTGGAATTGATTGCCTTGGAAGATGGTGGATTACCCTTTATTGGAGGTCTTTAACACTAGCCTGAATGATTATTTGCCAGACATGTTATGGTCAGATTTCTTTCAGGCATGGGTTTACCTCAATAAGTTAATGAAATCCTTTCAAAATTCAAAAGTTTTATAATTCCATTATTTGTGTATTGGCACTTAGCTAGAAAATGTCAGAACCAGGATGTGGAAAAAATATTTTCGTAATTCCAAGCATTGCATTGTATCCACTATGGCAGATTTCATTTCAAAACAATAAAGAAAAATTCTAGGAGATGAATAGTGGGATAACCAGAGTATAAATCCTAAACTAAAAGTGAGCGTGCATTCTGTCACTATGAACCTACAGAACCTTCTAAAAAGCTAATAGCTATTGAGTTCAGTAATCTACTGAAAATAACAATCAGATCAATCTGATATTCCCAATTTGGAGAAAGAATTTGCAGAGCTTAGACAAGGAGGGCAGTAAAGCAAACTTTTCTTCAAATCATATTTAAGAATACTAAAAGCTTGCAAGTTGCCACACTGAGTTGTGAAAGCATCAGGACATAAAAAGGGGTAGATCCTTAGAAAGGATATCTCCTTCAACCGTGAAGGGAGCCTAGCACACCAAAAACTTTAAAGTCAGAAAGAATGCTGGAAGAAATGAACAAACAAAAAAGTAATTGGAAAGCCCAAGACAAAAACCCAGAAGAAAAAAAAATCACATGAAGCTATTTACAAGTAAATCTCAAAGAAAATTTAACTTGAAAACAGGTTCAATAAGAATTCTTAGAAGAGTAACAGCAATAATTTAACAGGAGATAAAATTATTTTTAAATCAATTCATATCAGTTTAAGGAAACATGAGAGAATTAAGGGGAAAGAGGTTTTATTTGCACCTGTTTTCACATTGTTGTCTTCTGAGCTGATGATGCCTTAATTTTCCTTAGCACTGCAATGAACTTTTTATATTCAAGTTCTCCTTCTCCTTCTCCTTCTCCTTCTCCCTTTCTTTCTTTCTTCTTCTTCTTCTTCTTCTTCTTCTTCTTCTTCTTCTTCTTCTTCTTCTTCTTCTTCTTCTTCTTCTTCTTCTTCTTCTTCTTCTTCTTCTTCTTCTTCTTCTTCTTCTTCTTCTTCTTCTTCTTCTTCTTCTTCTTCTTCTTCTTCTTCTTCTTCTTCATCTTTCTCCTTCCCCTCCTTCTTCTCTTTGTCCTCTTCCTCCTCCTTTTTTCTTCTTTCTTATTTCTTCATTTGCTCAATTTTCCTGTTTGTTGTTGATGTTGAGCTTCAGTTAAAGTTGGCTCTGAATGTGGAAAGTCACTGTCCCCAGCTTCAGGATGTGTGTGTGTGTGTGTGTGTGTGTGTGTGTGTGTGTGTGCGCGCGCGCATGTGTTTGTGTGATGTTGTTTTCAGTACTAGTTGCTGGGATCTGCAACTTTTTGTTTCTCCAAGGTGGCATGGTGCTGTAGAGGTATGATCACTGCTCTTCTGTGCTCTGGTCTTTAACCAAGATCCCTAGTCCCCTATGGCCTTAAACACTAGTTTTCCTTTTTGCTTTGGTACTGTGACCAGAATTTGTACTCTCTTGTGACTGACCAACAGAGCTCCTCTCCTCCCTGGAAACGTGACCCAGAACTGAGTATGGGAAATACAGTTGCCAATCAGTGCCAATAAAGGATCCCTTATAATCTTTTTTTCTGACCAGATGTTCCACCCTGTCATTATCTCTGAGTTGAGAACTCCCAAAGCTACTGCCACTGCTGTTGCTGTCCTGTATGTGATGATCCATCTTTCTTCTGCTTAAATGTTCTTTTTGCCAGAAAAATGGCCCATCCTGTAGTTTTGCTGGTTCTTCCATTCAAAATTTGGTTTGAGGCATTATTTTAAAGTTGTTTGTGGGGGAATGTTAAGAGAGTTCAGTGGAGTGGATGCCCTTCGAAAGGAAATCCTTGGGGGAATATGGATGCTCATATTCTCTAACAGAGCTTCTTCAGATTTTCCCACTCACAACCCCCTTCACCCAAGAAATTTTTACAAAACTCCATCTCAAATCTGAGCCAACGTGCTTCTGGCAGCATTTGTGCATAGCATATAGAGTGCAAAATGCACATGTTGTGTGTTCATAACCAATGATTTAGTAAAGTTCTGTCATGCAATAGGGGCAAGAATTGCCCAAAAACACCTCAGATTCATTAAACATCTGATTTTTAATTAATTTTGGTCATTGCCTTCAGAAACTTTTTTTCTGTTGCTCATGACCCTCACCTTCCATTATGCTGCCCCTTTTGGGGTCACAACCCACAGTTGAAGAAGCCAACATATTGGCCCCATTTTTATAACCACCTCTATCTAATTTTCAATTTCTCCTTCCCAACTTCCTAGATATATATCCCTATCATTTATATCCTTATAAAATCCTCACTAAATCCCATCATCCCTGTTAGCTATTGTCTGATATCATTATTTCCCTTCTCATCTAAACTCTTTGGAAAATATGACTACACTAAATTTCTCAAGTTTTTTCTCTTTGAGGTTGCTTCTAAATCCTCTGCAACCTTATCATTCACATATCATTAACAAATAATAACATATAACATACAATAATATTATCATAACAGAACCTATGTTTCCAGAGTTACTAAGAATCCTTTTCTCAGCCTTCATCTTTCATTATTTCTTTTCAACATTTGACATTGTTGATTACATCTCCTTCTGGTCTTTACACTTTCTGACTACTCATTTCTACCTTCAAAACATCTCTCCTATGGTTCCCATTTTCCATTCATTCTCCTAGCTTATATGATCATTATCCCTCTTGCCTAGACTATTATATTTTCCATGACTTGTCTCTTCCCCTTTTCTGTACTCAATTGCCAAAGAGATTTTCCTAAATATTGATTTGATCATGCCTATTCCTCTCCTTTCTATTCAATAAAGTATTTTGATTTCTTATAAGAGAAACTCTTTTTTTTTGTCATTTAAAGCTTATCTCTTCCTATCTGACCCATCTCCTTATATTTTACTCTCCATCACATAAGCTATGACCCAGATTAAATGGCCTTCCCATTGGCCACTTATTTCTCATAAATGATGCTGTATTCTCCTTCCCAACTTTATGACTTTTTCTAGTTGTTCCTCATGAGTGAAATACATATTCACCTCTGAATCTTAGACTCTCAATCTTCCTATAAAACTAAACTTATCTCACCCATCCTTCAATGTGATTGCCATCTCACATTTTACCTGATTTTAAATTTGAAATTCACTACTAAATATCTCCAATATACTAGCTCTCATGAGTGAGAAGGATCCAGTCTTCACAAACTGCATCATAGGGTTTTTTTTGTTGTTGTTCATGCTTGAGAAGACAAGACTTTTTTCAACATTCAGACTGCAAATAGCCATCATTATTCTTTACTAGCAACTGTATGCCTCAGAATGATGTAATCAAAGTAGGTCAGGGATATAAACAGATACTTTTAAAATTGATTCAGAGTTTCTAGTTGAAACAATTCAGAAGGGCAAAACAAAAGAAGTCAAATAACAGGAACATGAGTTTTGCTTAAAAAACAAGACTTTGGACTTGATCAATGTAAGAGTCTCCCTGCTTAGAAGAGACTGTAGTTGCCATCTTCTTGATCGTGAAGAGGAATATTAGACTCAATAGAAAATAATTATATGAATGTCAGTCCCTGCTTAAGGGAGATTTAAGACTGGACTTGATTAAGACCGCTGATAGAGGTTCAGTATTAGAACAAAATGAAACACTCATATGTCTTAAAGAGTTTACTTAGCTATAGCAGAAAAATGTTCAACAAGGATAGAAATTGAGAACACTTTGAGATGATTTAGCTGAACTCTTGCCTGAGTTGTTTATTTTTATTTACCAAACAAGCATCAGAGCCCTTATGTAGCTCCCCATAGTTGCTTTATATTCAGGAATAGAGGATTTATTCTAAGTGGTCTGAGTCTTCAGTCTTTTGAACCAATGAAGTTTTAAAGAAGACCTCAATACTTTCTGGAAGGAAAAAAATCATGTAACTTGCTTTGGAGAATGTGCTAGGATAGTCCTCCTACCATAATAGTCCTTTTGTCAGAATCTGAGAATCACTGACTAATATTACTGATTTCATTGTCTTTGTTGAGGTCTCTTCCTGGTTGTTCAGGCTTTTCAGTTGTGCTGTTTTCACCGTAGTAATTCCCCAATTGCCATAGACTTCACCAAGTAGACCCACCGAAAATGATCAGTGGCAATTAGACTAAATAATTGAATCAGTCATATTTTTTTTTAATTCTGAGAAAATTTTACAAGGAAAAAATAGAGGAGATTTCAATTAAAAGCATGCTTATCATACCCTTAATAAGAAAATATGTGATTAAAGGTAGCCACAGCATGCATTCACAATGGAAAGAAAAGTGCATAATAAACTTGATAATTCTAAGAGAGATAATTCAGAGAAAAGTTGTGAATATAATTTATCTCAGATCTTAAGAAGACTGCAATGTAGCTCAGCACACAAAAGACTTATCTACAGTCTATAATCCTGATATTTCAAGTTGGGTTTTTAGAGAGAAAATTATGAGAAAATGTAAAAAGTAAATGTTTCATGGCAGTAAAAATGACTTCATATGGATAGAAAAGTGACAAGAAAACTTTCATTCAGTTAAAAATTGAGTTTTATTCAATTTAACTATTAATGCCCAAGTAAAAGAAAGATTCTATTAAATAACAAATAAAAACATGTAAAACATGAGATACTTCTCTCTTATATATAGATGCAAGAAAAGTTATACTATGTTAAAGAACTCTCTGAGTTCAATCATAGCTCCTGTGCCCCCTACTGTTTTATATTTCTTCTTCTTTTATTGTTGCTTTTTATTTTTACATTATATTTATATTTACATTAACTAATTAAGTATAACATTTGAGTACTTCAAAGCAAAAGCATTAAATAAAATATCATAATGAAAAAATTAATAATATAACATCCCTCATTAGTCAATAAGGATTTTTAAAGTGTTTGCTTTATGCCAGACAATAAAATAAGTTATAAGGATACCAGAAAAGGCAAAAATAAAAAAATAAAAATAAAAATTGTCACGTTCTTCAAGAAGTTCAAATTGTAATGGTATTAAAATATATATTATATGAATTCACACATATATATGTATGTGTGTTTATTGCATTGTGTTTTTTGTATGTATGTTTGCATAAAATATATAAAGAATAGGTGGAAGATAACTTAGAAAAGGAAAGGCATTAATTAGTAGCTGGGCCTTGGGAGTTGGAGATAAGGGCTAGAAGTTGGTTAAGCTCTCTTCTAGTCTTATTTTACCACTTAGAGGCCACATGACTTTGACAAGGTACATTACTTCTCTAAATTATAAGTTAAAGCAATCTGGCTTTAGATCAACCTCTGTGGACCTAAATGTTCTTCTCTGGGAAAAAACACTTTTGTTTTAAGATTATTAAATGATCTATCTCTAACTCATATAAGACTAAGTAAAGAAAACTTGGAAAGTAACCACATTACATTTATTTTTTTTGATTGATTTTTTTCCAGAAGTGATGAGAGACAAAATATGATCAACTTTTTTTCCATACACTCAGTTTGCTAACTTTGGTTTGGTGCTATCAGAAGAGGAAGACACACAGGTCCTAAAGGAGCAAGCACTAGGAAAATGGAATTGTACAACCTCCTTCTCACAAGGACCTTTTTACATGAGCCAATCACTTTTTATATGAGTCAATCACTTTTGTAATTTTCTGAACCTATATAATTAAGAGCAAGCACTATTGGAAATATTATAACAATATTAATGAGATGACAGAGGCACAAAGGTTGCAAAGAATATGAAATGAAATCCAGATTTAAATATATTTGCCAGGTTTTAATTTGAAACTACCTGATATAAGACATTTTACTAGCTATGGAGAACCATGGCAAATGACTATTCATATCTGTTCAGGATTTGAAAAAAAATGAGGTTTGTATCATAAAAAATAAGAGTGACATAAGAAATTCTCAGGATATTCTCATAAAGGGAGATTCCAAAAAAAAAGAGTAATTATGATTTGTATATAGGACACACAGGCCAGAGGGCATTCTGGGACAACATGAAACTCTATTGCACATTAAAGTGCAGTCAATAAGGCTCTCCCAGTTCAGCTTCCAAGAACAATTTCTTTGGAGAAAAAGGTTGATCTGACAAACATAAGTAGATGCTGAATCTGGAAATCCAAAGGTCTCTATATACTACATCTACTGGAAAAGACTGTCACTGCTCCCAGTGAGGTAGGACGTTCTGTATGGAACATAAAACCTCTTTCCTCAGAGAGAAAAAGGGAAAGAAAAAAATAGGAAGATTTTAATGGGATTCAAACTAGCAGTGCACTGGTGAAAAAGGCATTTAACAACTTTACTCCATTCTTTTTCCAAGTTTCAATGGGTATTCTTTGTAACAGGTGGAAGTGTAAAATTGTATACATTTTAGAATCTCAGGAAAGCTTCAGAATATACCTAGTACCCAGATACTTAGCCATGTGATTTTGTGCCACCCTACAAGATTATATATAGATTCACTGAGGAAATATTAGCCTAGTTCCAAAAACAAGGATGATCAGAAGATGGCAAGATCACTTCCTCTGGTATGTTGAGAGGCTGGCTATCTTTCCACATGCTTAGTATCAGAATAGCCTGTCAGTGTTGGAGTTGGCCAAGGATGCCTCATATAGATTATTTGTATTGAGTCCCAGTGGATTTGGATGCTCCAACGTAAGTGGCCATACTAGCAGACCTTCTAGGCACTAAGAGTACATTATAAGCAGAAAGGATTAGGGCTATAACCAATACTCAGGTTTTGAGAGCTGTTCATCTGAGCAAGCATTTTTCCACTTTTATCCAATAAATGGTGTAGTTAAACTATGCAGTCAGGTGCCAAAGAGCTTTTCTAATATTCTATCTATAACTAGATATATAGTTATGAGTCTATGCAATTTTGATAAATAAAAGTCAATTATGAGGAACCTTTATGTGAACTTTCAAGATGTTCACAAATATTAAAATTACCCTCACAGCATGGATTGCAGAGACTAGTTTGGTTCCAATTCCCTTTCTTCACTAGCATGTGTCATTTTTATTGTTTTCAAAAGATCCAAAGACCAGCTTCTCAATTTTTCTCATATAGTATATACCTTGAAGACTCATATATAACCAATTCTTCTCTTTCTTGGATTTTATAGACATATATTTGATAGAAGGAATAGGGGAAGCAATGCAACATTGCTGGGCAGATTAGGAATCTGCCAGCACTTATAAAAGATAGAGTTTGAGAATTAAGTGATCTCAGGATCTTATAATTTCCACCACTAATATAATTTTTGCATCAAAGGAGCCAGACTTCACTGAAAATCTGCAGCAGCCTGAGGGCTTCAACCTCATATTATGAATTAAATTTCCTGTTTGGCTGGCATAGATAGAATGAGGATTTATTAGACATTATGTACCAAGCAACATACTAAGCACTGAGGATAAAAATATAAGCAAGCCAGCCTTCAAGAAACTCATATTCTAAAAGGAAAAGATATCTCATATTAGGGGGCAGAGCCAAGATGGCAGAGAAGACACATGCATCATTCTAAGTTCCCCTTCTACCCTTACTACTAGTAACCAAATTCAGCTTCTGAAATAGTGCTTGACTGGTAAAATCCACAAATACTGGGAGTACAACAACTTAACAGCTGAACATAATCTGGAAGATTTTGAGAAAAGATTTGTCCTGATCAGTGGGAGCAGGCCAGCACAGGCAGGGAGGTCCACTGAATGGATCAGGGCAGGCGCAGTCTCCCGGATAGAGAATTTGCAGGGAGTACTCTACCACAGGTTGGCTGCTCTGCTTTGGTTGCAAACCAGTTTATAAACAGAGAAGTTACACAAATACCAAAGGTAGAGTATAATCCAAAAAAAGCCAGAATTTAACAGGACCTGGCCACACCCACACAGTAACAGAAGTAACTCAGCATGATCACAGCATAGCCGTGCAGCCATATTCTGCAGCATGGGGCTTTTGTCTAGGGCAGCCACACTTCTGCACAGCAGGGGGACTCTTCCCGGGACAGCCATAATTCTTCATAGCTTGGGAGTGGGTCTCTGCCCAGGGCAGTGGAACTTCGACATGTGGCCATGCTTCCCAGGGCAGTGGTACTTCCACTAGGCAGGGATTTTCCCAGGGCATTTCCATAGCTAAGCTGCTCTTTGCAGTCCATATGCAAAATAGCTACTGTCCATCTATCTATTCCTATTCTGTAGAGGAAGCTGGTAACCTCCTTGCACTGAAGGCAGACCCCTAGGACTTTTTAAAAAAATAAATAAAAAAGTCAAGCAAACACTAACTATTGACAGTTTCTATACAGAAAGAGAGCAGGTTTCCAACTCTGAAGAGACTAATTGCAGACAATCTCCAGAAAAGAAAAAAAAAAAAAATCCCAAAGGGGGATATAACTTGGTCCTCATCACACAAGGTTCTTCTAGAAGAAATTAGAAAAGATCTTAAAAGAGAGCTAGATGAAAAATGGGAAAAGGAAAAAGGAGCTCTGCAAGAGATTACAGAAAAGGCATATAACACATTAAAAGAAAAATTTGATAAAGTGGAAAAAGAAAACAACTTCCTGTAATGTGAATTGGAAAAGGTAAAGAACTCCCAGGAAAGTAGGATTTGTGAATTGGAAAAAG
Organism: Sminthopsis crassicaudata; assembly: GCF_048593235.1. Taxonomy (NCBI): domain Eukaryota; kingdom Metazoa; phylum Chordata; class Mammalia; order Dasyuromorphia; family Dasyuridae; genus Sminthopsis; species Sminthopsis crassicaudata. Next base: position 548,875,278 of record NC_133617.1, on the reverse strand, counting down.
AAAATAACTCAGTAAAAAAAATGGGGAAAGGGAAAAAATTCCATAGAGGAAAAGAACTCATTTAAAAACTCAACTGGACATAAACAGAAAGAAGTAAAAAATGCTAATGAAGAAAATGACTCATTAAAAATCAGAACTGAACAAATAGAAATGAATGATTCATTGAAACATCAAGAATCAGTCAAGCAAAAAAAAAAAAAAAAAAGAGAGAGAGAGAAAATAGAAAATATGTTAAATATCTACTTGGAAAAACAACAAACCTGGAAAATAGATCTAGGAGAGATAATCTGAGGATTATTGGACTTCCTCAAAATTATGATGAAAAAAAGAGCCTAGTCACTATTTTACCAGAAATCATCAAAGAGAATTGCCAGATGTAATAGAATCAGAGATAAAATAGGCATTGGAAGAATTCATCGGACAACTTCTGAAAGAAACCCAAAATAAAAACTGCAAGGAATATTGTGGTTAAATTTCAGAGCTATCAGACTAAGGAAAAAGTATTACAAGGGGCCAGAAAAAAAATAATTCAAATACTGAGGAGCCACAATAAGGATCACTCAGGATCCAGCTGCTTCCATATTAAAGGATCAAAGGGCCTGAAATCTGATATTCTGAAAGGCAAAAGAACTTGGAATGCAGCCAAGTATAAACTACCCTGCTAGCTGAGCATTTTCTTCCAGGGAAGAAGGTGGACATTCGATGAAACAGGTAAATTCCATTTATTCCTAATGAAAAAAACAGAGATAAATAAAAAAATTTGACCTTCAAATATAGGACTCATAAAAAGATAAAAAGAATTCTTGAGAATTGTAAATTGCTTAAATAGTTCCATTTTAGAAAAAGAAATAGAACAAGCTATTAATCAAGTCCCTAAAAAAAATCCCCAGGACCAGATGGATTTACATGTGAATTCTACCAAACCTTTAAAGAACAATTAATTCCAATATTATATAAACTATTTGAAAAAAATGTGGAATGAAGGAATCCTACCAAATTCCTTTTATAACACAGACATGATACTGAAACCTAAACTAGATAGGTTGAAAACAGAGAAAGAAAATCATAGACCAATCTCCCTAACAAATATTGATCCTAAAATCTTAAATAAAATATTAGCAAAAATATTACAGAAAATAATCTGCAGGATAATACACCATGATCCAGTAGGATTTGTACCAGGAATGCAGGGAGGGTCCAATATTAGGAAAACTATTAGCATAATTGACTATATCAATAACCAAATTAACAAAAACCATATGATCATCTCAATAGATGCAAAAAGCATTTGATAAAATCCAACATCCATTCCTATTAAAAACACTTGAAAAGTATAGGAATAAATGGACTTTTCATTGAAATAGTAGCATCTACTTAAAACCATCAGTAAGCATCAAATGTAATGGGGATAAATTGGAACCATTCCCAATAAGATCAGAAGTGAAAAAAGGCTACTCACTATTACCATTACTATTCAATATTGTATTAGAAATGCTAGCTTCAGCAATAAGAGTTAAGGAGGAGATTTAAGAAATTAGAGGAGGTAATGATGAAACCAATTATTGCTCTTTGTGAATGATATAATGGTATACTTAGAGAACCCCAGAAATTCTACTAAAAAGCTATTATAAATAATCCACAACTTTAGCAAAGTTGCAGAATACAAAATAATCCCACATAAGTCATCAGCATTCTTATATATCACTAACAAAATCCAACAGTTAGAGATACAAAGAGAAATTCTTTGATAGTACAAAATATTTGGAATCTATCTGGCAAGGGAAAGTCAGGAACTATATGAGCAAAACTATAAAATACTTTCCACATAAATAAAGTAAGATCTAACCAATTGGAAAAATATTAAGTGCTCTTGGATAAGTCGAACAAATATAATAAAGATGACAATACTACCTAAACTAATCTGTTTATTTAGCTCTTGGATAAGTCGAACAAATATAATAAAGATGACAATACTACCTAAACTAATCTGTTTATTTAGCGCTATACAAATCAGACTCCCAAAAACTATTTTAATGACCTAGGAAAAAAAACAATTTCACCCAAGATAATGACAATGATGAGACATCATACCAAAATCTTTGGGATGCAGCTAAAGCAGTAATAAGGGGAAATTTTATATCTTTAGAGGCTTATTTGAAGAAAATAGAGAAAGAGAAGATTAACGAATTGGGCTTACAACTTAAAAGGCTAGAAAAAGACCAAATTATAAACCCCCAACCAAAAATTAAACTTGAAATACAAAAATTAAAAGGAGAAATCAATAATATTGAAAGTAAAAAAACTATTGAATTAATAAATAAAAGCAAGAGTTGGTTTTATGAAAAAGCCAATAAAATAGATAAACCTTTGGTAAATTTGATCAAAAAAAAGAAAGAGGAAAATCAAATTGATAGTCTTACAAATGAAAAGGGGGATCTTTCCACCAATGAAGAGGAAATTAGAGAAATAATAAGGAGTTACTTTGCCCAACTTTATGCCAATAAATTTGATAACTTAAGTGAAATGGATGACTTCCTCCAAAAATATAGGCTTCCTAGATTAACAGAGGAGGAGGTAAATTGCTTAAATAGTCCCATTTCAGAAAAAGAAATAGAACAAGCTATTAATCAACTCCCCAGGAAAAAATCCCCAGGACCAGATGGATTTACATGTGAATTCTACCAAACATTTCAAGAACAATTAGCCCCAATGTTATATAAACTATTTGAAAAAATAGGGGATGAAGGAGTCCTACCAAACTCCTTTTATGACACAGACATGGTACTGATACCTAAACCAGGTAGATTGAAAACTTTGAAAGGAAACTATACACCAATTTCCTTAATGAATATTGATGCTAAAATCTTAAATAAGATATTAGCAAAAAGAATTCAGAAAATCATCTCCAGGATAATACACTATGATCAAGTAGGATTTATTCCAGGAATGCAGGGCTGGTTTAATATTAGGAAAACTATTAATATAATTGACCATATTAATAATCAAATTAATAAGAACCATATGATCATGTCAATAGATGCAGAAAAAGCATTTGACAAAATCCAACATCCATTCCTACTAAAAACTCTTGAGAGTATAGGAATAAATGGACTATTCCTTAGAATAATCAGGAGCATATATTTAAGACCTTCAGTAAGCATAATATGCAATAGAAATAAACTGCAACCTTTCCCAGTAAGATTAGGAGTGAAACAAGGTTGCCCACTATCACCATTACTATTCAATATAGTACTAGAAACGCTAGCCTCGGCAATAAGAGCCGAGAAAGAGATTCAAGGAATTAGAGTAGGAAATGAGGAAATTAAACTATCACTTTTTGCAGATAACACGATGGTATACTTAGAGAACCCCAAAGACTCTGCTAAAAAGCTACTAGAAATAATTCAAAATTTCAGCAAAGTGGCAGGATACAAAATAAATCCACATAAATCCTCGGCGTTTTTATATATCACTAACAAAATGCAACAGCAAGAGATACAAAGAGAAATTCCATTCCAAACAAATGTTGAGAGTATAAAGTATTTGGGAATCCATCTACCAAAGAAAAGTCAGGAATTATATGAGAAAAATTACAAAACACTTGCCACAAAAATAAAATCAGATTTAAATAATTGGAAAGACATTCAGTGCTCTTGGATATGCCGAGCGAATATAATAAAGATGACAATACTCCCCAAACTAATCTATTTATTTAGTGCTATACCAATCAGACTCCCAAGAAACTATTTCAATGACCTAGAAAAAATAACAACAAAATTCATATGGAAGAATAAAAGGTCGAGAATTGCAAGGGAACTAATGGAAAAAAAAACTCAGAGGAAGGCGGTCTAAGTGTACCTGATCTAAAGCTATATTATATAGCAGCAGTCACCAAAACCATTTGGTATTGGCTAAGAAATAGACCGGTAGATCAGTGGAACAGATTAGATACAAAGGACAAAAAAGGGTACATCTATAGCAATCTAGTCTTTGCCAAACCCAAAGATACCAACATTAGGGATAAAAATTCATTATTTGGAAAAAACTGTTGGGAAAACTGGAAATTAGTATGGCAGAAATTAGATATGGATCCACACTTAACACCATATACCAAGATAAGATCAAAATGGGTCCATGATTTAGGCATAAAGAGGGAGATAATAAATAGATTAGAGGAACAGAGGATAATCTACCTCTCAGACCTGTGGAGGAGGAAGGAATATATGACCAGAGGAGAACTAGAGATCATTATTGATCACAAAATAGAAGATTTTGATTACATCAAACTAAAAAGTTTCTGTACAAAAAATACTAATGCAAACAAGATTAGAAGGGAAGTAACAAATTGGGAAAATATTTTTAAAAACAAAGGTTCTGACAAAGGTCTCATTTCCAAAATATATAGAGAACTGACCTTAATTTATAAGAAATCAAACCATTCTCCAATTGATAAATGGTCAAAGGATATGAACAGACAATTCTCAGAGGAAGAAATTGAAACTATATCCACTCACATGAAAGAGTGTTCCAAATCACTATTGATCCGAGAAATGCAAATTAAGACAACTCTCAGATACCACTACACACCTGTCAGATTGGCTAAGATGACAGGAACAAATAATGATGAATGTTGGAGGGGATGTGGGGAAACTGGGACACTAATACATTGCTGGTGGAGTTGCGAAAGAATCCAGCCATTCTGGAGAGCAATCTGGAATTATGCCCCAAAAGTTATCAAACTGTGCATACCCTTTGACCCAGCAGCGCTACTACTGGGCTTATATCCCAAAAAAATACTAAAGAGTGGAAAGAGACATATATGTGCCAAAATGTTTGTGGCAGCTCTTTTTGTAGTAGCTAGAAACTGGAAGATGAATGGATGTCCATCAGTTGGAGAATGGTTGGGTAAATTATGGTATATGAAGGTTATGGAATATTATTGCTCTGTAAGAAATGACCAGCAGGAGGAACACAGAGAGGCCTGGAGAGACTTAAATCAACTGATGCTGAGTGAAATGAGCAGAACCAGAAGATCACTGTACACTTCAACAACAATACTGTATGAGGATGTATTCTGATGGAAGTGGAAATCTTCAACATAAAGAAAAACCAACTCACTTCCAATTGATCAATGATGGACAGAGGTAGCTACACCCAGAGAAGGAACACTGGGAACTGAATGTAAATTGTTAGCCCTAATATCTGTCTGCCCAGGTTGCATGTACCTTCGGAATCTAATGTTTATTGTGCAACAAGAAAATGATATTCACACACATTTATTGTATCTAGACTATATTGTAACACATGTAAAATGTATGGGATTGCCTGTCATCGGGGGGAGGGAATAGAGGGAGGGGGGGATAATTTGGAAAAATGAATACAAGGGATAATATTATAAAAAATATATATATAATAAAAATTATTAAGTAAAAAAAAAGAAAGAATTGACTTAGGACAGTACAGAGCAAGAGATTCTTAAAGGGAGAATCATTTAATTTTTGTTTAATGAAGCTGGGAATATTGGAAAGATACAAGATTTGAATTGGAAAAATTTTTACCTTACAAATAAATTTGGAAGGGAAAAAAAAAACCCAACAACAACAAAATTCATCTGGAAGAACAAAAGGTCAAGACTTTCAAGTGAACTAATGAAGGATAAATCAAATGAAGGTGGCCTACCTGTACCAGATCTAAAACTGTATTATAAAGCAGCAGTCACAAAAACCATTGGTATTGGCTAAGAAATAGACTAGTTGATCTGTGGAATATGTTAGCTTCACAGTACAAAACAGTCAATAACTTTAATAATCTAGTCTTTGACAAACCCAAAAACTCCAGCTTTTGGGATAAGAATTCACTGTTTCACAAAAACTGCTGGGAAAATTGTAAATTAGTATGGCAGAAACTAGGCATTTAACACTGTACACCAAGACAAGGTGAAAATGGGTTCATGATCTAGGCATAAAGAACTAGAGTATAAATAAATTAGAAGAACATAGGATAGTTTACCTCTCAGACCTGTGGAGAAGGAAGGAATTTGTGACCAAAGAAGAACTAGAGATCATTATTGATCACAAAATAGAAAATTTTGATTATATAAAATTAATATACTTTTGCCCAAACAAAACTAATGCAGACAAGATTATAATGGAAACATTAAACTGGGAAAACATTTTTACAGTTGATAATGATAATGATAAAGGTCTCATTTTTAAAACATATAGAGAATTTACTCTAACTTATAATCAAGCTATTCTCCAAATGATAAATGGCCAAAGCATATGAACAGACAATTCTCAGATGAAGAAATTGAAACTATTTCTAGCTATATGAAAAGATGCTCCAAGTCATTATTAATCAAAGAAATGCAAATTCTACACACCTGTCAGATTGACTAGAATGACAGGGAAAGATAATGCACAATGTTGGAAGGGATGTGGGAAAACAGGGACACTGATACATTATTGGTGGAATTGTGAATATAGCCAGCCATTCTGGAGAGCAATTTGGAACTACGCTCAAAAAGTGATCAAACTGTGCATAATCTTTGATCCAGAAGTGTTACTACTGGGCTATATCCTAAAGAGCTTTTAAAGAAGGGAAAGGGACCTGTGTGTGCCAAAATGTTTGTAGCAGCCCTCTTTGTAGTGGCTAGAAACTGGAAACTGAGTGGATGCCCATAAATTAGAGAATGCCTGAATAAATTGTTGTATATGAATATTATGGAATATTATTGTTCTGTAAGAAATGACCAATAAGATGATTTCAGAAAGGCCTGGAGAGATTTATATGAACTGATGCTGAGTGAAATGAACAGGACTAGGAGATCATTATATCCTTTAACAACAATACTATATGATGATAAATTCTGATGAATATGGCTCTCTTCAACAATGAGATGAACCAAATCACTTCCATTTGTTCAATAATGAATAGAATCAGAATAATGGGAAATCAGTGTGAACCACTACATAGCATTTCCAATCACTCTGTTTTTATATACTTGCATTTTTGATTTCCTTCTCAGGCTAATTTTACCTTATTTGAAGTCCAATTCTTCTTGTGCAGCAAAAGAATTGTATGGATATATATATATATATATATATATATATATATATATATATATATATATATATATATATATATATATATATATATATATATATATACATATTGTATTTAACATATACTTTAACATATTTAACCTGTATTGGTCTACCTGCCATCTGGGGGGAGGTGGGGGGGCCTAAGGGGAAAAGTTGTAACAGAAGGTTTGCAAGAGTCAATGCTGAAAAATTACCCATGTATATATCTTGTAAATAAAAAGCTGTAAAAAAAGATATCACATATTAGAATTTGGGTTAGGTCAGGGTAAATTCATAGCCATAAAGTAACTTAGAATCTTTGGCCCGTCAACTTTAGGTAGAAGAGCTGGAAGATGTAGAGTAAGAACCCCAAAGTTTGTGTGGCTTGAAGTCAGGAGAATGAAGATGAGTTTCTGAATTTCTAAGTTGGATCTCTTGCAACAAAAGAGACCAAATGGAATGAACACAAGCTCCAACTTGAAAGCATATTTTGGAATTGTTTTTCTGATAGTATGCTCTTTCAGGGACTTTTGCATTTTCTATTTCTATCCCTAGAATCTGTAGCAGGAAAGGGCACTTAGTAACTATTCAATAAATGATTGTTGGTTAATTGGAAAGTAATGACTAGTTCAATTCTGTGATTTATTTACCTAATGATTTTTGATTTACTATAATTTTTTTTGAAACTAAAAAGAGGGAGTCAATTGCTTATAGATGAAGAGAAAAATGCAAGTCAACAATTAATGAGTTAACATTCCACATAAAGGCTGGGAAACAATAGGCCAACCCACAGAATATTATTCAAGGGACACAGTGACTAAATAAAAAGAGGAGAACTCTCTCATTTATGTTTTTTTTTTTTCTAACATGAAACATAGGATATTTGTTATATTGGAGGGAGCTTGGTTTCCAGATTTTTTCTATTTATTTAATTGTTTTTTTTCCTTTATGTTTGAGAATAGAAATAGCCTGAAGATGTATTCTTTTGGCTGAAAAGTTATTTTCTCCCTCCCCCTATTTTTCTCTAGGCCATAACTGACAACTCAACATTTTGTATTTCACTGGTACATATTTGCCTGAATAGACCAGCTGTTATTTCACTATCCCTCCCATGGTGGTAAAATTTCAATTTGTTATGTGCAATGGCTTATAGTGTTTTATATTTTATGAGTTATTAATATAATTGCATTTTTGTATGATTGTGCTAATATCACTTCTTTGTTGTATGACAATATTGGCTCTGTGTTTTGTTGTGTATGTGTCCATTATGGTTTAGGATAAAAATACCACAGCTTTCCAGTTATTGAAACATTAGTGTTCAGCAGTAGGATTAGATACTCATGGTTTAGAACCTGTTGATTTTGTGAAGGGGAAATCACATCAAAAGTGTTTTGTGTAATGCTGGGAACAATTTAGGGGAATGTCAGGTATCTTACAAAGCAGAAAATGACGAGGACAAAGTATTATTTCTATTGTCTAAATTTTCTGAACCAGTGTTATATACCTGCATCCCTGTAGAGATACAGATTGGAAAGAGTAAGTGAAAACTAGGTTAGGTTTCCCACTGAGAACAAAGAGATGGTAAGGAAGATGGACCAAAGATAAGCTGAGGTAGCTGTTAGTAAGAAACACAATACTGAGCCTAATAATATTTGGAAAAGAAAAGAGGCTTTAATATTTGGAGAATAAATTTAAGAAGCCCAATACATAAAAATTTTTTTTCTAGGAAGACTCCTTTAGTTTTAGATAGGAAACATTATAATGCAACATGAAAGAGAAAGCCTTTCAATAAAGAGTACTATTATTAACTGATTTCAAGACATGATTACCCATAAATAGGCCATTGATGCAAGGTGAGAAAACATCTTGATTCACTTACATGCAAAAACTAGAGCTCTACTAAAGTCTTCTGAGAAATAAGGCACTGAGCAGGACTATTACTCTGGAAGTGTGAGACTAGAGGTTAAAAAAACCTGATGCAAGAACAATATCAATCATGGACACAAAGTCATATTCAATTACACTTATTTACAGTATTGACACATAAGTGCTAGATGCCCTCAAGAGAGAAATTTAAACTTGCTGTGCCAGAAGATGAATGGAACCAAACTAACATTGAAAAACAAGAATAGATTTGGGAGTGGAGCTCATTTTAAACCATAGAAAAATTAAGCTATGTCCCAATTAGTTTCTCAAAGGTATTTAAGCACACAAAAATGAAAACAAAATCTAGAGTATTTTGCTATGCAGAACAATGTAACTCAAGTGGTGACTATACCCTATTTATTTTATGAAAGGAGCTCACAAACTATACCTCTTAATTTACTGTAAAAGTCAGGCCTTTGCGTCCTACTGAAAACAATTGTTCATACCTGGATTGTCTCAATATGAGTGTGTTGGTTAAGCTTCAAATTTCACACACACAAGCTGAATTAAAATGGAAAGTCATTTTATTTAAAGTATAATAAAAAATATAAAAATTCACAAATAAAATATGAATATCATCATGTCCTTGGGTTTGGATAGCCTTACAGCTCTCAGGCTCCAGGATTTCTGGATTCAGAGATAAATGATCATTTTAAAATAAGTGTCTAACATTGTCACAATTAATGGGGAGCTGTAGGTTGAGAACTTAATTTATACTGTTTTAGGACAAGGATGGCTATCAAGTACATATTATGTAATGCTAGATAATTTAGGATAAAAAATGGCTCTTATCCAGAAGTTATGAAAGGACTTTAAATCTTAAGGCAAAATTCATTACATGCAGAGTTTGCTTGGGTTAACTTTATTCCCTTTTGTTCAGCATGCTCTTTTCCAAGCAGTTGGCCACTAGCTTAATGCCACTTTTTTGTGTGAGGGAATTGAGATTTTTACCTACTAAAGTGAGTTTGTTGTTCCCTAAAGAAGTGTTAAGTATTAGACAAACATCTGTGGTGTGTCAGTAGTGATTAAGATGAACTTTAGCCAATTTAAAATAATACAAAAATATTGCTGGCAAGCGAGCTGGGACTTAATGTTTGGACACCTTGAAGATCCATGCCTTCTGTGCAGAAGCTTTCAAACAACAACAACTGAGATTGCAAAAGTCAAAGATACCTTGGGAGCATCTACTATAAAAACAGAAATATTGAACTGAGTTAATTTTTCAGATTCTGAAAAACCAAAAGATCAATTAAAGAGTAAGAATAAAAAGATGGGCACAAAAGTATTAGGAATGACAGGACCTTACACATTACTGGTTCTATTCCCAGCCAATCCTTTTATAAAAAAGCACTTCTATAGAGATGAGATCCACAATCTCTACATACTTCCAAACTTCCATCCACAAAAAAAAAAAAATGCAAAACATTCTAGCTGAAGAAATAAGGCACCCGAAGGGAGAGATTGAAGGCTGCATTTGTCAGGTAAGTCAAATCATAACCATCTCCTCAACCACCATCTCCCCTCAGACTGTAATGTAAATGTGTCAGGTTGCTGAATCTGTGAAGGCTGGGAATAGCAGGGCTTCCATTCTGGTGCCTTCCTTCTTCATTCTGAAAAACAATTCTTAAAGAGCCACACCTTAAATACTGCTCCTGCCTGAGTTCCAGACATAGCTACTAAAAACTGAAAAAAGAAATTCTTGTAACCAAGGTCCTTGGCACTGTGAAATGATTCAACATCAGAGACTGATTTAATTTTATCAGTGAAAATGGCTTTAAAGGAAAAGCATTATCATCAGATTTGCTGCTGTGATGAAACAAACATGGAACCTTCTCATCTGATATAAAGATGAAACCTTAAATTCCATCATTTGATTCTAGTTCCTTTGGAGCACTGATTGTAAATCCACAACATTTAGAATAGCCCTTCTGACCTATTAAGTATTTAATACTTAAATTTTAACAGCCTCAGTTTTCTCATAAAAGACCTTCTATTATCATATCATCTGTCTATCTTCTTTCATTTATTTACAGCATCTACCTTATAGGATCAAATTAAGTTTTACATGTGTATGTATGTGTGTGTGTATGTGTGTGTGTCCTTGGGGTACTAGATTGCATAGTGGCACAGAGTACCAGTTCTGAAATCAGGAAGCATCATCTTCCTGGATGCAAGTCTTACCCTAATGTGTTCTTGTGTGACTTAACCTTATTTGACCCAGTTTCCTCATCTGTAAAAGGAGCTAAAGAAGGAAAGGGCAAACCATTCCAGAATCTTTGCCAAAAAAACCTCTGAATTAGGTCACAAAGAGGCAGATATGACTGAAACAGCTGAACAAGAGCAATAAAAAAGCTGATTCTATCTAGCTTGAGAGGATTGGAGATTTTTAATACAATTGGCTAGTGTCTTCTCGATTTTAAGGGACCAATGGCTAGCTCTACAGTTTTATTTAACTATTTAATATCATTAACTTTTAAAAAGGGAAAATTCATTTCAAAATTAAAGCAAGAGAAAACATAAATTTTATGAATCAATTTAGTTCCTATATATCATTAGTCCCACAGAGTTCAAGTCTACCACTAAGTTAGTATCTCATACTATTGCCCCTCAAGACTTCCCTGCTGGGCTGTCAATAACATCTGGTTTCAAATCCTCATCTCCCAGATCTTTCTGGTTTGAATTCCAAGTAAGGAGTTAAGCTTTCTTGAACCTGGAAGGACAAAAAATATCCTCCATAGAGAAGTTATAAAAAATCCAGTTAATAATGGTTGCTGGTTGAAAAAAAAAATGTGTACAGATTCTGATACCCACTCAGATCACATAATGAATCCATTGAGGATTTTAAACATATATATATATATATATATATATATATATATATATATATATATATATATATATATATATATATATATATATATATATATATATATAAACACATGAATTTTATAGGGTGTGTCTACCTAGCTAAAAACAGAAGTGGGAAATAGTGATAGAGAGACATGTAGTATGGGATATATTGTAATTACATAGGAATCAGTAGAATGTTCAAAACATATTGTGACTTTTTAAAAGTAATGTTTTCTAAGAGAAATGACTGTTTTGTTCTAAAGGACAGTGGATTTGATTAATACAAAGGGTGCTATTCCCACATATGAAAGAGAACCTTCCCAAAGTTGAATTGGCTAAGGATCCTACTGGAGAATTTGGAAAGAAAATAATTACTTTGCAAGATGGAAGTAGAAAATGATACATGGTCTTAAAACTTCAATTGGGAATTAAATCTGGCTGCACTAGAAGCCTGAGAGATCCAGATTCTCTCATTTACCACTTGTGTAGCATAAGACAAGTAACTTGAACTGTGCACATTTCTTCACTCTACTCCTTCCCTAAAATTCTTCCACTAACTTTTTGTTAGTTTTTTTTAATATGAATTATGTTGGAAGAGAAAAATCAGAACAAAAGGGGAAAACCATGGGAGAAAAAAAACAGTAAAAAGAAGTGAACATATTGTGTTGATTTACATTCAATCTCCATAGTTCTTTTTCTGGATGCACATAGCATTTTCTATCCGAAGTTTATTAGGATTACCTTGGATCATCAAACCACTGAAAAAAACCCTAGTCTTTCCTAGTCAATCACTGCATATTTTTGCTGGTACTGTCCACAATGTATTTCTAGTTCTGCTGGTTTTGCTCAGAATCAGTTCCTTCTTTCCAGGTTTTTCTAAAATCAGCTTATTCATCATTTTATACAATAATTATTTTTCATTACCTTTATAATTCATTACCTTTATAACTTATTTATCCATTTCCCAATTGAAAGGCTTCTACTCATTTTCCAATTCTTTGCCACCACAAAAAGAGCTGCTACAAACATTTTTTTCACATTTGGATCCCTTTTCCATCCTTTATGGTTTCTTCGGGGTACAGATCCAGTAATGGCATGGATGAGTCAAAGGGTATGCAGTTTTAAACTCTTTGGGCATAGTCTAAATTGTTCTCCAGAATTGTTGGATTATTACACAATTCCACCAATAATGCATTAATAATGCATATGCCTTACACCATTTATCATTATCTTTTCTTGCCATCTTAGCCAGTATGAGAGGTCTGAGGTGATTTCTCAGAGTTGTTTTAGTTTGCATTTCTCTAATCAATAGTGAATTAGAGTATCTTTTCATATGACTATAAATGGCTTTTAATGTCACCATCTGAAAATTGACCATGTCTCATTTGGGGAATGGCTTGTATTCTTATAAATTTGACATAGTTCTTTTACATATTTTAGCAATGAGACCTTTATCATAAAGATTGACTGTAATAATTTTCTGTTTTGTACTTTCCTTTTAATCTTGTTTGTGCTGGTTTTGTTTGAGCAAAACCTTTCTAATTTAATGTAATCAAAGTTATCCATTTTGCCTTTCATAATGGTCTCTAGTTCTTCTTTGGTCAAAAATTCCTCCTTACTCCAAAGCTCTGATAGGTAAATTATTTCTTGCTCTCCTTATTTGCTTATGGTATCACTCTATTGGCCAAAATCAAGTACCATTTTCACCTTACTTTGGTGATGGGGTGTGAAATGTAAGTCTAGGCTGAGTTTCTGACATTATTTCCTAGTTTTCCCAGCAATTTTTTAGTCAAATACCAAGTTCTTATTCCAGAAGCTGGAGTTTGAGGGTTTATCAAATACTAGATTACTATAGGCTTTGATTATTATGTCATGTTTATCTAATCTATTCAATTAATCCACCACTCTGTTTTTAGCCAGTACCAAGTGATTTTGATGACTGCTTTATAATATAGTTTTAGGTACTGTTAAGCCACCAACCTTTCTATTTTTGTCATTAATTCCTTTGATATTGTTGAACTTTTGTTGTTCATGATGAATTTTACTATTTTTTCTAGTTCTATGAAATCATTTTTAGTAGTTTGATTGGTATCTCCCATTCCCTTTTAAATTCTTTGTAATGTTTTGCATCCTCACCATGTGTTTGGAATTGTTCTCCAATGTGATCACTAGTCTCTTAATTGCTAAATCTATTTTTAAAAAGAGAAAGGGAATATTTCTCAAAAATGTCAACATAATGAATAGGTTTTTTTTTCTCTTACATTTAAAATTTCATTTTAAATCTTTCTCTTAAAGAGTAATTTGTTTGGTTGGAGTGAAAGCAGAATATATTTGAAACACAGAGGCATTTAGATGATTGCATAGGCAATTGGATTTGAAGTCAGTAAGAGACAAATTCTAATCCTGCCTCAGAAACTAGCTGTGATTTTGGGCTTAACTTTTATTAGCTTCGGTTTCTTCACTTCTATTATAGAGATAGTATCACTTGTCTCTTAAAGTTGCTGTGAGGATAAAGTAAGATAAAATATGTAAAGTATCTTGTAAATTTTAAAGCTGTATTTAAATGTTAACTATTATTATTTTATTTGATAATGAATATGATGTGAAAAGTATCAGCAAGAATAGATTAATTTTTAAAACATAGACTGATTTTGTAAAAATCATTACAAGTTAGAGAATTTCTAAAGTCCTTTCCAACTCTAAAATTATGATCTTATGACAAAGTCAAATCTTTACCAAAAGAATGATAACTTTGACACCTGTTTCTGAAATGCTCTAGAGGAAAAAATGATGTCAAAGAGATTACTATAACATAATGACATTGCTATCATTAATTTATCATTAACTGACTATGCACTTGCTGGAGGCAAGAAAGATAATCCCCTCAGGTATGAGGGTAAAGATTTAAATACAATTGACATTGATGGGAAAGTGTTAAATAGCCTATTTAAAAAGTAGACTAACATTTATTTAGGGGTATCATTTTTAGTAGATATTGATTTTGGGGGTTTGTTGTTATTGATTACTAGCTATCTACAATTCAAATCATGTCATTTATGAGATAAAATAATTTTTCATCTAATTAGCTCAGTTCTTTGAAGAAACCATTTGTAAGAAAGTATCTAGCTTAAAAAAATACTAAAGGGCTTATTTGCTTCTGAGTACATAGTGATTATTCCTGTGAGTGCCATTAATATTAATAGGAAAGCACATGAATATAAATCCCTGCTCATTAAGTAAAACTGCACACCTTACCATTTTTAGTCTTATGTCAGAAAAGTATATTTGCAAAGTTGACAATTAAAAAAAAAAAAAACCTGAGTTCATTTCTATATCTGTAGGAAATAGAAAGAAAAAAAAACCTTGCAAATGATTCAATAGGAAAAAGAATCTTTATATACACATATTCATATATTTATATATTTTTGTATTGTGAAGACTAAACAAAAAAGACTTTAGAAAATTATGTATTTTTAATTTTTTCTACAGATTTATCAACTAGCATACAAAGTTTACAAGTAGATTTCTACTTATATTGGAATTGACAGATTATTTGTGATTAAGTTATCTCTAGAAAAAATGAAATTACCAAATAAAATAGCCGACCATACATGTAGGATGAGTGCACTAAACCCATGAGAGACTAGAAAGCCCCTGCAGCTTGACTTCCTTAACTCTCTTCTTGTTATTCTTAGTTTTTCAAGGCTCAGGTTCCTCTACTTCTTATTTAGTCTTTCTTTATTCTTCTTTGTGGGTTCATCATCTGTATCATTCCTGCAACTCTTGGTTTACTGTGAGCATTTTCTCTTTCACTCCTCTTACTTTCTAAGAGTCAGGATTTTGTCCAAACTGATTAATAATTGATTCTACATTTCCCCTGAAAAATTTCTTTATCTGATAGTCCTGTCTGTACTTTCAATTACTTTGCCTACATTGGACCAACCAAGATAGCACATTGACAAGTTTTAGCATTAAAGTCCAATGATGTAATGTAGATACGATTAATGATTTGTAGTATTCCAGGCCCAGGTGATTCATAAAGGTAACCTCAGCACCTTTAGCACTTCAGTCAGTGAACAACCATTTTTTAAGTACTCAATATATACCTGTCTTTGTGCTAAATCATAGGAATATAAAGATTGAGTCAACTAGAATGCTCACAAGGCTCTTTCTTGAATTGGTTGATTGGCTAAATTCCTTGAGTTTATCTTTCATTGTGCAACTGCATTTACCAGGACTGCCAACCTCTAGCTCAGTTGGATGTTATTTTTCAACTGACATGTTTGACTTCTTCATATCTTTGACTTTGGAGTTTTTCATCTTTAGGCAAGAAGTGGGAGAGTTCTAACCTCCCTTGTTCTAAAATGTTTCCTGGCTCAAGTTAAGGTTTCTCCAATGC
The DNA here is from genome assembly GCF_048593235.1 of Sminthopsis crassicaudata. Taxonomy (NCBI): domain Eukaryota; kingdom Metazoa; phylum Chordata; class Mammalia; order Dasyuromorphia; family Dasyuridae; genus Sminthopsis; species Sminthopsis crassicaudata. The sequence goes on along the minus strand of NC_133617.1, from coordinate 548,859,018 downwards.
TGACTTTGTTTATGGGGCCTGTCCCAGTAATACTTTAAAGAGGAAAGCCTTATGCAGATGAGTGGTTAAATTTTTAAGTATAGAAGCAATATCTGTTCAGGCAATGTCACAATATTTGCTCTTCTTTAAATATACAGATGATCTATCCAAGTCTTCCAGTGTGAAATGCTTCATTTAAATCTTAAAAAGCTTACATTTCAGTCGGCATATTTTCCTTATGACTATTAGAATTAATCTAAAAGATGAATAACCACACATATGTGTATATCTATGTCTATGTAAATATGGATATAGTTGTAGATTTATAGATATACATAAAATTAATACTGTAACAGTATACTATACTGTATAAAATGCTTTTATATTATCTTTATAATGTGAAAATAATGGTAGATATCCTCTAACAGTTAATATTTGTATATTAATAGGACTAAGATTATTGTTTATCATTTAAGAGCCTTAAAAAAGAATCCATTGCCTATTTTAATGAATACATTCATATCAAAAATTTTGGCCTAGTAATTGGAAAGGAAATTGAAAAAACAAATAACTCTGTTGAAACTATTTTAAAATGTACATAGTAAAAGAAGCAAAGTTTACAATATTACTTGGAACTATATCCCTCTTTATTTTAATATATACCACCTTATATTTTTCATTTATTTTATTGTGGGAGGTCCCACCCTCATTTTATTCAATTTAAGTAAATGTTTGTGAATGATTAAGAATAGACAAAATGATTTAATTGAAGCTATGTATAAAATTATCTTTTTAAATGTTTCCCTCTGTTCTCCACTCAATTGCACTACAATATTGTAGAAATATCAGTAAAGAAAGTAGATAGATAACTATATGAGGTCAAAGTATCAAAAGAAATGTGAACATGAACGGTTATTTTTGCCAATAATTATCAAGTGGATGACTTTTCAAATTGTGAAATACTCTTAATACTAAAAAAAAAAAAAAAACCTCACATCTGATATACATCTCTAATTTACACACACAGTATCTCTACTCCTCCATCAACCTTTCATGATTATAATTTCTCATTTAATCATTATAATTAATATTGCTTGACTTGTCAGAATCTGTTTCATTTTTTCATTTCTTTTTAATACAGTTGATAGATTGCTAATACATAAAATATTCTGAAATAAAAATGATAATTTTATTATAATAGCTATATTTTTCACATATGTTTATTTCAAAGATCAAACACTAACTACCAGAATTCATAAGGCTATACTCAAAAGTTTTTTGAACATATAGATAGCTGTATTACAGTAAAATAATTCTAATACTACAATATTTTCAATTCATATGCATTTGCATATAATTTTTTTTCAAAATGTTTCACATGCATAATCTTATTTTGTTACCTAATATTGCCTCACAATAATACTGAAGAAAATGAAATGATGATTACATACTTTGTTCAAGACAACATAGGTAATAAAAGAATCAGCACCTGCATAATGCACCAAACTCCTAAATTTACTCAAACTTACAAAAGCTAAGAGGCAACTAGATATCTCAATACTCTTTCCTTTTTTTATTTTAAATTAATCTTATTGATATCTTTCCTTTTTATACTACCTTCTTTTTTCCTCTTATACTTTCCTCTATCCCCTCCCACAGTCTTATATCTTTTTGTCTCCTTAAAAATTATAAAAAGGAATTAGAAAAAAATTATCAGGAAAATGAATTAATATAAACATGATGTCTTTTCTTATCTTTTTGGGGGACAAGCTTGTTTAAAATTGTGCATTATTATTGTTGTTGCAAATTAAAATTTTGACTCAATCCCTAATGAATATTGATGCTAAAATCTTAAATAAAATATTAGCAAAAAGACTACAGAAAATCATACCCAGGATTATACCAGGAATGCAGGGCTGGTTCAATATTAGGAAAACTATTAGCATAATCTACTATATCAATAACCAAATTAACAAAAACCATATGATCATCTCAATAGATGCAGAAAAAGCATTTGATAAAATCCAATGTCCATTCCTAATAAAAACACTTGAGAGTATAGGAATAAATGGATTATTCCTTAAAATAATAAGGAGAATATATTTAAAACCATCAGTAAACATCATATATAATGGCGATAAACTGGAACCTTTCCCAGTAAGATCAGGAGGGAAACAAGGCTGCCCACTATCACCATTACTATTCAACATTGCACTAGAAACACTAACCTCGGCAATAAGAGCTGAGAAAGAGATTCAAGGAATTAGAGTAGGTAATGAGGAAATCAAACTATCACTCTTTGCAGATGACATGATGGTATACTTAGAAAACCCCAAAGACTCTGCTAAAAATCTATTAGAAATAATTCAGAATTTTAGCAAAGTTGCAGGATACAAAATAAATCCACATATATCCTCAGCACTTTTATACATTACCAACACAATCCAAGAGCAAGAGATACAAAGAGAAATTCCATTCAAAATAATGGTCAATAGTATAAAATATTTGGGAATATATCTACCAAAGGAAAGTCAGGAATTATATGAGCAAAATTACAAAACACTTGCCACAAAAATAAAGTCAAATTTAAATAATTGGAAAGACATTAAGTGCTCGTGGATAGGCTAATCAAATATAATAAAGATGACAATACTCCCTAAACTAATCTATTTATTTACTACTATACCAATCAGACTCCCAAGAAACTATTTTAATGACCTAGAAAAAAATAGGAGATCATTATACGCTTCAACAATGATACTGTATGAGGATGTATTCTGATGGAAGTGGATATCTTCAACATAGAGAAGAGCTAATCCAATCCCAATTGATCAATGATGGACAGAATCAGCCACACCCAGAAAAGGAACACTGGGAAATGAGTGTAAACTGTTAGCATTTTTTGTTTTTCTCGCCAGATATTTTTACCTTCAGAATCCAATTCTTCCTTTGCAACAAAATTCAACAAACAAAATTCGGTTCTGCACATATATATTGTATCTAGGATATACTATAATATATTTAACATGTATGGGAATGCCTGCCATCTAGGGGAAGGGGTGGAGGGAAGGAGGGGAAAAATTCGGAACAGAAGAGAGTACAAGGGATAATGTTGTAAAAAATTACCTATGCATATGTACTGTCAAAAATGTTATAATTATAAAATTAATTTTAAAAACCCACTTTGATTCAATTATTTTGTGGTTCTTTTCCAATTCATTTCAACATCCTAATTATTTTGTATAATTTTTCCTAGATTTGCTTACTTTTTTTTGTTTGTTTGTTTTTAGCTAAGGCAATTGAGGTTAAGTAACTTGACCAGGATCACACAGCTAGGAAGTGTTAATTGCCTGAAATCAGATTTGAACTCATGTCCTCCTCACTTTTCAGGGTTGGTACTGTATCTACTATAGCACCTAGCTGCCCCTGCTTAGTTTATTTTTCATCATGGTACTTTTCAAGTTTTTCTCAGTTTGTTATTTCTTACAACTTTCATTTATTTGTATGCCATAATTTTGAAAAATGTTCCCCATTTGATTTGCTATCTCTTTTGTCTTTTATTCTCTTTTCATTAACCTCACTGTAGTCAAAATGCATATTGGTCTCTTGGTTCAGCTTATTGCATTCTCTATGAGTTTATATAAATATTCCAGTGTTTCTATGGATTTTTCATTGGTCATTTCTTCCTTCACACTAATATTCCTTTTACATTCATTTACAAATTTATAAATTATCCAATCACTGGGCAACTATTTGTTTTTTGTTTTCTATTTTTTCTACCGGAAATAATACATAAATACATATATACACACATATTTGTATACACCCACACACATATATAATAAGTGTGTCTACACCATTTATGTATAAATTTATGACTATTTTTTAACTTTCTTGAGGTATATTCCCAAAATTCAGATAACCAAGTTGCAAAGAATGCTTACTTTAGTCACTGTTTTCTTAGATTACTCCAAATTAATATTTAAAATGGTTGCATTACTTCAGAACTCCATCAATATTATTAGAAGATGCTTATCTTCCAAACTGCCCTCTTCCAAACAGTGATTGTTCCAATTTTTATTCATCTTTGACAATTTACATTTTTCTTACATAATCTATGTCTGGGTATTATTTTTATTATTTATTGGCATTTTTATTTCTTCCTATTTCCATTTAAGAGAGAGAGGTAGACAGAATAACTAGAAAAGGGATTTTGATGATTCCTCTTCTCCCTTTCTATCAAGGTTTATGAGAGAGCTCACACTCAATTGAGCATGAAGCCAAGCGATAGCACAGAGGGGAATAGATATCAATGCTGGCATTCAGATTGATTGCTTCTTCCATTTAATGTCTGAATTTTGGATTTTCTGATCACCAATCAGGGGCCTACCATAATTAAGGGCTATCTTTGCGGACAGATTAAGTAATACTATGCCAGCTAATAGCAACTAGCTTTGTTGTTGGGACTTTGAGGCTGTCCTATGAGCCTTTAGATGTATGGAAATATTTCATCTATTATATTGGGACTTTGGGCCTATCATGTAGGATAGCTACGGTAACTCTCACCAAATTTGTAAGTTAGAGGAGACTACCTGTTACTGCTATTTTCCTAATTTCCTCCATTCCAAACAAATGTTGAGAGTATAAAGTATTTGGGAATCCATCTACCAAAGAATAGTCAGGAATTATATGGGAAAAATTATGAAACACTTACCACAAAAATAAAGTCAGATTTAAATAATTGGAAAGACATTCAGTGCTCTTGGATAGGCCGAGCGAATATAATAAAGATGACAATACTCCCCAAACTAATCTATTTATTTAGTGCTATACCAATCAGACTCCCAAGAAACTATTTTAATGACCTAGAAAAAATAACAACAAAATTCATATGGAAGAATAAAAGGTCAAGAATTGCAAGGGAACTAATGAAAAAAAAGTCAGAGGAAGGTGGTCTAAGTGTACCTGATCTAAAGCTATATTATATAGCAGCAGTCACCAAAACCATTTGGTATTGGCTAAGAAATAGACCGGTCGATCAGTGGAACAGATTAGATACAAAGGACAAAAAAGGGTACATCTATAGCAATCTAATCTTTGACAAACCCAAAGATTCCAACATTAGGGATAAAAATTCATTATTTGGAAAAAACTGTTGGGAAAACTGGAAATTAGTATGGCAGAAATTAGATATGGATCCACACTTAACACCATATAACAAGATAAGAGCAAAACGGGTCCATGATTTAGGCATAAAGAATGAGATCATAAATAGATTAGAGAAACAGAAAATAGTCTATCTCTCAGACCTGTGGAGGAGGAAGGAATATATGACCAGAGGAGAACTAGAGATCATTATTGATCACAAAATAGAAGATTTTGATTACATCAAACTAAAAAGCTTCTGTACAAACAATACTAATGCAAACAAGATTAGAAGGGAAGTACAAATCGGGAAAATATTTTTAAACTTCAATGTTGTATGTATTCTGTGTATGTATGTATTCTGATGGAAGTGGATATCTTCAACATAAAGAAGATCCAACTCACTTCCAGTTGATCAATGATGGACAGAAACAACTACACCCAGAGAAGGAACACTGGGAAGTGAATGTAAATTGTTAGCACTACTGTCTATCTACCCAGGTTACTTATACCTTTGAAATCTAATACTTAACGTGCAACAAGAAAATGGGATTTACACACATATATTGTATCTAGGTTATATTGTAACACATGTAAAATGTATGGGATTGCCTGTCATCTAGGGGAGGGAGTGGAGGGAGGGAGGGGATAATTTGGAAAAATGAATACAAGGGATAATGCCATAAAAAATTACTCATCCATATATACTGTCAAAAAATTATAAATAAAATTTAAAAAAAAGTTTTGAGTTTTAAATTCTCTGCCTCCTTCCCACTAGTCCCTCACCCTTTGAGAAGGCAAGTAATATATCAATTATACATGTGAAATCATGCAAAACATTTTAATTCCACCCATACACATTGCAAAAAAACACACCTATACACAAAACAAAACAAAAAAATAAGAAAAGTGTTTGTTTCTTTGTTTTTAAGTATTCTTCAATCTGCACTCAAAGTTTATCAGTTCTGTCTTTGGAATTGTCTTGAATTACTATACTCACCAGGGTAGCTAATATTTCAAAGTTGAAATATGGCTATACTGTGTTCTCCTGGTTCTGCTCACTTCATTTTGAAGCTGATATTGTTTGTGATCCATAACTAGAAATCTCCAACACATATCTTTTACCCTTGCCCCATTTATTTCCATTCTATCACAGTGATTATTTATTTTTTTGAAGAAATTCCTTAATCAAATCTGAAGAGCTGTGAACTTAAGTGGGAAGTAGTTTGAAGAGACAGATTGCAGGATCAATTCAATATTGCTAAAATGTTTGTCTCTCTTTTTTTTCTATTTTCAATGAACTATGCTGCCACAAGTCTTCTGTGTGAGATCATGATGATAGAGAAGAACTGGACACTAGGTGGAACTCAGGAGCTATGGAGCTCATTTCAAAGAAATAATCCAACAGTGATCACCACCTGGTAGGAATCACAAAATTTACAAGAAGAGCTCCAAATAATGGCCAACTGATATAACATTCATGGACCAAAAATGATATTGGATGAGTGATTCAAGGAGAACTTGACCTAGATGACAACTAAAATGCTACACTCCCTTAAGAGAAAATTAACAAAATAATGTGCTAGGTTTTTGAAGGCTAAAGGAAGGTTACATAGATGCTTATATTTTAATGTCACTACTTCAGTATCCTCAGTATCAAATAAAGGTACACAAATATACTTACTATTATGATATTGAATCATGTTTCCAATATTCTTAATGGTTTGTTTTATCTTGGGTAATATATATTTGTCACTTGACTAAATATCTGAAAATTTGTAAGCAGCATTTGAAACAAATATTAAAATATTCTTTAATCAGGAAGCTCAAAAGTTTTGTTGAATGCAGATACTTCATGCAAATTATACTGCAGCAACAAAGGATTATGTAGTATTAATATAATGTAGAGTAGAGAAAATGTCAAATGCAGGTGTCCCTTGGATATTTAGTTACTTTTCATTTGCATTTAAAAATTATGCTACTATGAATTACTAAAAAACACATATACCAGATCTCAAATTGTATTATAAAGCTATTTAATACTAAGAAATAGAATGATAGATCAAGTACATAAGAGACAATAGTAAATAACAATAGTATTCAAAGTTGATAAACTCAAAGATCCAAAGTTTTGGGATAGTAGTTCATTATGCAACAAAACTTCTAAAGAAACTGGAAAATAGTATGGCAGAAACTAGGTACAGAAGAACATTATACTGTAGATCAAAATAAGGTCAAAATTTGTATTTGATTTAAATGTAAAGGGTGATGCCATAAGTAAATTAAGAAAGTAGGAATTGTTTGCCTATCACATCTGTGAAAAAGGAAAGAATTTACGAGCAAACACAAGACAGAAAACATTACTCTATGTAAAATGGATAATATGAATTAACTCAAATTTAAAAGGTTTTGCACAAGTCAAAGAAAGCACAAGTTAGAAAGTACTTTTTTACAATTAGTATTTCTGATTAAATGTATAGGGAACGAAGTCAAATTTATAAGAATATAAATCATTCCCCAATTGGTAAATGATCAAAG